>NC_066579.1:238383050-238716242 GCF_024323335.1 Lathyrus oleraceus | reverse complement strand
CTGACTATCGCCAGAGGATTTCTGTACCACAGATGACGGAGCATCCCCCTGAACTTTCTCCTTTGTCATCCAGCTTTCAATCCTATCCAACCTCTCAGCAATCGCCTTCTGCCCCAAGGCGAGTCCCTGCATGGCTTTGAACAACTCCCCTATCATCTCTTTCAACTCGAAGATATCGACGTTGGGAGGATCCATTAGTCTGAGCTACTTGAACGGAAGAGCTATGCGCACCAATTAGTCACTGACACCTACAAAACAGCAAAAATGTTAGTATGACTCACGCATGCAATGTCTATCCATACCAGGAAAATTCTGTCCTTTGATTCCGGTTTCATCGAGACAAATAAAATTTTATCAACAACATTCTGACATCTGGATGTCTCTCAACCTGAGTCTCAATTAAAAAATAATGGACCCTGAGTATGGACAGACATGAGTTGAATGCAGATGAATGCAAAATGATATGATGCAAATGCATGAATGCAGGTTACTGTGCCACCAAGTCATCTGAAGACCCAATCTCTGAACCAGTCACAGTTATCTGAAGGACTAGGTCACCATAAATCCAACTTGGGGAAGTTCCGAAATAAACGGAACTGGAGATTACATCACTATCATCACAGGAACATCCACTGAACGGATGACAGCCAGATCCTCTGAACAAGTACTCTCAAATTCAACCCGGGGATCCGAAATAAACGGAACCCACTGATAAACCACGGACAGAACTCCGGCGTCCCAGAAATAAATGTCCATAAATTCGGCTGAACCAAAGTCACCATCACAGCATCACTGGCAGAAACCGTATCTGTAGAGATCAAACCCTCCCCTCACTGGTAGGTTCTAGGAACAGAAGTTTGTCAGCTTCAGCCCTTCAGTCGAGAATAATACGTTAACCACTGAAGGTTTGGCATTATTACGGGATAAAAGACCTCTGCTGACTCCCCTCAACAGGATATCCTAAAGCAAGTTCCCAGTCTCGGGGTCCTCGGATTGAGCAGCGAGAATGCGCCCACCAGAGCTAACATAATCACGTCTCGGAGGAGAGGCCTCGACTGAGTTCTCGGGAAATGGTCATCAGAGTCGACGATTCCTAAAGGAATATCTGTCGTTATGGAACACCCATAGGACAAAATATATCCAACAGAAACCTCGTCTGGAATGTGGGTCTCATGAACGACTTATCATAGCAACATGCCATGCAAGCCTCATGACTATCCACTCTAACACCTATGTGTACACTCAAGCCTGGGTAGTGGGCTTATTTCTCACAAAATATCCCATCCCAACAAACAGACAACCGGCAGATGAATATGAATGAATGCAAACATTAATGCAAACAATAAATGCAAACAGTAAATGCAAATATATACAAATGAATGCAATAAATAAAGCAGCACAAAGCAACCAAAGCCCTAACCTAGAGAGCGCTAGGAGAGACTCGCTCGGGGAAGATGGACCAGCACAGGTCAACTTCTCTATGTCCCCAGCAGAGTCGCCAGCTGTCGCATTACGCGAAAAACCGGCGGGAAAACAATAACAACAGAGCCGCCACCGTGCGTTATTTATCCCAAAAGAGGGAAAGGAAACGCTCAGAGTAAACCTGGAAAAAGCGTGGTCTCGCGACCAAAGAGAATGGGATCGGGAGTCGGTTATGCGAAGGGAAGGTATTAGCACCCCTACGCATCCGTCGTACTCGACGGGATCCACGCACAAAAGGAAGGATAAATGGTTGCTAAACACTGCTCACACTCACACACACTGGCTGAAAGAGACACAAGAAAATAGACAAGACTGACTCGGCAGGATACCGCATCCTGGGCCTACTTAGTCTATCAGGCATAGACATCAGAGTCGAAGTAGTTCGGACTGGGGAAACAACACATGCTCGCTAGGATATCGCATCCTATGCATACGTATCTCCTTGGACGAAGGAGAATCAGAGCATTCGTAGCTCGGCTGACACGCACACAAACAAACACAGGCAAAGGCAAACATGGAGCCTGAATGCCAATCACTGGACTTACATCAGCATCCGAACCAAAACACACACAGGAAACCAACTGCCAATCGCTGGACTTATGTCGGACTCCAACCAGAAAAGGAGAAACAACTCACACAAACAAAACAAAAGGGAGAACGTGGAGCCCGAATGCCAATCACTGGACTTACATCAGCATCCGAACCAGAACACAAACAAAGGCAAACATGGAGCCCGAATGCCAATCACTGGACTTACATCAGCATCCGAACCAAAACACACACAAAGGGTGGTTAAGACACAAAGGGTTGAAAAAGAAAAAGGGCGGAAAAAGAAAAAAAACGCCCGGAGAGATCAGCTCATCTCCTGCCTACGTACCTCATCTGGTATGAGGATCAGGGCGACGTAGTTCCCCTACGCAGGGAAAAAGGACTAGCCTAACCAGATAACAGAGGGAGATACAACACTAGGGAGACTACGACTCGAGCCTAGATGTTGTCATGCAAAAATCATCCCTAAGTTAAGGTTTCTAGCTAACTTGCACAGGAAGAAGAAGGGTCTCGATTGCAACTAGGGCAAGAGAAAGGGGAGGTCTCAATCGCAACGAGGGCGAGAGAAGAGAATTAGTGTTAGTTGTTAGTCAAACTCGACAAGACATCGCATCTCGTGCCTACGTATCTCATCTGGACATGAGAATCAGAGTTGCCGTAGTTCGGCTAAACTATTCCCGTTGGTTTGTGTTTTTTAAGTGGACAACGTCACTGCGCAATCTACCTGATGCTCGACCTTTGGAGACTTACTCACCTGTAGTAGAAGGAGTTAACGTATCCTTAAGAGGGAATAATGTCTGTTTGTGTTTTAGGAAAGCTCAAGCAAGAAAGGAAGTCCTATACGAAGGAACCGTGCTACCTTAATTGACATGCAAACGAGACTACGCGGAGTCTAGCAAACCTAGGGGATACAATCACACCACACAAGCACATACAGCATGAAATAAACACACCAACAAGGGGCTCAAACATCAAGGCTAGGTTTTAGTCGAGGGGTCATATCAACCTCAACAAACAAACCTCTGGAACTGGGTAATGGTGCTCTTAACCTTGCCATTGAGGGGCTAAGGTGAAGCAGATGAAAGGTGAGTGAAGATAAGACTTCACAGCTCTTATCCCTGGCCTGGGAGAGCTTAAGACAAGAATGTGTGGGTTCAGAAGGTAGGAACCCTTCTACACATTTGAAACTGACTCAACTGTACAATTGTACAAGATCTTGGGTTTGTATCTGCAATGCATCAACACAGTGGTGCGAGCAAAGCAGATGACACACAGAATAGCAGGGGATAGATTGCATATCCCTTGGGTTCTGCCAATTGCCTCTTCACTTAGGAGGTCTTTGACTCTATACAAGGACAAATGTAAACAGTCACAAACATTGCCTCTTAAGGAGGACTTCAGACAGGTGCCTGGCCAAGTAACAGGCCAGGTCTTCCAGACTACATGAAGATTAGAAGTATACCTCAATGCAAATTGCTTATACAAGCAAAGCAAAGCAAAAGTTCACAAGGAACTGAGCAACTAAAAGCACCTGAAATAGTCAAGCAGACATTAGTATGCAACTTCAAAACAAAGCAAAAGGAAACAGACATCAACAGTTAATCATAAGCAAGTGAATGTGCAAGGCACAAGGCTCAAGGCATGTGAGCCAAGCCACCTACAAAACAAACAAGTTAATCAATGATATTCAAGCAAGCTCAATCAAAAAGAATTGGTCTCATTGGTCATTTGTTGGTCAACCTGAAAACATGAGCTCAAAGGTGAGTAACAGGACCACTAGGACAAGCCTAGGGTCAAAAGAGAATGAAAAAGTTAAAACAGCAAAGGGCAAGTATCCAAAATCATGTTCAAACAATCAAGAAACAAAACCAATTGGGTTCACATTCATATCAATCATCATCATCATTTCATGAACAAGTTAGGTCAAAGCATGGCATTTAGAAGCTCATAGAAGTCAACAGCAAGACTTGAATCAAAATCAATCTCAAACATTTCCAAAAATCACCAAATAAATCATGATCAATCACAACCCACAGCATGGTCAGCATGTCAAATTTCATCTCATTTGGACAAGTGGAAGGCAGTCAATGAAAATCAGAAAGGAAAGGCAATTTTGAACATGCTCAAAGAAGTCAACCAAACATGCATCAACTTGCAAAAATCATAAATCAGGGATGGCATATGATAAATGAATGGGACTAAAACCATGGCAAAGCTTAAGATGTCTAGTAATCACATATCAAATTTCATGTCCATCTAATAAAGTATGAGCATTTCACAAAACAAATGGGAACAAGTGTCACAAAAAGTCAACATAAGACCAAACAGGGGAGAAAAATCTCAATCAATTGGAAAATGCCATAAACAAATCCACAAAAATCATATGTAAACTAGACATACACAAGCTCAATCATGCAAAAATTCAATCCATTTTGAGGTCAAGAAGCATGGCTATGAAAATCATCAAGTTGCACATCAATAGTGTGACACAAATTGTCACACCCTACTTCAAAAATTCATAACTCACAAACCAGATAAGATAAATTCACAAACTCTACACCAAAATCACCATGAATGTGTCTAGTTTAAGCACAAAAAATTTCAGGGCCATTGGATAATGCATCATCGTTTCACAAAGGTTTTGGCAAAAGGTACAAAATATGAGCACATGAACAAAACCCTAATACCATTTAAAATTCGATCATCCAAAAAATCAGGAAAAATCATGAGAAAAAAGTAGAGATCCAGATGAACACGATGCAAAAATTCCCATGAATTTTGGATTAAAAATGATGATGTTATGAATTTTACAAAATGATGTATCAAATCGAAATAAACATTGAAAAATAACATGAGTTAATAAGTCACATGGCACGGATGGTGGCATTTTTGTAATATCCAGGACAACTTATTCAAACGCGGCGTTTAAGGACATGGAAACGGAATGTTTTGATTGGCCGGTTCAATGAAACAGTACCATGCAACGTGAACAGGAAAGCTGGAAATGCATTTTAGGGTTTCAACGCAACAGTGTCATCTTCCTCACTCAACCAAAATCGTGAAAACCAAATGTGCCCAGAAAATGGAATTGATCATATCATTAGAACCAGTAAACCACATACATGCATAATCTAACAACCAAATTCATTAAATCATGCTAAACAACAAGCATCGAGCAAGAACAAGTTTGAGTGTGAAACTTAAAAACCAGATTTCTCACACAATATGCAACCAATCTTAATGACTCAAAGCTCAAAACAATCAGCAAATGAAGACCTACATAATGCATAGCATGATTTGGTGAAATAAGAGATTCGAAAACTGACCAAATCTGCAAGGCAATGTCGATTCAGGTGTTTTTTGGTAGTTTTCGCTTGAAACAGATGCTCACAAAGCTTCCACAAGGTGAATGGTGAAGGATGTTTAGCTCAGAAATCTTTGAAATAGCCCAACTCGAATCTTGCCATGGAAGTGTTCTTCAATGGAACAGTTACACAAATGGAATTACAGTAGTAGAACCAGCCTTGAATTGAGCTCAGAAGGATGGTATGTGGTGAAGCAAATAAACCCTAGCTCGAGCTCTTGAGGTTTTGTGGAGAAAAGTTCAACAATGCACAAAATGAGAGAATGAGAGAAATGGAAATTCTGTCTTGGAATGTGGCTGCTAGGGTTTTTGGTTGACAGAAAATGAGCTATATATTGGCTGTTTAAGGTTGCATTAGTAAGTGTTAATCACCATTAGCTTAAATGAATCAATTTTATCAATTGCTAAAATTCCACCAAGTTGGCATGGGGTGTGTGTGCTGCACGAATTTGGGCTTGCAAACATGTCCCAAACAACATTTCTGAACTTTCCCAATTGGCCAAAATGATTAAAAATGATTATTTGGAAAAGTCAAATTTCAACCTCACTTGAAATTAATTCAAGCAAGTTCAAAAAGGCCATTTTGAATGGTGATGTTTTGGTGCATGATGATGACATTTTTGGAAAGAGGGGATCAAATGTGACTTGTAGGAAAAAACCCCACCCAATTTGGCCAAATGGTTTGAGAGATATGGCCTTTTGAAGTTCAAAAATTTTTGAGATTGAATTGATCATATCTTGCCAACCATACATGGGAATTGAGAGTTCTTGGACTTTTTGGAAATGGGAGAACAAGATCTTCAACTTTAATGTTGGGCAAAAATTCATTTGAAGCTTGTATCATGATGTAAGTTTAGGCTCAAGAAGTTTCCATTTTTGGCAGTTAAAATTACAGGTCCAGTTTCTATTTTTGGAAATTTCTGATTTGGCTTCAAATTCTTCAATGATGATGTTTGACATGATATATGAGGCCTATTTGGACATGAATAAGCTCTCTCAAACCAAATCCCACCATCAAAACCATAAAATCAGTCACAGTTGACCAAGTTTGACTTTTTTAGGGTTTCTGACTGACTGTGCATTGACTGATGACCTCTGAACATCCAATCTTTGACCTAAACACTTCAAATGGATCCCCAAGTCATGTGAACATGTTGGACCAACCCTAGGGCCTTGGCTCCTTGGAAATTGTGCTTGCTTGCTTGGTTGACTGATCTCCTGATCAGTTTGACCTAATTCTCCTGATAATCTTGCACTTGAGCAAAAGGGACAATGCAATGCTATGCAGTGGACCATGTTATGCTATGACCTAATATGAGAATGTATGTACAATGATAGGTGCAAATTTGAGGTGCTACAGTGTGCTGCAATTAGAAGTTTTTATTTAACTTCTGTCTGTGTGCTGTTTTGTGAAGTTTTTATTTAACTTCCATGTGTGTGAGTGTGCTGCCACTCTGAGTGTATTAGCTAGTTCGAATTCCTGCTAGATGTGTGATTCCGCTGCTATGAACTCTGTTATGGGGATCAAAGTGTTTTAGCCAAAAATTTGCCAAATGGGGAGTTTGTAGGTGTTTAATTGGCTGCATTATATGGTAAAACACTAGCTGGATTCTAATGTCTTGACTGATGTCATGACATGGTGTGTATGTGTAACTGCATTGTAGGTTAGAATATCTAACTGTACTCTGATGTCTTGACTGATGTCATGACACACTTGAGTAGTTACTGCAGGATTGGCTAATACAGGATTTATTGAATGTCAAACTGGATGTTGTGACATTCATCCCTGTCAGCAGATACTGAGGAATAGAACAGTTGGTGTTCTGTTAGAGCTCAGTATTCATTTGCAGTCTGGTTATCAAGGAAATACCAGACCTGGCATAAGGCCTACTGACTGAATGTCAAACTGGATGTTATGACATTCATCATTGACAGCATATACTGAACAATAGACAGAGTGGTGTTCTGCTACACTTCAGTATGTTTCTTAGTCTATTCTTCAAGAGGATAACATAACTAACTTAAGGCCAAATGTGTAAATGTCAAATTGGATACTTTGATATTTATTAATGTAAGTTGTTACTGTAGTATGGTCATTTTGGTCATGTACAGGTCAGCAAAATTGTACAGTCTGTTTTCTGGAAAAACAGACTTAGCATATGATCCTTGATGTCAAGCTGAATGTCGTGACATTCATTCCTGACAGCATATGTTATATTGTAGGTTGTTCAGTTTTCTGTTTCAGCTTTTTCTCAGGCTATTCTTCAGGGATTCAACAGCTGAGAGAAAATCCAGGAAATTAACAACCAAGCTACATTTAATGAACCTAACAAATAGCCTATTTGTTAGTAACCTAGATGTGGAATTAGAGTAAGATTGAAATTGCATTGGGTAGGGATTAAGTGACAAGTTGTAAACGGGTGAGTTTAGCTTTGAATTAATACTACTGATAGTGGATTTCCTCCCTGGCTTGGTAGCCCCCAGATGTAGGTCATGTTGGACTGAACTGGGTAAACAATTACTTGTGTTATTTACAGCACTTACTGTTAAGTTCTGCATAATTCTTGTCTGTGCAGAATTGGATGTCATAACAACCCGTGTGACATCTAAAGTCTGATAACTAGAATTTCAATTGGCATCAGAGCAGGCACCCTGCCTATGTATTTATGGGTGAGATCTAGGGAAGTTACTTTCTAGTACCATGGACAAGGATATAGGACACTCAAATAGACCACCCATGTTGGATGGCTCTAATTATGATGACTGGAAGCCTCGTATGATAGCCTTCTTAAGGTCTCTAGATAGCAAAGTCTGGAGAGCTGTCAACAAAGGATGGGAACATCCAACGAAGACAGGTGAAGATGGAGTCAGTGTGCAGATTCCTGAAGAAGAGTGGGACAAGGAGCAAGAGGCATTAGCTCTTGGAAATTCCAAGGCCTTGAATGCATTGTTCAATGGAATCAGTAAGAACATCTTCAGGCTGGTGCACCACTGTGAACTAGCTAAGGAAGTTTGGGATACCCTCAAGGTAACTCATGAAGGTACTTCCAAGGTGAAGATGTCCAAACTTCAGATGCTGACCACCAAGTTTGAAAATCTGAGGATGAAAGAGGATGAGACTATTCATGAATTTCACATGAATATTCTTGAAATTGCAAACACCTCTGGTGGACTAGGTGAGAAAATGGCTGAAGAGAAACTTGTAAGAAAGATTCTCAGGTCCTTGCCTAAGAGATTTGCTATGAAGGTCACAGCCATAGAGGAGGCGCATGACATCTGCAATATGAAGGTGGATGAGCTCATTGGTTCTCTCCAAACCTTTGAAATGGGCTTGTGTGAGAATGCTGAAAAGAAGAACAAAAGCGTAGCTTTTGTATCTAATGCTGAAGAAGAGTCAGAAGCAGGATATACTGAAGGTGATGAAAGTATATCAGAAGCCTTAGCCATGCTTGGGAGACAGTTCAACAAGTTCGTGAAGAAGATTGATCAAAGAGGGAGACCTAATGTCAAGAACATCTCGTCTGACATCAGGAAAAGATCAACTTCTGAAGAAAAGTTCAACCAAGGCAAGGGAATCCAGTGTCATGGTTGTGAAGGGTATGGACACGTCAGAGCTGAATGTCCTACTTATCTCAAGATGCAAAAGAAGGGGCTAACTATCACATGGTCTGAAGGAGATTCTGAAAGTGAATCTGAAGGAGAATCTGCCAAACATGTCACTGCACTAACCAGTGTTTGTGCCTCTGATGATGACTCAAGTGCAGATGAACTGACCTTTGATGAACTTGCTGCAGCATATAAGAAGCTGTGTACCACCAGTGCAGAAGTCCGTGTACAAGGAGAAAAGCAGAAGAAACTCATCAAGCAACTGGAAGATGAGAGACAGAAGCATCTGATAGCCATAGAGGGTCTAAATGGTGAGATAGCCTTGCTGACCTCCAAGCTGAATCAGATGACTAAATCCATCAGAATGATGAACAAGGGAACTGACACTTTGGAAGAGATTCTAAAGGTGGGACAGAAGTCTGGAACCAAATCTGGCCTAGGATTTGGGAAAAGATCCTCAGCTGAACACAAACGCCCAAAGGCTAAAGTTCAGAAGTTCAAGCGGAAGTCAAAGCCAATGTCTCAACATCGGGGAACTAGGATGAACAATCATCAGAAGAGGAAGTACCAGGAGTGGAGGTGTCACCACTGTGGTAGGCTTGGACATATAAAAGCCTTCTGCTACTGGCTTCATGGTTTCCCTAACCAAGCCTCGCATGTCAGGCCTAAGCATAAGGCATATAAGCGCTATGTTCCCATCAAGAAGCAACAATGGTATGCTAGGTTAGCACACACAGCTCTAAGGGCTTCTACCAGAGAAGACTGGTACTTTGATAGTGGATGCTCAAGACATATGACTGGTATGAAAAATCTACTGGTGGATATTCAACCTCACACTACCAGCTATGTGACCTTTGGTGATGGTGCCAAAGGAAAAATAAAAGGTGTGGGTAATCTGGACTGCTCTGGAGTTCCAAAACTGAATAATGTGCTGTTAGTAAGAGGACTAACTGCAAACCTCATCAGCATAAGCCAGCTGTGTGATCAAGGGTTCCATGTTCAGTTTACTAAGGAGCTATGCATTGTGACAAATGGTGACAATCAGGAAGTTATGAGAGGAACCAGGTCCAAAGATAATTGTTATCTGTGGGAACCTAAAGTCTCTAACTTTTCCATAATATGCTCCTCAGCCAAGGAAGAACAGGAGGTGAAGTTGTGGCATAGACGTCTTGGACATCTCCACTTACGGGGAATGAAGAAGATTATATCCAAGGAAGCAGTCAGAGGAATTCCAAAGCTGCTTATTGATGAAGGAAGAGTCTGTGGAGAATGCCAGGTGGGCAAGCAAACCAAGATGTCACATCCGAAGCTGGGACATCCTACAACTTCCAGAGTTCTGGAACTGTTGCACATGGACTTAATGGGACCTATGCAGGTTAAAAGTCTTGGTGGGAAGAGATATGCCTACGTGGTGGTTGATGACCATTCCAGATACACGTGGATAAGCTTCATCAGAGAGAAGTCAGATACATTTGATGTCTTCAAAGACCTGTGCATAAGACTTCAAAGGGAAAAGGGCAGTTGTGTGGTCCGGATTAGGAGTGATCATGGTACGGAGTTCAAGAATTCCAAGTTTGATGAGTTTTGCTCGTCTGAAGGAATAAGTCATGAGTTCTCCTCCCCTATAACTCCCCAGCAGAATGGGATAGTTGAAAGAAAAAATAGAACTATTCAAGAATCTGCCAGAGCAATGATTCATGCAAAGAAGCTCCCCATGCACTTTTGGGCTGAAGCAATGAATACCGCGTGCTATGTTCACAACAGAGTTACCTTGAGAAAAGGAACCTCCTCCACTCTATATGAAATATGGAAAGGCAGAAAACCCATAGTGAAGTACTTTCATATCTTTGGAAGTAAATGCTACATTCTCACAGATCATGAACAGAGAAGGAAGTTGGATCCCAAAAGTGATGAGGGTATATTTCTAGGATACTCCACTAACAGCAGAGCCTACAGAGTGTTCAACTACAGGACCAATGTCCTGATGGAATCCATAAATGTTATTGTGGAGGATAAAGAGGAAGGGATCGATGTCGTAGAGGATGTTGAAACATTCCTTGACAGTTCAACTGACATTCCAGTCAAGTCTGAAGAAGTACAGGTACTTCCTCCTGAATGTGAAGTAGATGCAACCACCAAAATGCCATCTATCAGAATTCAGAAAGACCACCCTAAGGATCTTATCATAAGGGATCCTAATAGTGGTGTGACTACCGGGTCACGGGGAATAAGCTCAAATTCCTGTTTTGTATCCAAGGTTGAACCAAAGAATGTGAAAGAAGCCCTGACTGACGAATACTGGATCAATGCCATGCAAGAGGAACTTGAGCAGTTCAAAAGGAATGAAGTATGGGAGCTAGTTCCAAGACCTGAAGGGACCAACATCATTGGTACCAAGTGGATCTACAAAAACAAATCTGATGAGAAAGGAGTAATTACTAGGAATAAAGCAAGACTAGTAGCTCAAGGATACACTCAAGTTGAAGGGGTGGATTTTGATGAGACATTTGCTCATGTGGCTAGGCTTGAGTCCATCAGATTGTTGTTAGGGGTAGCATGCATTCTGAAGTTTAAACTATTCCAAATGGATGTGAAGAGTGCATTCTTGAATGGCTACTTGAATGAAGAAGTCTATGTGGAACAACCTAAAGGGTTCTGTGATCCTAACCAACCTAAGCATCTATACAAGTTGAGGAAAGCCTTGTATGGGTTTAAACAAGCACCTAGAGCATGGTATGAAAGGTTGACCGAATTTCTGACCTCAAATGGTTACAGAAAAGGTGGAATAGATAAAACCTTGTTTGTGAAGGATGAAGACGGCAAAATCATGATTGCTCAAATCTATGTGGATGATATAGTCTTTGGTGGTATGTCAGAACAAATGGTAACACATTTTGTTCAACAGATGCAATCTGAGTTTGAAATGAGTCTGGTTGGGGAACTAACCTACTTTCTTGGAATGCAAGTCAACCAAATGGAGGACTCTATGTTTCTCTCCCAAAGCAAGTATGCCAAAAACATCATTAAGAAGTTTGGTATGGATAATGCTAGGCACAAAAGGACTCCTGCTCCTACTCATCTGAAGTTAACCAAAGATGATGGAGGGCCTAGTGTTGATCAATGCTTGTATAGAAGCATGATAGGCAGTCTACTATATCTAACTGCAAGTAGACCTGACATTTCTTATGCAGTTGGAGTGTGTGCTAGATACCAAGCAGAGCCTAAGGTGAGCCACTTGAATCAAGTCAAAAGGATTCTCAAGTACATCAATGGGACTTGTGACTAAGGGATGCTGTACTCACATGGGTCTGAGCCTGTCCTATCTGGGTACTGTGATGCTGACTGGGTTGGAAGTGCTGATGACAGAAATAGCACATCAGGAGGATGTTTCTTCTTGGGAGACAATCTCATATCTTGGTTCAGCAAGAAGTAGAACTGTGTATCCCTGTCCACTGCAAAGGCTGAATACATAGCTGCTAGAAGCAGTTGTTCCCAACTGGTGTGGATGAAACAGATGCTCACTGAGTACAATGTCACTCAAAATGTCATGACATTATTCTGTGATAATCTCAGTGCCATTAATATTTCCAAGAATCCCATCCAACACAGCAGGACCAAACATATTGACATTAGACATCACTTCATCAGAGATCTGGTGGAAGACAAGGTGATTACTTTGGAACATGTAGCCACTGAACTGCAACTGGCTGACATATTTATAAAGGCTCTGGATGCTACTCAGTTTGAAAATTTAAGGGGCAAATTGGGAATATGTCTCTCTGAGACCTTATAGCAACCAATGATGTTTGGAATGTATTTATTGGAACTATGTTCTGATTGGTCAACAGATCATAGCTATACCACTTGCAACAAGTGTGGCAACAAGAGGGTAAGGAGACATCCTAACGTGAGAAGGCCTATGCACTTGCAGGAATTCAAGGATGTTGTTCATGCAGGAGTGGTTCTGGATGTCAGAAACAAAGTCATGGCATCTGATATGCCTGTACCTACAGTAAAGCAAAAGTGGGTGATTTCTTGATCAAAGCTGTGAAGCAAGATCAAGTGGGTGCTAACTTGGTTGAAACTGTGAAGTAAAACCAAGTCTGTAAGTCTGTCATTTTTTCTGTTTATGTTGTTGGCTTTGGCAACATTTTTGGCAAAAAGGGGGAGTAACAAGTGATACCCCAGACAACAGATTGGTCTGTTACAACAGACTTTCATGACAGATTCGAAGATTCCTTCCCCTGCAGCTGATGTGTGATGAAGTTTGTAATTAACTTCTATCTGTGTGCTGCAATTAGAAGTTTTTATTTAACTTCTGTCTGTGTGCTGTTTTATGAAGTTTTTATTTAACTTCCATGTGTGTGAGTGTGCTGCCACTCTGAGTGTATTAGCTAGTTCAAATTCCTGCTAGATGTGTGATTCCGCTGCTATGAACTCTGTTATGGGGATCAAAGTGTTTTAGCCAAAAATTTGCCAAATGGGGAGTTTGTAGGTGTTTAATTGGCTGCATTATATGGTAAAACACTAGCTGGATTCTAATGTCTTGACTGATGTCATGACATGGTGTGTATGTGTAACTGCATTGTAGGTTAGAATATCTAACTGTACTCTGATGTCTTGACTGATGTCATGACACACTTGAGTAGTTACTGCAGGATTGGCTAATACAGGATTTATTGAATGTCAAACTGGATGTTGTGACATTCATCCCTGTCAGCAGATACTGAGGAATAGAACAGTTGGTGTTCTGTTAGAGCTCAGTATTCATTTGCAGTCTGGTTATCAAGGAAATACCAGACCTGGCATAAGGCCTACTGACTGAATGTCAAACTGGATGTTATGACATTCATCATTGACAGCATATACTGAACAATAGACAGAGTGGTGTTCTGCTACACTTCAGTATGTTTCTTAGTCTATTCTTCAAGAGGATAACAGAACTAACTTAAGGCCAAATGTGTAAATGTCAAATTGGATACTTTGATATTTATTAATGTAAGCTGTTACTGTAGTATGGTCATTTTGGTCATGTACAGGTCAGCAAAATTGTACAGTCTGTTTTCTGGAAAAGCAGACTTAGCATATGATCCTTGATGTCAAGTTGAATGTCGTGACATTCATTCCTGACAGCATATGCTATATTGTAGGTTGTTCAGTTTTCTGTTTCAGCTTTTTCTCAGGCTATTCTTCAAGGATTCAACAACTGAGAGAAAATCCAGGAAATTAACAACCAAGCTACATTTAATGAACCTAACAAATAACCTATTTGTTAGTAACCTAGATGTGGAATTTAGGGGAACTCGCGTGACCTTAAATTCAGGAGAATACAAGTGCAAAGGCCCAAGTACTGCAATATAAAAGGAAGTCGTTCCTTCATTCAGAACTGGGGATTTTGAGGCGTGAAGATTTAGTGTGTCCATCATACTTCACTGCTGTATTTTTGTGAGTCTTGTATTAGACATATCTTGTAAGCCAAGCCATTATCAAGTAGATGATTGCTTTGGCATAGGGTGTTCATTGAGCTGTAAGTGTTGTGTCGCTCAAAGCTTTTAAGTGTGAGTGCTGTGTATCTTGATTAAAGTTGTTAAGCACAATCAAGAGTTGTTTGAAGTGTGACTTCAAAGTTGTCTTTAATATTGATTAAAGGTAGTAATCACTGAGGTGATTGAGGGGGAGTGAGTAGGAACTCTGATCTTAGAGTAAGATTGAAATTGCATTGGGTAGGGATTAAGTGACAAGTTGTAAACGAGTGAGTTTAGCTTTGAATTAATACTACTGATAGTGGATTTCCTCCCTGGCTTGGTAGCCCCCAGATGTAGGTCATGTTGGACTGAACTGGGTAAACATTTACTTGTGTTATTTACAGCACTTACTGTTAAGTTCTGCATAATTCTTGTCTGTGCAGAATTGGATGTCATAACAACCCGTGTGACATCTAAAGTCTGATAACTAGAATTTCAATTGGCATCAGAGCAGGCACCCTGCCTGTGTATTTCTGGGTGAGATCTAGGGAAGTTACTTTCTAGTACCATGGACAAGGATATAGGACACTCAAATAGACCACCCATGTTGGATGGCTCTAATTATGATGACTGGAAGCCTCGTATGATAGCCTTCTTAAGGTCTCTAGATAGCAAAGTCTGGAGAGCTGTCAACAAAGGATGGGAACATCCAACGAAGACAGGTGAAGATGGAGTCAGTGTGCAGATTCCTGAAGAAGAGTGGGACAAGGAGCAAGAGGCATTAGCTCTTGGAAATTCCAAGGCCTTGAATGCATTGTTCAATGGAATCAGTAAGAATATCTTCAGGCTGGTGCACCACTGTGAACTAGCTAAGGAAGTTTGGGATACCCTCAAGGTAACTCATGAAGGTACTTCCAAGGTGAAGATGTCCAAACTTCAGATGCTGACCACCAAGTTTGAAAATCTGAGGATGAAAGAGGATAAGACTATTCATGACTTTCACATGAATATTCTTGAAATTGCAAACACCTCTGGTGGACTAGGTGAGAAAATGGCTGAAGAGAAACTTGTAAGAAAGATTCTCAGGTCCTTGCCTAAGAGATTTGCTATGAAGGTCACAGCCATAGAGGAGGCGCAGGACATCTGCAATATGAAGGTGGATGAGCTCATTGGTTCTCTCTAAACCTTTGAAATGGGCTTGTGTGAGAATGCTGAAAAGAAGAACAAAAGCGTAGCTTTTGTATCTAATGCTGAAGAAGAGTCAGAAGCAGGATATACTGAAGGTGATGAAAGTATATCAGAAGCCTTAGCCATGCTTGGGAGACAGTTCAACAAGTTCGTGAAGAAGATTGATCAAAGAGGGAAACCTAATGTCAAGAACATCCCGTCTGACATCAGGAAAAGATCAACTTATGAAGAAAAGTTCAACCAAGGCAAGGGAATCCAGTGTCATGGTTGTGAAGGGTATGGACACGTCAGAGCTGAATGTCCTACTTATCTCAAGATGCAAAAGAAGGGGCTAACTATCACATGGTCTGAAGGAGATTCTGAAAGTGAATCTGAAGGAGAATCTGCCAAACATGTCACTGCACTAACCAGTGTTTGTGCCTCTGATGATGACTCAAGTGCAGATGAACTGACCTTTGATGAACTTGCTGCAGCATATAAGAAGCTGTGTACCACCAGTGCAGAAGTCCGTGTACAAGGAGAAAAGCAGAAGAAACTCATCAAGCAACTGGAAGATGAGAGACAGAAGCATCTGATAGCCATAGAGGGTCTAAATGGTGAGATAGCCTTGCTGACCTCCAAGCTGAATCAGATGACTAAATCCATCAGAATGATGAACAAGGGAACTGACACTTTGGAAGAGATTCTAAAGGTGGGACAGAAGTCTGGAACCAAATCTGGCCTAGGATTTGGGAAAAGATCCTCAGCTGAACACAAACGCCCAAAGGCTAAAGTTCAGAAGTTCAAGCGGAAGTCAAAGCCAATGTCTCAACATCGGGGAACTAGGATGAACAATCATCAGAAGAGGAAGTACCAGGAGTGGAGGTGTCACCACTGTGGTAGGCTTGGACATATAAAAGCCTTCTGCTACTGGCTTCATGGTTTCCCTAACCAAGCCTCGCATGTCAGGCCTAAGCATAAGGCATATAAGCGCTATGTTCCCATCAAGAAGCAACAATGGTATGCTAGGTTAGCACACACAGCTCTAAGGGCTTCTACCAGAGAAGACTGGTACTTTGATAGTGGATGCTCAAGACATATGACTGGTATGAAAATCTACTGGTGGATATTCAACCTCACACTACCAGCTATGTGACCTTTGGTGATGGTGCCAAAGGAAAAATAAAAGGTGTGGGTAATCTGGACTGCTCTGGAGTTCCAAAACTGAATAATGTGCTGTTAGTAAGAGGACTAACTGCAAACCTCATCAGCATAAGCCAGCTGTGTGATCAAGGGTTCCATGTTCAGTTTACTAAGGAGCTATGCATTGTGACAAATGGTGACAATCAGGAAGTTATGAGAGGAACCAGGTCCAAAGATAATTGTTATCTGTGGGAACCTAAAGTCTCTAACTTTTCCATAATATGCTCCTCAGCCAAGGAAGAACAGGAGGTGAAGTTGTGGCATAGACGTCTTGGACATCTCCACTTACGGGGAATGAAGAAGATTATATCCAAGGAAGCAGTCAGAGGAATTCCAAAGCTGCTTATTGATGAAGGAAGAGTCTGTGGAGAATGCCAGGTGGGCAAGCAAACCAAGATGTCACATCCGAAGCTGGGACATCCTACAACTTCCAGAGTTCTGGAACTGTTGCACATGGACTTAATGGGACCTATGCAGGTTAAAAGTCTTGGTGGGAAGAGATATGCCTACGTGGTGGTTGATGACCATTCCAGATACACGTGGATAAGCTTCATCAGAGAGAAGTCAGATACATTTGATGTCTTCAAAGACCTGTGCATAAGACTTCAAAGGGAAAAGGGCAGTTGTGTGGTCCGGATTAGGAGTGATCATGGTACGGAGTTCAAGAATTCCAAGTTTGATGAGTTTTGCTCGTCTGAAGGAATAAGTCATGAGTTCTCCTCCCCTATAACTCCCCAGCAGAATGGGATAGTTGAAAGAAAAAATAGAACTATTCAAGAATCTGCCAGAGCAATGATTCATGCAAAGAAGCTCCCCATGCACTTTTGGGCTGAAGCAATGAATACCGCGTGCTATGTTCACAACAGAGTTACCTTGAGAAAAGGAACCTCCTCCACTCTATATGAAATATGGAAAGGCAGAAAACCCATAGTGAAGTACTTTCATATCTTTGGAAGTAAATGCTACATTCTCACAGATCATGAACAGAGAAGGAAGTTGGATCCCAAAAGTGATGAGGGTATATTTCTAGGATACTCCACTAACAGCAGAGCCTACAGAGTGTTCAACTACAGGACCAATGTCCTGATGGAATCCATAAATGTTATTGTGGAGGATAAAGAGGAAGGGATCGATGTCGTAGAGGATGTTGAAACATTCCTTGACAGTTCAACTGACATTCCAGTCAAGTCTGAAGAAGTACAGGTACTTCCTCCTGAATGTGAAGTAGATGCAACCACCAAAATGCCATCTATCAGAATTCAGAAAGACCACCCTAAGGATCTTATCATAAGGGATCCTAATAGTGGTGTGACTACCGGGTCACGGGGAATAAGCTCAAATTCCTGTTTTGTATCCAAGGTTGAACCAAAGAATGTGAAAGAAGCCCTGACTGACGAATACTGGATCAATGCCATGCAAGAGGAACTTGAGCAGTTCAAAAGGAATGAAGTATGGGAGCTAGTTCCAAGACCTGAAGGGACCAACATCATTGGTACCAAGTGGATCTACAAAAACAAATCTGATGAGAAAGGAGTAATTACTAGGAATAAAGCAAGACTAGTAGCTCAAGGATACACTCAAGTTGAAGGGGTGGATTTTGATGAGACATTTGCTCATGTGGCTAGGCTTGAGTCCATCAGATTGTTGTTAGGGGTAGCATGCATTCTGAAGTTTAAACTATTCCAAATGGATGTGAAGAGTGCATTCTTGAATGGCTACTTGAATGAAGAAGTCTATGTGGAACAACCTAAAGGGTTCTGTGATCCTAACCAACCTAAGCATCTATACAAGTTGAGGAAAGCCTTGTATGGGTTTAAACAAGCACCTAGAGCATGGTATGAAAGGTTGACCGAATTTCTGACCTCAAATGGTTACAGAAAAGGTGGAATAGATAAAACCTTGTTTGTGAAGGATGAAGACGGCAAAATCATGATTGCTCAAATCTATGTGGATGATATAGTCTTTGGTGGTATGTCAGAACAAATGGTAACACATTTTGTTCAACAGATGCAATCTGAGTTTGAAATGAGTCTGGTTGGGGAACTAACCTACTTTCTTGGAATGCAAGTCAACCAAATGGAGGACTCTATGTTTCTCTCCCAAAGCAAGTATGCCAAAAACATCATTAAGAAGTTTGGTATGGATAATGCTAGGCACAAAAGGACTCCTGCTCCTACTCATCTGAAGTTAACCAAAGATGATGGAGGGCCTAGTGTTGATCAATGCTTGTATAGAAGCATGATAGGCAGTCTACTATATCTAACTGCAAGTAGACCTGACATTTCTTATGCAGTTGGAGTGTGTGCTAGATACCAAGCAGAGCCTAAGGTGAGCCACTTGAATCAAGTCAAAAGGATTCTCAAGTACATCAATGGGACTTGTGACTAAGGGATGCTGTACTCACATGGGTCTGAGCCTGTCCTATCTGGGTACTGTGATGCTGACTGGGTTGGAAGTGCTGATGACAGAAATAGCACATCAGGAGGATGTTTCTTCTTGGGAGACAATCTCATATCTTGGTTCAGCAAGAAGTAGAACTGTGTATCCCTGTCCACTGCAAAGGCTGAATACATAGCTGCTAGAAGCAGTTGTTCCCAACTGGTGTGGATGAAACAGATGCTCACTGAGTACAATGTCACTCAAAATGTCATGACATTATTCTGTGATAATCTCAGTGCCATTAATATTTCCAAGAATCCCATCCAACACAGCAGGACCAAACATATTGACATTAGACATCACTTCATCAGAGATCTGGTGGAAGACAAGGTGATTACTTTGGAACATGTAGCCACTGAACTGCAACTGGCTGACATATTTATAAAGGCTCTGGATGCTACTCAGTTTGAAAATTTAAGGGGCAAATTGGGAATATGTCTCTCTGAGACCTTATAGCAACCAATGATGTTTGGAATGTATTTATTGGAACTATGTTCTGATTGGTCAACAGATCATAGCTATACCACTTGCAACAAGTGTGGCAACAAGAGGGTAAGGAGACATCCTAACGTGAGAAGGCCTATGCACTTGCAGGAATTCAAGGATGTTGTTCATGCAGGAGTGGTTCTGGATGTCAGAAACAAAGTCATGGCATCTGATATGCCTGTACCTACAGTAAAGCAAAAGTGGGTGATTTCTTGATCAAAGCTGTGAAGCAAGATCAAGTGGGTGCTAACTTGGTTGAAACTGTGAAGTAAAACCAAGTCTGTAAGTCTGTCATTTTTTCTGTTTATGTTGTTGGCTTTGGCAACATTTTTGGCAAAAAGGGGGAGTAACAAGTGATACCCCAGACAACAGATTGGTCTGTTACAACAGACTTTCATGACAGATTCGAAGATTCCTTCCCCTGCAGCTGATGTGTGATGAAGTTTGTAATTAACTTCTATCTGTGTGCTGCAATTAGAAGTTTTTATTTAACTTCTGTCTGTGTGCTGTTTTATGAAGTTTTTATTTAACTTCCATGTGTGTGAGTGTGCTGCCACTCTGAGTGTATTAGCTAGTTCAAATTCCTGCTAGATGTGTGATTCCGCTGCTATGAACTCTGTTATGGGGATCAAAGTGTTTTAGCCAAAAATTTGCCAAATGGGGAGTTTGTAGGTGTTTAATTGGCTGCATTATATGGTAAAACACTAGCTGGATTCTAATGTCTTGACTGATGTCATGACATGGTGTGTATGTGTAACTGCATTGTAGGTTAGAATATCTAACTGTACTCTGATGTCTTGACTGATGTCATGACACACTTGAGTAGTTACTGCAGGATTGGCTAATACAGGATTTATTGAATGTCAAACTGGATGTTGTGACATTCATCCCTGTCAGCAGATACTGAGGAATAGAACAGTTGGTGTTCTGTTAGAGCTCAGTATTCATTTGCAGTCTGGTTATCAAGGAAATACCAGACCTGGCATAAGGCCTACTGACTGAATGTCAAACTGGATGTTATGACATTCATCATTGACAGCATATACTGAACAATAGACAGAGTGGTGTTCTGCTACACTTCAGTATGTTTCTTAGTCTATTCTTCAAGAGGATAACAGAACTAACTTAAGGCCAAATGTGTAAATGTCAAATTGGATACTTTGATATTTATTAATGTAAGCTGTTACTGTAGTATGGTCATTTTGGTCATGTACAGGTCAGCAAAATTGTACAGTCTGTTTTCTGGAAAAGCAGACTTAGCATATGATCCTTGATGTCAAGTTGAATGTCGTGACATTCATTCCTGACAGCATATGCTATATTGTAGGTTGTTCAGTTTTCTGTTTCAGCTTTTTCTCAGGCTATTCTTCAAGGATTCAACAACTGAGAGAAAATCCAGGAAATTAACAACCAAGCTACATTTAATGAACCTAACAAATAACCTATTTGTTAGTAACCTAGATGTGGAATTTAGGGGAACTCGCGTGACCTTAAATTCAGGAGAATACAAGTGCAAAGGCCCAAGTACTGCAATATAAAAGGAAGTCGTTCCTTCATTCAGAACTGGGGATTTTGAGGCGTGAAGATTTAGTGTGTCCATCATACTTCACTGCTGTATTTTTGTGAGTCTTGTATTAGACATATCTTGTAAGCCAAGCCATTATCAAGTAGATGATTGCTTTGGCATAGGGTGTTCATTGAGCTGTAAGTGTTGTGTCGCTCAAAGCTTTTAAGTGTGAGTGCTGTGTATCTTGATTAAAGTTGTTAAGCACAATCAAGAGTTGTTTGAAGTGTGACTTCAAAGTTGTCTTTAATATTGATTAAAGGTAGTAATCACTGAGGTGATTGAGGGGGAGTGAGTAGGAACTCTGATCTTAGAGTAAGATTGAAATTGCATTGGGTAGGGATTAAGTGACAAGTTGTAAACGAGTGAGTTTAGCTTTGAATTAATACTACTGATAGTGGATTTCCTCCCTGGCTTGGTAGCCCCCAGATGTAGGTCATGTTGGACTGAACTGGGTAAACATTTACTTGTGTTATTTACAGCACTTACTGTTAAGTTCTGCATAATTCTTGTCTGTGCAGAATTGGATGTCATAACAACCCGTGTGACATCTAAAGTCTGATAACTAGAATTTCAATTGGCATCAGAGCAGGCACCCTGCCTGTGTATTTCTGGGTGAGATCTAGGGAAGTTACTTTCTAGTACCATGGACAAGGATATAGGACACTCAAATAGACCACCCATGTTGGATGGCTCTAATTATGATGACTGGAAGCCTCGTATGATAGCCTTCTTAAGGTCTCTAGATAGCAAAGTCTGGAGAGCTGTCAACAAAGGATGGGAACATCCAACGAAGACAGGTGAAGATGGAGTCAGTGTGCAGATTCCTGAAGAAGAGTGGGACAAGGAGCAAGAGGCATTAGCTCTTGGAAATTCCAAGGTCTTGAATGCATTGTTCAATGGAATCAGTAAGAATATCTTCAGGCTGGTGCACCACTGTGAACTAGCTAAGGAAGTTTGGGATACCCTCAAGGTAACTCATGAAGGTACTTCCAAGGTGAAGATGTCCAAACTTCAGATGCTGACCACCAAGTTTGAAAATCTGAGGATGAAAGAGGATAAGACTATTCATGACTTTCACATGAATATTCTTGAAATTGCAAACACCTCTGGTGGACTAGGTGAGAAAATGGCTGAAGAGAAACTTGTAAGAAAGATTCTCAGGTCCTTGCCTAAGAGATTTGCTATGAAGGTCACAGCCATAGAGGAGGCGCAGGACATCTGCAATATGAAGGTGGATGAGCTCATTGGTTCTCTCTAAACCTTTGAAATGGGCTTGTGTGAGAATGCTGAAAAGAAGAACAAAAGCGTAGCTTTTGTATCTAATGCTGAAGAAGAGTCAGAAGCAGGATATACTGAAGGTGATGAAAGTATATCAGAAGCCTTAGCCATGCTTGGGAGACAGTTCAACAAGTTCGTGAAGAAGATTGATCAAAGAGGGAAACCTAATGTCAAGAACATCCCGTCTGACATCAGGAAAAGATCAACTTATGAAGAAAAGTTCAACCAAGGCAAGGGAATCCAGTGTCATGGTTGTGAAGGGTATGGACACGTCAGAGCTGAATGTCCTACTTATCTCAAGATGCAAAAGAAGGGGCTAACTATCACATGGTCTGAAGGAGATTCTGAAAGTGAATCTGAAGGAGAATCTGCCAAACATGTCACTGCACTAACCAGTGTTTGTGCCTCTGATGATGACTCAAGTGCAGATGAACTGACCTTTGATGAACTTGCTGCAGCATATAAGAAGCTGTGTACCACCAGTGCAGAAGTCCGTGTACAAGGAGAAAAGCAGAAGAAACTCATCAAGGAACTGGAAGATGAGAGACAGAAGCATCTGACAGCCATAGAGGGTCTAAATGGTGAGATAGCCTTGCTGACCTCCAAGCTGAATCAGATGACTAAATCCATCAGAATGATGAACAAGGGAACTGACACTTTGGAAGAGATTCTAAAGGTGGGACAGAAGTCTAGAACCAAATCTGGCCTAGGATTTGGGAAAAGATCCTCAGCTGAACACAAACGCCCAAAGGCTAAAGTTCAGAAGTTCAAGCGGAAGTCAAAGCCAATGTCTCAACATCGGGGAACTAGGATGAACAATCATCAGAAGAGGAAGTACCAGGAGTGGAGGTGTCACCACTGTGGTAGGCTTGGACATATAAAAGCCTTCTGCTACTGGCTTCATGGTTTCCCTAACCAAGCCTCGCATGTCAGGCCTAAGCATAAGGCATATAAGCGCTATGTCCCCATCAAGAAGCAACAATGGTATGCTAGGTTAGCACACACAGCTCTAAGGGCTTCTACCAGAGAAGACTGGTACTTTGACAGTGGATGCTCAAGACATATGACTGGTATGGAAAATCTACTGGTGGATATTCAACCTCACACTACCAGCTATGTGACCTTTGGTGATGGTGCCAAAGGAAAAATAAAAGGTGTGGGTAATCTGGACTGCTCTGGAGTTCCAAAACTGAATAATGTGCTGTTAGTAAGAGGACTAACTGCAAACCTCATCAGCATAAGCCAGCTGTGTGATCAAGGGTTCCATGTTCAGTTTACTAAGGAGCTATGCATTGTGACAAATGGTGACAATCAGGAAGTTATGAGAGGAACCAGGTCCAAAGATAATTGTTATCTGTGGGAACCTAAAGTCTCTAACTTTTCCATAATATGCTCCTCAGCCAAGGAAGAACAGGAGGTGAAGTTGTGGCATAGACGTCTTGGACATCTCCACTTACGGGGAATGAAGAAGATTATATCCAAGGAAGCAGTCAGAGGAATTCCAAAGCTGCTTATTGATGAAGGAAGAGTCTGTGGAGAATGCCAGGTGGGCAAGCAAACCAAGATGTCACATCCGAAGCTGGGACATCCTACAACTTCCAGAGTTCTGGAACTGTTGCACATGGACTTAATGGGACCTATGCAGGTTAAAAGTCTTGGTGGGAAGAGATATGCCTACGTGGTGGTTGATGACCATTCCAGATACACGTGGATAAGCTTCATCAGAGAGAAGTCAGATACATTTGATGTCTTCAAAGACCTGTGCATAAGACTTCAAAGGGAAAAGGGCAGTTGTGTGGTCCGGATTAGGAGTGATCATGGTACGGAGTTCAAGAATTCCAAGTTTGATGAGTTTTGCTCGTCTGAAGGAATAAGTCATGAGTTCTCCTCCCCTATAACTCCCCAGCAGAATGGGATAGTTGAAAGAAAAAATAGAACTATTCAAGAATCTGCCAGAGCAATGATTCATGCAAAGAAGCTCCCCATGCACTTTTGGGCTGAAGCAATGAATACCGCGTGCTATGTTCACAACAGAGTTACCTTGAGAAAAGGAACCTCCTCCACTCTATATGAAATATGGAAAGGCAGAAAACCCATAGTGAAGTACTTTCATATCTTTGGAAGTAAATGCTACATTCTCACAGATCATGAACAGAGAAGGAAGTTGGATCCCAAAAGTGATGAGGGTATATTTCTAGGATACTCCACTAACAGCAGAGCCTACAGAGTGTTCAACTACAGGACCAATGTCCTGATGGAATCCATAAATGTTATTGTGGAGGATAAAGAGGAAGGGATCGATGTCGTAGAGGATGTTGAAACATTCCTTGACAGTTCAACTGACATTCCAGTCAAGTCTGAAGAAGTACAGGTACTTCCTCCTGAATGTGAAGTAGATGCAACCACCAAAATGCCATCTATCAGAATTCAGAAAGACCACCCTAAGGATCTTATCATAAGGGATCCTAATAGTGGTGTGACTACCGGGTCACGGGGAATAAGCTCAAATTCCTGTTTTGTATCCAAGGTTGAACCAAAGAATGTGAAAGAAGCCCTGACTGACGAATACTGGATCAATGCCATGCAAGAGGAACTTGAGCAGTTCAAAAGGAATGAAGTATGGGAGCTAGTTCCAAGACCTGAAGGGACCAACATCATTGGTACCAAGTGGATCTACAAAAATAAATCTGATGAGAAAGGAGTAATTACTAGGAATAAAGCAAGACTAGTAGCTCAAGGATACACTCAAGTTGAAGGGGTGGATTTTGATGAGACATTTGCTCCTGTGGCTAGGCTTGAGTCCATCAGATTGTTGTTAGGGGTAGCATGCATTCTGAAGTTTAAACTATTCCAAATGGATGTGAAGAGTGCATTCTTGAATGGCTACTTGAATGAAGAAGTCTATGTGGAACAACCTAAAGGGTTCTGTGATCCTAACCAACCTAAGCATCTATACAAGTTGAGGAAAGCCTTGTATGGGTTTAAACAAGCACCTAGAGCATGGTATGAAAGGTTGACCGAATTTCTGACCTCAAATGGTTATAGAAAAGGTGGAATAGATAAAACCTTGTTTGTGAAGGATGAAGACGGCAAAATCATGATTGCTCAAATCTATGTGGATGATATAGTCTTTGGTGGTATGTCAGAACAAATGGTAACACATTTTGTTCAACAGATGCAACCTCCAAGAACATACCAAGTTTGAATATGATTCAATACTTAGCACAGTTGTCCCACACAAGGCCAATTGCCAACCTCCAGAGACAGGTACACACAGTTCCTGTCATGAATAGTCCATCCACCTACTTCAAGGGACCGTTCAGGGAGATCACAGAACCTTCCACAGGTTCCAACATCAGTACTAACATAACTCCTTGCAAGATACCAGAAAGTATCACCCATGGATCTCATCCAGAACCAGAACAGGATGCCTGCTCTGATACCATTTGAAATTCTGGCATAGTCAGAATTCAGATGTTCTACTCCAAGTCATGACATCTGAGCTAACATTGTTGCAAATACAGCAAGACAGTTATATAAATTATGATCCAGTACTCATATGCACACATTCACAGATGTTACAACATCTGCTAATATACCACCATGGAAAGAAGAACATCCAGTTCTTTCCATCTAGTGCAAACACACAATAGAGATCAAACATAGCCCTTATGTTTATTTATCCTACCCAGTTATTAGCATGATGTCTCAACATTGGTTTGAACATCACCTGTCCCAACATTACAGATGAGTGAACTGTAACAGACCAACCAGTCCATTAATATCAACAGTCAATGATGAATGTCATAACATTCTGTTTTACATTCAGACTGCAGGCTATGTGTCATATCTGTTATTCCCTTCATAAACAGACTAAAACCAGACCGAGTTATAACAGACAAAATATAGTGTGCAGAAGGTAAAAACACAAGCAATTGTTAACCCAATTCGGTGCAACTCACCTACGTCTGGGGGCATACCAAGCCAGGAAGAAGATCCACTATCAACAGTATTAATTCAGAGTTAAACTCCCCCATTTACAACTCTTCACTTAATCCCTACCCAATGCAATCTATACCTAGGAACTCCTAGATAGAAACCTCCAATTTCCATTCCTATCACTACAATTACAATGTAATGTTTAAACAACTTGAACTTGCTTCACAGATTCGTTCAAGAACATAATAACTCTTGCCTACAGGCTTTGAGTCACAAATACTCTCAGTTTTAGAACACTGAGAAACACATGGTAACCTTCCCACAGGTTGGGAGGTTTACCTTACACATACCCCTAATTTTTCATTCTAAGAGGCTTACAAAAACTAGGTTACAATTTGCTATTTATAACCTAATCACCCAACTGGATTTGGGCCTTCAGAAATCGCAGCAAACTTCTTCTTTGCTGTTACAAAGCCAGCAGAAAGTTTATGCTGCAATCAAGGTCTTCAATCTTTTAGTTCCTAAAATATCTCCATATTTAGTTCCTAAAATATGTCCATATTTAGTTCCTAAAATATCTCCATATTTAGTTCCTAAAATATCTCTATATTTAGTTCCTAAAATATCTCCATATTTAGTTCCTAAAATATCTCCATATTTAGAAACTGTTTATTCTGATTGAGTCTTCAATACCTCCACAAATAGCATATGCTGTCAGGAATGAATGTCACAACATTCAGTTTGACGTCTAGAACATAGACCATATGCTAAGTCTGTTATTTTCCTGAAAATAGACTGTGCTAAATGATGTACTGTAGCAGACCAATATGTCTATACTTCAATATCAGCTTACAGTAATAAATGTCAAAACATCCAGTTTGACATTTACACAACGGCCTTATGCCAGGTCTGTTATTCTCTTGATAAACAGACTGAGATACATACTGAACTGAAGCAGAAAACCAACCTGCCTATTATTCAGTATATGCTGACAGGGATGAATGTCATAACATCCAGTTTGACATTCAATAAATCCTGTATTAGCTAAACCTGTAGTATACTACTCAGAATGTCATGACATCAGCCAAGACATCAGAGTACAGTTAGATGATCTAACACATAATGCAGTCAATCAAACATCTCCACAGCATGTCACGACATCAGTCGAGACATTAGAGTCCAGTTAGTGTTTTACCATAAAATGCAGCCAATCAAACATCTACAGAATCACTATAATGTTGTACTTGTCTGTTTAGACAATTCGTGCATGACTTTCTTTCCGATGACAAGTTCACATTCACCAAATGTCTTTATTTATTGTATTGGTTTTGTTAACCACAATCATTGGATTCAGGTACGCATTGGTTTTGTTAATATTTTAATTATTTCACTTAATATTTTATATGACTTAATATTTTAATTATTTTACTTTATCAGGTTAACATGAAAGAGGGGTTTCCATTGCCACCGGTCACATTAGATTGGAGGAAATATCGTTCTCATACAGCAACTACTTGGATGTTAGGATTTGCAGGACGTATGTAACATTGGAAATTACTTACACCTGTATTAGCATGAATATGTACTCAAAACATAAATATGTAATCAAAACATGAATTTTATATTATGTCTATTATATTCAGTTTTAAAACTTAATACATAAATCAATGTGAACGAGAAATATGCAAAGCTTCAAATAAATCAGCAAACTCAGCAAACTGTGGATCTTCCTCTTTAGCATTAACCTGTCTCAGATAGCGATGAATCAATGTAGGTACACGAGCCCAATCAGGATCAGATGGTCCGACGTCATATACAGGAACTGGTACCTCTCTTGGATCGTCACGATGGGGAGGGACCAACCATGGATGCGAAACACAATAATACCACTCCAGATAACCATCTTCTACATTAGATGGATTGGTGGCCAGGGTAGATGGACCGATCACAGCGATAACACTCTGATGGTAACTAATCCAATCAACATCAATATCTGTCGCCATCATACAATCAAGAGGTGGGGATGGAACATACTGCCTATACCCGAACTAACGTAAACACCTATCAGGCAAGTATGGAACAACTGTTTCACCCCACTTCAAACAGCCCCTGTAAAGACATATCTCATCAAATAGACGCCATGCTCTATGATCCTCAAATGGATGCCATATGACGTCGGCAGGTGTCATCTCGTCCAAAATAGGTCGTAAATCATCAACCTTCAGGACTCCTTGCCTATACGACCATCTCATCGCTCGGGGAAGACCACAGTTATCAACAGGTTTCCAATTCTCCCCTCTTTTTCCAACAGTTGGAAAGTATTCGTGAATCCAGCACTGTTACAAAATACAAACATAATAAATAAAATAAATTAAGTTAACATATTTTATAAAATGAATCCAACACTTAATAAACAAAATTAAATTATATACATGTAGGAGAGTAGGATATCCACCGAGTTGTTTGCAACTGTAATGGACGCATCTCCAAGATATCTGTATAGGGTAACTAGTGCAGCTGCTCCCCAACTATATCCTGAACATCTATCCAAGTCCGTAAACAGGAGGAGGTATCGTGTCTCTACAAGTGTAAAGGTCTTATCGGCAAATATGGTGGAACCCACCAACATCAATAGATATGCTTTGGTCTCATATGCCCAACTGGAAGCAGCTCTATGTTGTACGAATAAATCGTATAACCACTCCAACTTGTAATACGAACCCCTGCAGCTACGGACATGTGACTGTGCCTCACCTTGTGACACTCCTAGGTAGTCAACAGCAAACTCAACAGCTACCTCTTCCGTCACATCCTAAGGGCTCCAGAAGATACCCCTGATGGGCAAGTGAAGCAGACATGAGACATCATCCAAAGTAATGCTCATTTCACCAAATAGCATGTGAAATGAAGATGTCTCTAGATGCCATCTTTCCACAAATGTAGAGACAAGATTTGTGTCTATCTTATTCATACTGGTTCTCTGAAGTGAAGATAAACCAGATCTAGATACCCAACTCTCCATCTGTGGTGGAAGAGCCAATGGAACCCTAGATGTCAACTTCAGTCCATGTCCAACAACCTTCAACTCTTTCTTTGGACCTCTTTCCTAAAAACAATTAAAACACATATTAGAAAATACAATATAAAATATTCAACTATTATTCATTTTCAAATATATCCCGTTTATTTACCTCACCGAACCATAAATGTCGAGCAACATGATGCTCGTACTTCACCAAAAGAGATGTATCGTACGACCCTCCTGGATATCCAGCCGGCTCAACTGCAGATGAAGATGCGCCCCGGTCTAACGTGCGGACTGGAATCCTACCATCTGCACCTCGTCTTCGAACCACTGCAAAAAAAAAAAAATTTAAAATTATATAAAAAAACGCACCAGAACACTTCAAAGAAGAGTTCCGGTGAATTAAAAAAAAGGATGACTATCGGAACACTTTTTAAAAGAGTTCTGGTTTAGACCATCCAAACCGGAAGTCTTTAAGAAAGACTTCTGGTATACAACAAACCAAACCGGAAGACTTTCTAAAAGACTTCTGGTTCAGTGCCCCCAAAAGGCAACAAATCGGAACTCTTTAGACATGTGTTCCGGTATACATTACATGAACCGGAAGACTTACATTGAGTGATCCGGTTTACAATGCCAAAAAGTGAAAATTTTGCTTTCCGGAAGTCTTCAGACGAAAATGGTAAAAAAATTTAAAAATGAAAAATATACCCTATTTATATGAGGGTATTTTGGTTAAAAAAATTTAAATGTAGGGGTGTGGGTACAATTGTAGGGGTACGGGGTAAAGTTTTCGGAACAAGAATGCACCTCCATACCTCCACATGGGATCTAGATTGTTAGTGATTGTTATTGTGAAGTTTGGGCTTGAGGCCCAAACTTGTTATCCGCACCCCTCTATCAACCTTTCAAGCTCAATCCCATTTCTCCCTTGGACTCTGCCAGCAAGTTTGGGCTTGGATGTGTGGGCCTGCACTTCACTTGCTATAGGCACCATCAATTCTAGGTTTTACATGTTTTTAGTATTTAAGATTAGATTAATTAGTTGGATTAGGATTTAATTAGGATTAATTTACTTGATTAGTTTTAGCATTAGGACTCAATTTAGGCTAATTATATTTTAGGATTATTTATTTTAGATCAATTAAGTTTAATCTTGATTATTAGTATGCTAATTCATTTAATTAGATTATCTTTGTATAATAAGTAATAATTAAGTTTTTTTAGAACTTTGCCAATTTTAATTAGATTATGATAACTAGAGGAATTAGACTAATTAGGTAATTAGGCCTAGTCTGGTTTTAATTAAATATTGACTTTAGAACCTTTGTCCAAACTAATCAATTTTCAGAATATGACCATTTTATCCCTTAAGGGTTTATTTTGGTATTTTCACCACCTAATTGCATGTTCCCTTAGGGATTTTGACATAGATTTAAATCAAACCATGATTGACTATAACATGATCCCTTAGGTTAGTTTGGTCAATCATAACCATTAGATTAGGTCTTAACCTAGTCTTCTTAAATCGATTCTAACCCTCTGATTCAAATTAGTCAAAAGCAATTTTGATTAATTAAATCTTTTGATCTTGTATAATCTCATAGTCTAAACTGAGTGACCAAAAAGACCCTTGGTCGCTTAATAAGACTTTTTCTCTAAGTTGTGGAGCTCGAAGCCTCAAGTCAGATCTTCAATCAAGGCATCCTCAATCATACCAAGCAGCGGATAATACAAGGCACATCAAAGGTGGCATCTTCAGGAGCTTGTCAAATCAAATTTAGAATTGTGTTCCATGGGTCTTAAGTAATAGAGAAGGAATTGGACTGGAGAATTCCTACCCCCATTCTGAATATCTTTGGGTATGGGATGAATGACCCAACGCTCATCGTATTCACCTTTATTCATAGACTTTAGCACAATTCAAATCATACAATTGACAAGTCTCTCTTCACAAAGCACTAGTGCAATAAACAAAAGACTACACCAATAACTCAATCATAATTCAAAGTGTGTGGCACGAGCCTTAAGCGATAGAGAAGGGATGAGACTGGACCTTTCCTACACTCATTCTGGATATCTTTGGGTGCGGGACGTTTGGCTCGTGGCTCATCGTATTCACCTCTATTCATAGACGTTAGCACAATTTGAATTACATGATTGTCAAGTCTTCTTCTACAACAAATGACACAACATCAATTAGATCAACGCAAAGGATTTCCTATCAGCAAATTGTTAATTTTGATTCGAGTTGCACGTTATGAGCCTTAAGAAACAAAGAATAATGAGAATGGAGAATTCCTATCCTTGTCTAGAATATCCTTGGGTACGGGACGAATGACCCAGTTGCTCAAGGTATTCTTCTTTTTTCATAGACTTTAGTGCAATTTGAATCACACAATTGACAAGTCTTTTTCTTCAAACAAGCATCAATCTTTCAACACCCTAATAGTGGAGCATCTTTTTTTATTAGCATCTTGTGGTTGTACACCTCTTCCAATCATTCTTCGCCTTGTAAGGTATTAGACCTTTGCAAATTCTTAGCCTTGTGATGTGTTAAACCTTAGTTATTCGATTCAATTCTTTGCCTTGAGAGTCATAGACTCTGGCATCTGTTTCTCTTTGCCTTGTGAGGTGTTAAACCTTGGCTATTCGATTTTGATCTTTGCCTTAAGAGTCATAGACTCTGGCATCTAACTCTTTGCCTTCTGAGGTGTTAAACCTTGGTTATTCAGATCTTTGCCTTGAGAGTCATGACATCTGGCGTATGTATTGCTCTTTGCCTTGAGAGGTGTTAAACCTTGGCTATTCGATTTGTTCTTCGCCTTGAGAGCCATGGACTTTGGCATATATTTCTCTTTACCTTGTGAGGTGTTAAACCTTGGTTATTCAATTAAATTCTCATCCCTGAGAGTCTTAGACTCTGGCACTTGATTCTATTTTCCCTGTAAGATGATAAAACTTGGCAATTCAATTCCTTGACATCATCAATCTTAAACTCTGGTATTGATACCTCACCTTGAAGGTCATGAACCTTGGCACTCCTTTTTCAGCCTAGAAGGGTAGTGTACCCTGGAAAATCAATCTCGTTCCCTTTTGTTTCAGCCGTAGTAGGTTGAACTACGATTGCTCTAATTTTCTCATTGCACGATGAGAATACGTAGGCACGAGGGTTCAAATCCTCTACGAGCATACTTATTTATTATTCTTCTTTCTTGCCTTAGAGCACCATTCATATCCTTCATGATCCATTATCTACCTTCGACCATTAAACCGCTCACTCCAATGACATATTATTTCTTTGACACCGAAATACAGTTTTCTTTGGAATTCCATATATACCCTTTTAGGGCGCCTAATGAAAAGTATGTGTTTGTATCAAGAGTTGTTTGTGTTGTCAAACCAAACATTTAATTCCTTCCTTTTTGGCCAAGATGTGTGTTTCCCTCTATGGTAAAGATTTTATTTTTCCTATGGATTTCGATGTATTTTTGACCTTTGGTTTCAAATTATACCTTTTCAGTCACTTGTTACCCAATCCTTCACTTTTGTAACTTTGGTCACTTCATTCCATCCATCTCCATGATACATCCATTATACTACTCTCCTTCACTTCATGTGATATACCTATTATTTGAGCCAAATATAGTATTCCTTTGAGCTCCATCTTGGATCCCTTTGTGAACCAAGAGTTGTTTGTGCTATAAAATTAAACACTTAATTCCTTTATTTTTCGGTTATTCCAATACAGTGACACCATGTCTTAGACCCCTCACTTATTGGTTCATACAAGTTTTACTCTTGGGTTCATATTTCACCCTTTGTTGGAGTTCAAACAATATTATTCTTTGGTTTAGACCATACCAGTTATCACACTTCTTTTCATCTCCGACCACTAGTTCTTTGAAGTACGGAGCTATGAATTCCTCATTGTACTATGAGGATACGTAGGCATGAGGGCCTCAATCCTCACCTAGCACTTTATCTATTTCTTTTCCTTTCCCTTATTCTTTTACGGGTAAGCTTTAGATATAACATATATTCGAACAAGAATAATCAAAACGGTTCCCATGGAGTACCATGGATGTAAGGGGTGCTAATACCTTCCCATTGCATAACCGACTTCCTTACCCAACATATCTCTTTCCCCGGGGTTTTATCGATGTTTTCCCTTTCCTTCGGGAATAAATAAAGTTTGATGGCGACTCTGTTGTATGTTCGAGTGTGCGATACGTTTGGGTATATTTCCGCTAGCTTCAATGGGGCATGAACAAACTTTGGATTTGAGGGATCCCCAATGGAAAGGCCAAGATACATAATGAATCAAGACTTGTATAAGCCAAAGGAGGGTCAAGAGCTAGGGTTTGGTCCTTAGGTGACCATATGAATCTTGAAGCTTCTTCAAAGGGGACTCACCACCCAATTTGGACTTGGGGAGTGATTGAGATGTCTTGGGTGGTCCTCCAAGATTTGTGGGATGCTTGAGGATGAGATTAGGTTTGAAGTGGATTGGGAACACCTCAAAATGACCAGAGGCTCTTAGGGATTTGCATATGAATCTCATGCCTTGGGCTTGTGGATTATTTGGATCATTAAGTGCATATGCATATGAGGTGATATGTATGAGATGTATGCTTAGGTTTTAAGGCTTAATAAGATGATATAGGTATGGAAAATTTGAGGGTATGACAAAAATAAAAAAGGAAAAAGAAATAAAATAAGAAAAAACACGGAGCGTTAGATCTTACCTCATTAATTGACGTGGCAAATCCAACAACTATCAAGCTGGAGCGCACGATGGAAATTAGCCAAAATAAAACACGGGATCGAATTCAAAATGAACCAATCAGAACATTTCAAATTTCCAATGTGTATGGCCAAACTTAGATGACGTGAAACACTCCGGTCATCTTCCTCGACGATTCATAATTTGGAAAATTCAGAACATGAGACTACCACCAACATGATCGCCTCCTCATCATGAATTCAATCTCATGCTCAAAATTCATTTATCTAAAGTGAGCATGGAGAATTTCATAGAAGTTTCAGAAGCAAGCAAGCCATGAAAAATAAAATTAAATAATGAATATGATCAATCAACACCAGATAAGGTAGGGGAAAGCATCAGAGAGTGAAGGAATACATTGTGGTAACTTGTTTGAGTTCAATGATGCTCAGAACTACCTTGTCCAAATGATGATCATAAGTTGATAAAGCTCGAACTGGTCAAGGCACTTCATAAGGTATTAGAGCTTAGGAATTGTTACAAAAGCTTCAGAGAAGACTGAAGGTGCTAATGGAATCAAGAAATTGGATTGAAACAAGCTATAATTCAAAACACGATAGCTCAATTTTCTGGAAAATTTTCAGAGTGAAACAGGGGTTTCTTGGATCTCCAAAGCTTTTCAATGAAGCAAATATGTTACTCTATTTAGAGGGGAGTGATTGGTGATCTCATAAGTGCCAAATGATGCTCAATTCGTGCAAAATGAAATTGATCATCAAGTGAGAAAAGTGTGACTTACAAACCATCAAAACTCAGCCAAATCATGCATTTTAGGAGTCAATTAAATTCTGGAGACTTGACTAAACATGTTTAGGTCCAAAATGCATGGTAAATTGGCTTGTAACTAAGATTAGTGAATTCAAAATCTGTACCATGGTGATTTCTTCAGTTTCAAGTCACCATGTTCAACTCAATGGTGCATTTTGCTCAGGAGGCTTTTTGATCTCATTCTTATTGCAATTTGTAGACATCATATAAAAGATCATAATATGCCAAGAAAGGCTGAATTTGGATGCTTGAGCACAAAGTTATGACATGTTGAAGTTGGCACGAAAAATCTGGTAATGTAACTTAGAAAATTCTAAGTCCCAAATGGCTAAAAATGACCTATAATGTATCAAAGAATTTCATGGCCTTCCAAGCATAATTTGACTTTGATCATTGATGCAAACTTGTAGAGGGAATCATAAATGGTATTGTGAAAAAAGGATCAGTCTCAAATGTTGAAAATTGAATAAGTTACAATCCTTGAAAGTTGAGAAAAAGTCACTTGAAAATATGTCAAATTTCACTAAGTCCACAAATGACCTATAAAGTCTTCAAACTTTTGGTGATCCTCTAAGCATACTTGTCTCTTGTCATGTAAGTATAAGTTGCAGAGGATATTGAGAAGAGTCATATACAAAAAGAAGCACTCAAAAATGTTGAGAATTGAAGGAGTTGTGATCCTTTGAACTTTAACTTCAAGTGTTGACTTTTTGGTCAAACCTCTTGGAATAAACTTGTGTACTTGGACTTTCCTTGCATTTTAAGGTACATGGATAATCATATGGAATCCAAATAAGGTGTCCTTGAATTTCTCTTGATTGAATTGCTCAAAATTTGAGGCAACTTGTTGAAGAAGGCATGAAAATAAACACATGAACCTTTGACTTTCCTTGAGACATAAGCCACACGACTCTGAGATGCTTTTAATCAAAATGAGATTGAAAGATGCTTGGGAACTTTAGAAATCATGTTTTGAGAGATAATCCCCTTTAGAATCAATGGTTGACCACACTTTGACTTGAGGAATCAACACAAACCCTAGTTGAGGGACCATGTTTGATGTTTTTGATGAAAAACCCTACCTTGCACAATAAACTTAAAGAAAATAAGACATATTTTTGCTATTTTTATTAGTGGTTAGATAAGTAATAAAAATATAAACACAAAGGTAAAAAACCAATAAAAAGGTGCTTGATGATCCCTGTAAAAGGCAAACCCAAAGATGAGAGGGAGAGGAAAAAGATGTGATCTTGTTTGTATACAAGGATGAAAATCACATATGGATCTTAGGGTTAAAAATTAGGGTACGACATTCATTCTTCAAAGCTTTCACTTGGCTGAATCCAAGTTGCAAAGACTTGTGTAAACCCCCCCCCCCCCCTCCAAATCAACCTTAATCTTGGAGGAAAAACCTTAAACGGTTTACCCATGAAACCCCCAAAGAATACTCAACTCAATTATGATTACAACAATCATAGATTGGACCTTATTAATCTATTCTAGAAGAACAATCAACAAAAATTATTACGTGTAATCGTTGAATGTATGAAGAAAAAGATTAAAGATGAAGTGAAAATTCTAAGTGCTTTCTTGGTTTCAATTGATAATACATATTTATATTTGTGTGTATGTGTAAAATAAATAACAAACAACATAGATTTTGAATGAAAAATACAAGCTTTGTAAAATGAACTGAATGTATTGACTCCAAATTCGAATGAGTCAAAACACAAGGCTAATGATTCGATACATATATAGAAGGAGTCGATACATCAAGGGTATAGAGAATTTAAAAAACACGTTCAGTAGGAGTCAACTCCAAGCAGGGGAAGTCGACTCATTCGTGTGATGTATCGACCCATACCCTCAATGTATCGATACATTGAAGGAAATAATGTTTATTTGAAAATGCCTTTCAAATGGAGTCGACTCCAAATGCAAATGAGTAGACTCCTTTGCATATTTTATCAACCCATATGACCAATGTATCGATACATTAAGGTCAAAATCATTTTCTTTAAAAATCCATTCAAAATGTAGTGATACATAGTCAATGTCTACGATGTAGGTTTCTTCGGTCCCTCTGATCTTGATCAAAAGGTCCAGAGAGAGTCAACTGTTGACTTTCTCCATCTATGGACTCCCCCTAACGTGGGCCTCAGAAAGCATATGGGTCTCTCTCCTTTTCTTTTTACACCCCCAGCAACTACCCCAATTATTATATAACATAAAATACACCCCCTTGTCTATTTGATTTAATTTAATTAATTTAACTCTTTTTTTCCATTAAATAGTTTTATAAATAATATTTTATCATTAGTTTCTAATTAACAATTAATCAATTTAATTAAAATAATTAATTTTAATAATCAAGAGTTTTATTTTATTTTAATAATTACAAAAATACAAAAAAAAATGCTTTAATAATAGTTCCACTATTAATTTTAAAATTAACATTTAAATATAATTAGAAGGGTAATTAGGATTTAATCGAGATTGTACTTATTTGTCTTTCATTATCTAATTATGCTTGAAACTTCAAATAATTAGGTATAGTTCTATCATCTAATCTAATTTATAATTAAATTAAGAATTATGACATTTTTGCAAATTAATAAGTTAATCAAAATCAATGCCACACACTCAAAATTTAAGTCTTCTGCCTTTGTAAGTTGAAGAATTTTCAAAATCAATCATTTCTCCGTCCCCGGTGCATTGAAAACTTTCACAATCAAAAACAAAAAATAAACAAACATTTTCTAGAAGAACAACGGTGCTTTGATCTTTCACATAATATGGAGGTACGTAGGCATAGAATCTCAACACTTTAGTGAGTACGATAATCAAAAACCTTTTTTGTGTCTAACTCATAAATCAATTATTTTTTCTAAATAATAGAATTTTATTTGTAAATAAATAACTTAAGCAAATAACGGATGACATAAGCAAACTTTCCCTTAGAAACACACATTAACCCTAGATTTAGAGGAGGATCCCATTGAGTACAATGGAGGTGAAGGGTGCATAATACCTTTTCCTTATTTAACCGACTCCCGAACATTAGTCTCTCCCTTTATCCATATATTTTATCATCATTTCCCTGTTCCTTAAGAACGAATCAAATATGGTGGCGACTCTGTATTTTTCCAGTCGCGACAGCTGGCGGCTCTACTGGGGATTACTTCCCTAAAGAGAGTCTATCCTAACCTATAGTTCTAGGGTTTTATGCATTTTTTATTTGTTTGCTATTTTTGGTTTCCTTTATTTTATTTATTGGTTCTCTATTTTATTCTATGTTTTATTTTTATTCTTATTATATTATTATTCTACCATTCATATTGCCATGCAATGGATGGGAATGTTATTATGTGAGAAGCTAAAACCCCAGCTTGAGAAAAACCTAAGTAAGAAGTAGAACTACAATTTTTTCTGTAAGGTTCCGCATCTCAAAGATACATGGAAGTTACACTCAGAATAGACCCCATAAAGTTACCTTCATAGTAGGACTAGCCCTTAATATGTTGGTAACTTGGATGTGGTCCATGACTCTGAGAACCATTTTTTTCTATAATCTACTTCATCCATAGCGACCTTATGTTATCAACCCCTAAAGGTTGTTACTAGGGTCCTACCCAGATAAGACTTATCTCAAAGGATTACCATAGAAAGGCTTGCTCCTTCTCATGGTAAGACAAGGGTATATAGTCTTTGCCTTTAGGCTACTATCTTAAATTTAGATCTCACAAGTGAGGGGATTAGGTAGTCTAAATATAGAGCTATAATATTATAAGAAGACTATCTTAACTAAGTCATACTTGCATATTACCCTTGCCTATCCAAAAAAAAAACTAAAACTAAAAAAAATCATATCATGATCAAAATCATTTTTTTCATTCATTTCAGGAATCTTAATCATCATTCAAGCACCCTAAAGTTTAATGGAACCTGGTAAAAGAAAAACCCTTCAGTTCAAATGAAGGAAACCCAAGACTGAGAACCTATGAAACTATGCCATGAGCTTGAGAAAAGGTAGGAAGAATTACTTGAAATACAAGTTTTGAAAGGTCTTGGACCTCTTGAGTGTCCCTGTGCAAAAGGAAGCTTTGACTGCCTTAGCACAATTCTTCGATCCTACACTTAGGTGTTTCCAGTTTCAAGATTTTCAACTGGATTCAACCCTTGAAGAGTTTGGCAAGATCCTATATATTTCTAAAGCTACGAAGGGCCCATTCAAAATGATAGGGTATCATCATACGGTAGAGGAGATGGCTTATCACCTTTGCATCCATGAAGCTGAATTGCAAGCCAATTTGAGGGTTTGTGGAGACTTTAAGGACTTCCCGAGATAGTATCTAGAGAAAAACGCTGATGACGTTATTTCCCTACAGTGGGATGTCATCGATAACATCATGATCCTCCTTACCTTCAGATTAATACTTGTTCGCACCGAAAAGGACTTCGTGGATTATACAGACATCAATCTATTTTTTGCTATAAAAATTGGAAATGAAGATCATGTATTTGCTCTCCTGGATGATCTCTACCATACCCTCTATCAAAGACATACAAAGCGGGGAGGTATGTTGATGTGTTGTGCCCCTCTATTTTATAAGTGGCTTATTTCTCACATATTTAAGGAGATAACCATTATTGAAGAAATGAGTGGACACAAGTGGGCCCAATATTTGGTCTCACTCACTCAAAAGGACATTTTATGGTTTCCTCAGATCCTCAATCGCAAGGTTATGATCTTAAGTTGTGGAGGATTTCCTAATGTGCCTCTTATAGGATCAAGAGGATGCATAACCTACAATCTTATATTGGCTGCAAGACAATTGGGGCATCCTTTAGCTTATAAACCTGAAGATAAATTATTGGAGGGTTTCATCTTACGAGAAACAAATAGGAACCATCCTACCATCCAAAAGATCATTCATGCTTGGGGATAATTCAATAAGGGAATCCTAAATAGACCGAGGGAAGAACCCATTGTACCTTATGCTCAGTGGATGAGAGAAAGGGTACGCATAAAAAAGTTACCTTTCATTTTAGAGGGTCCAGTTGTATCAAAGGTTCTTATTCCTATTATGATCTCCATGGAGGAAGGAAACAACCTCAATGCCACCATTCTTCAACTAAAAAAGGAAAAGTAAGAGTTGGAGGAGAATTTATACAAGACTACATGTGAGAAGAATCAATTGGACATAGACCTTAATGTAGCTTTAGAACAACTCAAAAAGAGTAAGGAAATGACCAGATTGGAAGAGTAAAAGAAAGAACAAGCATATGCTAACCTCGGGTTGTTAGCTCAATCCTTAGTGAACATAAGGAGGAATTGGACCGAGCTTGGTGCCAAAGGGATTAATGGAAGGGTACTTGGTTAAACTCAACTAGGATTCAGAGGGAATCAAATGATGAGTATGAAGCTTGCATTTAAGCCTTGGAAGATAAAGTCCAAAGCCTAGTTAATGCTCTCCACGAAGCCCGAAGACAGACTATGGACTCAATACTAAGGACATGAGTTGTTGAGGGTCTCTTTGACTTCCTTCCTTCAAAATGGATTGGAGCCTATGAAGAAGTGGTGGGTTTCAAGAGACAAATGCATCTCTTAGAAGAAGCATATGAAGAAATGATAAATTGGTGCATTTGTATAGAAGGTCATAATTAAGAAATGGTGGATGCTCTTGAGGAAGACAAGGCCATTATGGTAAAACTTCAAGAAGAAGTCAGATACTATAGGGAGAAATATCTAAAGTTGGTCATGTCGTCTAATGACATGATTGAGGAAATTCCCCGAAGTCTGAAGGAAGCTGAGTTCATGGAAGATATCTTCAAACCTCAAAGAGAAATTTGTGACTTTCTCAAGATGTGTCGTTATATGGTGGAGGAATTTAGGACTAGGATTAAGTAAAGATGTTAGAAGTCTTATTTGTAATGGTTTTCAATTTTATGTGTTTCCCTTTCTATAAGTTGTGAACAATTATTGGGTTTTTCTTGTTACCTTTTTCTTTTAATCATTAAATAAAATACTTCAAATTTCTATTATTTTTCTTACAATCGATGAATGGTTAAGATTCCTCTAAAATATAATTTTTGCATACTGATACATTCATTCATACAAATACATGCATAAAAAAGGAAACAAAATTCATTTTCCCCCTATTCTCGTAGAATCATTGCTCAAGACAAATCGACTCTTCGACTGCCTTACCAAACTCGAGCTCAACAAAAGAAGACCATGGAACAACTCGAACAAAACCAAGTTGCTCTCATGGGTGATATGGACTCAGTAAAAGTAAATTTGGAAGGGATGAAAGATAAGATCGACCAACTCATGTGCACCATCACTAATATGATGGCAAGAGAGGCTGAGGCTGACAAAAGGAAGGTTGCTTCCACATCTACCCCTCCAACCATGGACGGTAAGCTCAAAGATGGAGGGAATTAGCCTCCCGGGTACAACCTCATTTGTTGGAGAGTGAACTAGTGGATATGTGTTGGTGTAAGCCCTAGAGGCCAATACTTTTGGTACTTGTATCGAATTATTTATTAATAATAAAAGGCATTTTCTTTATTATGGTTGATTAATAAAGTCCCTGGAATAGATAGTCCGTTTAATATATTAAGTGTGACTTAATCATGAGAACACATTAAACATAAGAACACTATTCTTAAAGTATCCATAGTCGAGCTTTAGTATGAAGTGGGATAACATTAAAGCATTAAGACTATTATGTTTGTAGACTGATGATCACATCTCATGGGTCATGGATAAAGAGTTATCAAGTCTTAAACATAGGTATGAATATTAGGAGTAATATTTATACCGGATTGACCCGCTATGAGAATACTATATAGAAAGTTATGCAAAGTGTCATAAGTTATTCTCATGGTGATAATAGTGTATACCACTCTTCGACTTGAAACCACTATGGATCCTAGATGTAGAGTCGAGTGCTTTATTGTTGATCCAACATTGTCCGTAACTGGATAACCATAAAGACAATTGATGGGTACTCCACAAAGCATGCTGAGGGACATGAGTGTCCTAGATGGAATTTGCCCATCCTGCGTAACAGGATAAATGTCTATGGGCCCAATATTGAACTGGACAAGGGTGACACGGTCTACACCTTGTGTTCAATATAGACATACGGGCAAAGGGGTAATTATACACATAATTATTATCACAGGAGGTTTTGTCAGATCACATGACATTTTCGTGACTTGGGTAGCGGTGATGTGTTGCTAGATACCGCTCACTGTTTATTATTTTAAATGTGTGATTTAATATAATTGCCAACGTCGCGAAAACCTACAGGGTCACACACAAAGGACGGATTGATAAGAGATAGAGTAACTAAGGAACATCGTAAGGTACGGTGCACTTAAGTGGAATACGAAATATGGTAAGGTACCAAATACTTAAGTGATTTTGGCATATTATAAGATATGGGCCAAAATACACTTAAGTGGGCTTTTTAGCTTGAAACCCACACAAGTGGTTCTATAAATAGAACCCTTGGGTAGAAGCATTGTCACTCCACTCAGACTCAAACTCAAGTAAAGACTTGGAGTTTCGTTTCCCTCTCTCTCTCTCACTCAAAGCCTTCATTCGTACCAGCTAACACTGAGATTGAAGGAATCCGTTCGTGTGGACTGAGTAGAGACGTTGTTATCGTTCAACGTTCGTGATCGCCCCATGGATTTGTATCCAAGGTTTTGATCGTTACAAGAGATCTGCACCAAAGGTTTGAATCGCCACAAGAGGTAACGATTCTATCACTGATCATTCCCATTCGTAAGGATCACTAAATGGAGAAATTTTTAAATTCCGCTGCACCTTGGATGGCAATTCTCCATCAGTGGTATCAGAGCCACTTACGAAACCATAAATCTGATAACTGTTTTTGTTTTGTATTAATATGATTAAAGACAGAATGAATCAAAGATTAAATTGAGATCGATCAAGTCATATATATGATATATGTATTCCTGATGCAAAATACATTTTATATGATATAGTGTTCTCGTTTCGTTCATTCAAACACTCAATGATTGTTTTCCTTTGAGCGCTTCAATGGTCATTTGCTTCTTGATCTGACATTAGTATGGTGAAGCAATGACGTGTTGATCAATCATACTGAATCAACAATCGAGATATGTTTGACGGTCTGAAATTGGTGCATCAGGGTTAGTGACGGCACAAGGGTTGTGTTGTCAGAGAGTTATGCGATTAGGGTTGTGATTGCACAAGAGTTGTGCTTTCTAAACACTTTTTTGGAACAGTGTTAACCGGTTAACGCATATGGTTAACCGGTTAACGCAATACGAAATATTTTTTTTTAATTTTTCAAACAGTGTTAACCGGTTAACGCATATGGTTAATCGGTTAACGCAAGGCAGAAAACAGTTTTCCAAGACATTTTCAAACAGTGTTAACCGGTTAACGCATTTGGTTAACCGGTTAACGCAAGGCAGAAAAGAATTTTTTGAACAGATTTCAAACAGTGTTAACCGGTTAACGCAAGGCAAAATTCACCCGTTCGGCTAACTCAGTGCTTTAAAAGTATCAAGTGTTGATGCGAAAAGCGACATTGATTTTAAATGAATTGTTCATTAAAATGTGGTGATCGATCGTCGAGATTTAATTTGATTTTAATTAATTAAAGGAATTAATAATAATAATAATAAAGTGTTTATTATTGTCTTGTGGTGATCGGTTATGACCTTAGTCTTCCTTTATTTTGTTTTGGGTTTTAAAATACGACCTGCGTGTCGTGCCTCTCTCTTAATCTCCCAAATGTAACTTCTTTTCTTATCTCACTCCTTCGTATGTAAAACGAGTTTCTTTTATGTAATGTAATGATATGAAGAAAGCAAAGAAGTCAGTGCCAAAGGAGGACAACCTTGAAGATCTTGCTTGGAGAAGCTTAGATCGTTGTAGGTTAGCTTAGGTTCTCTCATTGGCTTGGGAGAACAATTGCGCTAGGGGCCATAACTGTTTCATTGTGTTTGTATGTACGTTGATGCATGTGAATGTATGTTGATGCATGTGAGAGACGGTTTATATGATAAACAAGCCAGTGAGATCAGAAAAATTGCAATTCCCTCAAATTAAATATTAAGTTTTTGCTTTCCAAGTTTTAACACTCATCAAGACTAGTAATGGATAATGTAGGTTTCGCCTACGCGAGGTGCATGATCTATATATTAGTAAGGTGCGATGGGATAATTGTAATATCCAACTGTTAAAACAATGGGTCAAACTTAACTAAACAAATTATAATAAGATTATATATATGTTTAGAAGTAAGAGTTGGGAATGATCCATATGATGGATTAGAATAAGGAGTTATTCACCCAACTGAAATTTTCGAGAGTTGTATGAGATACAATTGGAAGGAGTTCCTACCTAAATAACCTAGTTTTGTGTAATCCGCCTATGCGGACTTAGAACGAAGTGAAATATGGATCTCGACCTACTAGAAAATCTTCCAACGGGATTTTCCGAATCAAGTGATGAAGGTCATTTGTTTTGAGTAAAATAGTGGGAGCATATTTAATTAAAGGCCTAATTAAATATGTCAATGATACTTATATTTTCATTAATCATTGTGTAGATTACCATGACAACAAACACCTCTAACAACATATTGCGATCAAACCTTAACAAGAAAAAATTGTATGGGACAAATTTCCTGGATTGGTACCGAAACCTGAGGATTGTCCTCAAACATGATAAAGGGAAAGGCAAGGAAGTTGCCATACCCAAACCCACTAGTGCTGCTTTAAAGCCTAGTGGAGGCATAGAAAAAGAAGGCACCTGCTTCCATTGCGGTAAGACCAGACACTGGAAGAGGAACTGCCCAAAGTACCTGGAAGATAGGAAGAATGGAGTAGAGACTCCAACTTCAGGTATTTTTGTTATTGAAATAAATTTGTCTACTTCTGCATCATGGGTATTAGATACTGGATGCAGTTCTCACATTTGTACAAATGTGCAAGGACTAAAAGGGAGTAGAAAATTGGCAAAAGGTGAAGTCGACCTACGAGTTGGTAATAGAGGAAAGGTTGCTGCCTTAGCCGTAGGAACTTATGAATTAACTATACCTAGTGGTTTAATAATTCAGTTAGAGAACTGTTATTATGTACCTGCAATTAGCAGGAATATTATTTCCGTTTCTTGTTTGGACAAGTTCGGTTTTTCGTTCATAATAAAGAACAATTGTTGTTCAATTTATTTGAATGATATATTCTATGCTACTGCTCAAATGAACAATGGATTATATGTCCTTGATCTTGAGATGCCAGTTTATAACATTAATACTAGAAGGATGAAACCTAATGAGTTAAATCCAACTTACCTTTGGCATTGTCGATTAGGCCACATAAATGAGAAACGCATTTCCAAACTCCATAAAGATGGACTCTTGGACTCTTTTGATTATGAATCATATGAGACATGCAGATCTTGTTTAATTGGAAAGATGACAAAGTCTCCATTCACAGGAAAAGGTGAAAGAGCTAATGATCTTTTGGCCCTCATACATACTGATGTATGTGGACCACTGAACATACCAGCCAGGGGAGGTTTTCAGTACTTCATCATATTCACTGATGATTTCAGTAGATATGGTTATGTGTATTTAATGAAACACAAATCAGAGTCCTTTGAAAAGTTCAAGGAATTCAAGAATGAAGTACAAAACCAACTAGGTAAGAATATTAAAACTCTTCGATCAGATCGAGGTGGTGAGTATTTAAGCCTAGAGTTTGATGACCATCTGAAAGAGTGTGGGATCCTATCCCAACTCACTCCTCCTGGAACACCCCAATGGAATGGTGTGTCTGAGAGAAGAAATCGAACCCTGTTGGACATGGTCCGATCCATGATGAGTCACGCCGATCTTCCAAGCTCCTTTTGGGGACATGCGCTATTGACAGCAACTTACACACTTAACCGTGTTCCATCCAAAAAGGTTGATAAGACACCATATGAGATATGGAGTGGTAAGAGACCACATATGTCTTACATGAAGATTTGGGGTTGCGAAGTTTATGTGAAACGACAAATTTCAACTAAGCTTGAGCCCAAATCTGACAAATGCTTATTTGTGGGGTATCCTAAAGAAACAAGAGGATATTACTTCTACAATCCTTCTGAGGGCAAAGTGTTTGTCGCTCGAACTGGAGTTTTCCTAGAAAAGGATTTTATTTCCAAAGGAACCAGTGGGAGGAAAGTAGAGCTTGAAGAAATTCAAGAATCACAAAGCATCGATACACCTATGGAGGAATTAGATCAGGAAACACAAGTGGTTGTGGAAGAGCAACCTGCTCAAGTAGAACAAGACCAGCGTAGGTCAAGCAGGATACATCACCTACCTGAGAGATATGGATATCTCATAACAGATCAAGGTGATGTATTACTCATGGATCAAAATGAGCCTGTGACCTACCAAGAGGCCATAACTGGTCCCGAGTCTAAGAAGTGGCTAGAAGCCATGAAATCCGAAATAGATTCCATATACACAAACCAAGTTTGGACCTTGGTAGAGCCTCCTGTAGGAGTTAATCCTATAGGATGCAAGTGGGTCTTCAAAAAGAAGACTGACATGGATGGTAAGGTACATACCTATAAGGCAAGACTGGTTGCAAAAGGATATAAACAAATTCATGGGGTTGACTATGATGAAACCTTTTCACAAGTTGCAATGCTTAAATCTGTTCGGATTTTACTTGCTATCGCTGCATATCATGATTATGAAATATGGCAGATGGATGTCAAAACTGCTTTCCTTAATGGGAATCTTCTTGAGGATGTGTACATGACACAACCTGAAGGATTTGATATACCAGAAGAGGCCCAAAAGATATGTAAGCTACAAAGATCAATCTATGGATTGAAGCAAGCTTCCAGAAGTTGGAATCTTCGTTTTGATGAAACGGTAAAACAATATGGATTCATCAAGAACGAAGATGAGCCTTGTGTCTACAAGAAGGTTAGTGGGAGCATGATCGTTTTCCTGGTATTATATGTAGATGACATATTACTCATTGGAAACGATGTCCCTACCCTGCAACAAGTAAAGACTTGGTTGGGGAAATGCTTTTCTATGAAGGACCTAGGTGAAGCAGCCTATATATTAGGAATCAGAATCTATAGAGATAGATCATGAAAACTGCTTGGCCTAAGTCAGAGTACATACATAGACAAAGTGCTGAGACGCTTTAATGTGCATGATTCCAAGAAAGGATTCATACCTATGCAACATGGCCTGTGTCTATCAAAAACACAATCCCCTTCAACTAAGGAAGAAAGGGATCGCATGAATAAGATTCCATATGCAGCTGCAATAGGATCTATCATGTATGCCATGTTATGTACTCGACCAGATGTCTCGTATGCGTTGAGTGCAACGAGTAGGTACCAATCTGATCCTGGTGATGCCCATTGGATAGCTGTCAAGAATATCCTTAAGTACTTGAGAAGGACTAAGGACTCATTCTTGATATATGGAGGTCAGGAAGAGTTGGCTGTAATTGGTTACACCGATGCTAGCTTCCAGACAGATAAGGATGACTTTAGATCGCAATCTGGTTATGTGTTTTGCTTGAACGGTGGCGCTGTGAGCTGGAAAAGTTCAAAGCAAGATACAGTTGCTGATTCTACAACCGAGGCCGAGTATATTGCTGCCTCAAGTGCAGCAAAGGAAGTTGTTTGGATCAGGAAGTTCATTAGTGAACTTGGCATAGTCCCTAGCGTTGTGGATCCCATTGGTCTCTATTGTGATAACAATGGTGCTATCGCACAAGCTAAGGAGCCTAGATCTCACCAACGATCCAAACACATACTTAGGCGTTATCATCTCATTCGAGAGATAATAGATAGAGGAGATGTGAAAATATGTAAAGTACCTACACTTGACAATATTGCTGACCCACTAACAAAGCCTCTTGCGCAGCAGAAGCATGATGGCCATACTAGATCAATGGGCATAAGGGGTATGCCTGATTGGCTCTAGTGCTAGTAGGAGATTGTTGGTGTAAGTCTTAGAGGCCAATACTTTTGGTACTTGTATCGAATTATTTATTAATAATAAAAGGCATTTTCTTTATTATGGTTGATTAATAAAGTCCCCGGAATAGATAGTTCGTTTAATGTATTAAGTGTGACTTAATCATGAGAGCACATTAAACATAAGGACACTATTCTTAAAGTATCCGTAGTCGAGCTTTAGTGTGAAGTGGGATAACATTAAAGCATTAAGACTATTATGTTTGTAGACTGATGATCACATCTCATGGATCATGGATAAAGAGTTATCAAGTCTTAAATATAGGTATGAATATTATGAGTAATATTTATACCGGATTAACCCGCTATGAGAATATTATATAGAAAGTTATGTAAAGTGTCATAAGTTATTCTCATGGTGATAATAGTGTATACCACTCTTCGGCCTGAAACCACTATGGATCCTAGATGTAGAGTCGAGTGCTTTATTGTTGATCCAACGTTGTCCGTAACTGGATAACCATAAAGACAGTTGATGGGTACTCCACAAAGCATGCTGAGGGACATGAGTGTCCTAGATGGAATTTGCCCATCCTGCGTAACAGGATAAATGTCTATGGGCCCAATATTGAACTGGACAAGGGTGACACGGTCTATACCTTGTGTTCAATATAGACATAAGGGCAAAGGGGTAATTATACACATAATTATTATCACAGGAGGTTTTGTCAGATCACATGACATTTTCGTGACTTGGGTAGCAGTGATGTGTTGCTAGATACCGCTCACTATTTATTATGTTAAATGCGTGATTTAACATAATTGCCAACATCGCAAAAACCTACAGGGTCACACACAAAGGACGGATTGATAAGAGATAGAGTAACTAAGGAACATCGTAAGGTACGGTGCACTTAAGTGGAATACGAAATATGGTAAGGTACCAAATACTTAAGTGATTTTGGCATATTATGAGATATGTGCCAAAATACACTTAAGTGGGCTTTTTAGCTTGAAACCCACACAAGTGGTTCTATAAATAGAACCCTTGGGTAGAAGCATTGTCACTCCACTCAGACTCAAACTCAAGTAAAGACTTGGAGTTTCATTTCCCTCACTCTCTCTCACTCAAAGCCTTCATTCGTACCAGCTAGCACTGAGATTGAAGGAATCCGTTCATGTGGACTGAGTAGAGACGTTTTCATCGTTCAACCTTCGTGATCGACCCGTGGATTTGTATCCAAGGTTTTGATCGTTACAAGAGATCTGCACCAAAGGTTTGAATCGCCACAAGAGGTAACGATTTTATCACTGATCATGCCCATTCGTAAGGATCACTAAATGGAGAAATTTTTAAATTCCGCTGCGCCTTGGTTGGCAATTCTCCTTCAATATATTCATGGTCACTTTACAAGGACGATATTACAAAAAGATGATAGGATCAGTATCAATAGGTTTTGCTGACTTGGTGATAATTGGGGAAAGAATCGAGAATGCGTTGAAAAGCGGAAAGATCAGAAAATCATCTTTTGGTCAACACAATAATAAAAGGTATCCTAACAACAATAATTCAAAGAAGGGTGATGTCAATGTTGTTACAATGGATGGGTATTCCCAAGTGCCTTACAATCCTTATGTGGCTACAATAAATCCTAATAAGTACCCGCAACCGCATACTTCAAGCCTCAAGCTCAACAGCATAGGGTACCGCCTCCGCAAAATCAACAATAAAATGGGTATCCCCGAAGGGATCAACAAAGTCTTAGGAAGTATTTTGACCCTATACCTATGAAGTATACTCAAATCCTTCCATACTTACTACAAAGAGGATTGGTGGAAACTAGACCTCTTGCAACTCCACCAACACCTCCTCCTCGCGGATATGATGCAAACACTAGATGTGATTTTCATGCTGGTTCACCACGGCATACTACCGAGAGGTGCTTGGATCTTAAATTTAAGGTCCAAGACTTGCTCGACTGTAAGGTTATTTCTTTTATTGCTGAAAATTTGAACGTCAAGAATAATCCAATGCCAGGGCACGATGGCCCAACTATCAACGCCATTTAAAAATCACAAGGTAGTGTTTTAATCCAGAGGGTGGACAAAATAAAGACACCTATGTCTAGAATATTTGAAAGATTTATTGGCTACAAGGTATTTGAAGAGTTACATGGTGATTTCAAGATTTGTCGGTCTAACCCAGACAAATGTGAGAAGATGAAGAGGTGTCTTCAACAAATGATGAACCAGGGTTTGGTTCAAATTGGATACTCAAAGAAGATAGAAGATGTTTCATCTATAGAATCTCAGGGGAACCTAACCTTTGATATTCCTTACCAAAGAGAAGAGGCGTAGCTGATGCGTGCTTTTCGCAAGTATACGAACGTGTCAGAGTAATATAAAAGATTATCGAATCCACAGAGACCAAGTGTCAATCTATCATTATCTATCGTTACGGTGTTTATCTAAGGTAATCGAAATAGGGGTTTTAAGAGTGCACAATGAAAAATAAAGTATTAAATAAAATTCAATTAATAAAGACAGGTTCGAATGTAATTCACATAATCAATTAATAATCCAAGTACTTGCTAATAGAATTACTTATGGGCAGTGTTTACTACTTTGAAAAGAACCAATTTAACGGGAACTGTCGCTTTCGCGTATTCATAACCGAGTTGTACTCCCTAATCAAACCCGCTTATTGTCACTTATAAAAAGGCGTGCATTGCATTAGAGTAGTAAACCTATTTTTAAGAAATATAGTGTCTTGACTAAGTTAAAAAGTATTTTGACTTGGATTTCTTAACCAAAAGAGGTTCTCACGAACCAGACTCTAAACTTATAAACGCGTTCAAAAATAGTTTTAAAATCACTTTTCTTTTTAAGTTAAAAACTCCTAATGAACTAAACAAAGCGCTTTCGCTGTATTTGAAATAGTTAAAAACAACTAAGTTTAAAAAGACGTTGGACGGCTTTCGATCTTACCCAACGGAAATTAAGTGCGGGAAAACTTAAGTTGAAAGTCAAAATAGCCCTTAAGTGTTTCTACGAACAATTGTACGGATTATTGGTTCAATTACGATCCTTACATTCTAACCTTTATAGGTTTAGCTAGACATGGTAAAGTAAGAATGCATTTTAATTTAAATAAAAGTAGTGCGAGTGCGGAAAGTAAATAAAAGTAGTGCGAGTGCGGAAAATAAATAAAAGTAGTGCGAGTGCGGAAAATAAATAAAAGTAGTGCGAGTGCGGAAAATAAATAAAAATAGTGCGGTGCAAGAAGTAAACAAAGTAAAGTGCGAGCGCGGGAAAGTAAATAAAAGTAGTGCGAGTGCGGGAAAGTAAATACAGTAAAGGCAGTGCGGGAAAGTAAACGAAATAAAGGCAGTGCGAAGAAATAAACAAAGTAAAGTGCGAGTGCGGGAAAATAAAGTAGACAAAGGTAAAGCAATAAAACCTACTCCAATCGGAGGGTCAAATAAAGTGCGTAACAGAAATGAAAATGGCGACAGGATTAACTTCCTTCCAAAGTGCTCCAAACTCGATTACAGACTCGATTACACAGTGTGGCAACACTCCGATGTGAAGCGATTACCACTTTTACAATAAGAATATATGCCTAGTTGTAACTAAGTTTGGATGAAGAAACAAGTGAAATCAAGACTCTATTTATAGGCAAGGAAAATAACGGAAATGACAAGGATGCCTCTAAGTTTGAATTTGGGAGGGAAACATCTTTGTTCTTGTGGCGCCCGCCACCACATCATGGCGCTTGCCATAGGAGTAAATTATGGCGCCCAAGTGGAGATCGTGGGAGATGTGGCAGTTGAGGAGAAGTTGAACTATGACACGTCATGGTTGGGCCCATGGCGCCAGCCACAATGGGAGCCACAAGTGCAAAATGCCGATTTTTAGGATTTTTAGCTCATAGTAATAACAAAACAAAATAACAATAAAACAACTAAAATGCATGCGAAATCAGAGTCAAAAATACGGTGAATTTCAGTGTCATCAGTAGCCATCATTCCCGATTCATGTACCATTGTCTCCTTAGATGTCGGTTTATATACTAATTCCTATGCCATGCCAGATATCATGTCAAATGTCAGCAAAGTCAGAAGACCCCATTGTCTTCCATGTTTTGTCACCATTTTCTTATGTAGATACTAAGTTTATACCATGGAACTACACTAGTACATCATATGTGGGAGAGAAGCCTCTAGCGTTTGATCTAACAGTCACTAACATCATTGGGGTGGGAGGTATGACTCGAAGTGGAAGGGTATTCACTAAAAAACAACCATCAAAGAAGGATACTCCTGAAAATTCAAAAGGGAAATAAGTGGTACCTTCAAAGGAAGGACCTTCTAAGAAGGGTGTGCCCCAAGAAGAAGTTGAGGAATTCTTAAGACTAATAAGGAAACACAATTATAAGGTGGTGGACCAGCTAAACCTAACACCTTCTAAGATCTTCATACTTTCCCTTTTGTTAAGTTCAGAGGCTCATAGAATAGTTGTGTTAAAGATCTTGAATGAGGTGCATGTTACTCACGATATAACCATGAACCAGTTTGACGAAATAGTGGCTAACATCACTGCTAGCAACTATTTAGGGTTCACCAATGATGAATTACCACCAGAGGGGCAGGCTCACAACAAGCCCTTGCATATATCAATCAAGTGACAAGATAGTCTTATCTCAAGGTTACTAGTAGATACGGTGTCATCTTTGAATGTCCTACCAAAGAACACTTTTTGGAAGCTGAATACTGTGAGGACATCCATGAAATCCAACACACTGATAGTCAGGGCCTTTGATGGCTCAAAGAGAATGGTGATTGGATAAGTTGACCTACCCATTATGATGGATCCACACATATTTCTAATTACCTTCCAAGTGATGGACATTAACCCATCATATAGTTTACTTCTAGAACGACCTTGGATCCATGCAACAGGAGTTGTCACCACCACTGTTCGCCAATGTTTGAAGTTTAATGGATGATAAGATGATAATCATCGAGGGAGAGTAAGACATGTTCATTATCCACCTCTTGCCGTTCAGATACATAGAGGCTGTGGAGAAACATTGGAGGTACCTTTTCAAGCTTTGGAGATTGTGGCAGTTAGCCGAAGAATAGAAGTTCCTAAAGAAAAGTCAACCTCTCCATGGGAGAAAATGTTAGAACTAATCAAGGGTAGAGAAGAGTTGGGTTAGGGAAAGCTAGTAGAGATTTCTTAAAAGAAGAATCGGTTCGGCCTAGGTTACAAACCGGCTAATATAGGGTCTCAAAAGAGTGATCAAAGTAAATTTTATACTCTCCAAGACATTTTCCACAGTGTTGGGTACATGGATGAAGATTGTGTGGTTGTGATTGAGGAACAAAATGAATGGATATCTAAATTGGTGTGTCGTTGTTCATCATATACCTCTCTCAATATTTGGAAGGCCATTGAGATTCCGGAGATCATTTCGATTTCAAAGTAATTTACTGTTTTTTAATAATAAGTCGTTTGCTTTGCCCAAGGCAAATGGACAAGATTCCTAGGGCCTCTCTTTGTTTAACGAATTATTTATGAATAAAATTGCATTTTTGTTTTCAAATTAAGATCATTTTCCTTTCATTTTAAATCTTCCTCTTTTCAAAAAATGGCAATAAATCTTCCATACACTCTCAGCACGTCATTCCCAACAAATAATAATAAAGTAAACCTTCCTCGTGCAGATTAATAAATGAACTGATTGGAAACAACACTATTATAATCCCTTACGACTTTGAATTCCCGATTAACCAAGCGGAAGAAGGCGATAAGGATGATTGCGAGCTTCTTGGAGAATTGGCCAGATTGTTGAAACAAGAACACAAGGAAATTCAACCTCATTAGGAACTAGTGGATGTGATCAATCTAGGGACCGAAGAAAACAAGAAAGAGGTTAAGGTTGGCACTGCCTTAGAGTATAAGATCAAAGAAATATTAGTCAAGCTTTTACATGAGTATGCAGAAGTGTTCACTTGGTCGTATAAAGACATGTCAGGACTAGACGCGAACATTGTCATACACAAGCTACCGCTCAAACCAGAGTGTTGGCCAGTCTAACAGAAATTGAGAAGGACTAGAGGAGACATGTCTCTAAAGATCAGAGAGGAGATTAGAAAGTAGTTTAACACATGATTCTTAGCCGTTTCCAAGTATCAACAATGGGTTGCTAACATCGTGTCAGTCCCAAAGAAAGATGGGAAGTCAGAATGTGCATAGACTACAGAGATCTGAACATGGCAATTCTTAAAGACAATTTCCCTCTACCCCACATTGATGTACTAGTAGATAACACTGCTCAATTTTCGGTCTTTTCATTCATGGATGGATTCTCCTGCTATAATCAGATAAATAGGTCTCTCATCGACATGGAGAAAACCAAATTTATCACTCCCTAGGACACCTTTTGATACAAGGCAATGCCTTTTGGATTAAAGAATGTCGGGGGAAGATACAAAAGGTAAATGGTAACTCTCTTCCACGATATGATTCACAAGGAAATAGAGGTCTACGTTGATGATATGATTGCAAAATCACAGACTAAAGAAGATCATATAATCAACTTGAAAAAGTTGTTTGATCGTCTAAGGAAGTTCAAGTTATGTTTGAACCCCACAAAGTGCATTTTTGAAGTCAGATCAGGGAAATTATTGGGGTTCATAGTCATCCAGAGGGGAATCAAAGTTGATTCTGACAAAGTCAGGGCCATCCAAGATATGCCAGCTCTGAGGATAGAAAAAAGGTCTGAGGATTCTTGGGAATATTAAACTACATTTCTAGGTTTATTTCACATCTCACAACCACCTGTGAATCAATCTTCAAATTTCTCAGGAAAGATCAAGCTATCGAGTGGAATGAAGATTGTCAGAAGGCCTTCGACAAAATCAAGGAATATTTGTAAGAACCACATATCTTGATACCACCAGTTCCAATAAGACCACTTATAATGTACTCAACAATACTTGACAGTTCTATGGGATGTGTACTGGGGCAACAAGATGAAACCATAAGAAAGAGCATGAAATATGTCATACCCTAAACTTTGTCTTCCCTTTTTCATTTTTCATCCAACCTATGACTTGAGATTCACCTGTACTCATTCATGTGTAACATTCATTCATGTTAACATTTGTTAACAATCATCATAGATTCAAAGCTTGTGGCTGATAAAAGCTAGTGTTTGCTTATGGATCAAGCCCTGGAAATATGGTATGGATTTTCATATGGAATCATTGGGGTGAAACCCTAATTTATTGATCTTTGGGACATGGATTCAAGGAGAGTACAACTTGGCATTCATATGTGCTTCAAGATCCTTATTCTTGGCTTTGTTCCTCTGGGATCTTGTGATTGACTTTTGGGCATTGATTTGATCATCTAAACCCTAATTATGGGCCCATGTGTTGAGATATTGATTGTGAAACTTCATGTTTGGTTTGAAGACCTTGATTAGGGGGTGTACATCATGAAACCCTAATCAAGGGTGCTTGGTACTTGGGTGCCCTTTTGAGGATGACTTTTGATCATCAAATTGAATGAAACTCTAGCATATTGGGAGAATTTCTTGACCATCTTCTCATGCATGATCAACCATTGAACTTGCATTTATGCATGAGATTCATTAAACTAACCTACATGTCGACTTGTTTGGGATTTTCATATGGGTCAAGGTTTAGTTATTACATCCATTAATATGGTGTTTTCAAGATCTTGATTCATGTTAATTACATCCATTCATATGGTGTTGTCAAGGTCATCGGTCCATAGTTATATAATATTCACACAAGTCCATTCAAATATTATCTTTATTCACATTTTCATTCATTCCCTCACGGATCATCCATGTACATATAAAACCACAAAATTGGCCAAATTTATTACAGTTGACTTTTGGTCAACTAATTGACCAAAGTCAACTGACACTCCCTTTGGCCCATTTCTTTACTCCTTGCATCCCAGACCTGCCATTGCACCTCTTTCTCACTTTGTTTACTTTTTTATTTTATTTTCATTTCTTTTTTTTTCAAAGGATTTTACTTGATTTTCAAAGGATTCATGGTCCTTTAATCTTCTCGTTTTAGACATGACCTTAGTCTTTTCTAATATTTTCGCAGACCTTTTGGATTGTGCACCTACCTTAGCCTCCACAAATCTTTGCAGGAAAGGAATCAATGGCTTGTATGGAGGAGGAGAAACATAATGTGCTTCATTCTCTACCTCTTCGACAATCTCCTTTTCGGGTGGTATCTGTGGGTTTTCCTCAATCTCTACTTTTTTCTCACCAGAACTCTCTTCAACCTTTTTATCATTCTCCCTAGAATTTTTAACTTTTTGTTCACTTTTAGTTGTTACAACATTTACGTGACCCCCTAGGAAGGATCCTAGAGGAATGTGTGCAAGCTATAAGATTTTGATCTTCAATATCTTGTTGTAAGTCACGAGGGACTCAACCATAATGTTTAGCTGCCTAAGGACTTCATTAGTCTGGATATTTTGGTTTCTAAACTCTTCATTGTAGAGAGTTTTTGTTTCCATAAAACACTTCATCATAGATTCTAGGTTAGAGAGAGTTTGCATCACAATAAAATTTTCTATTAACATTTCAAGGTTGGATTGTTGTAAATCTTGTGTTTCCTTGGTGTACTTCAGTTAATTACCCAATTGTGGACTATAGGTTTTAAAGTACGGGTTTACTAAGTCATTGTTCATGTAATCTAATCTCTTAGATAGATCCTCCGACGAGAATCATTCTGAAAAAGAGGGGCTTTTTGCGGGGAAAAAACATAAAATATAAAAGTGTTTTAGTCTATACGGTGTTAGAATAAAAGTGCTTTAGTCTACCACTAATCTCTAATTATCAATGTTATGGTGGTTATGGATGATGAAAGGTCACAAAAACATCCCAAAAATCAAAAGTCCATAACTGCTTGAGGACTGACACGGGTTGTGCTTGGGAACACGGGTTTACCGTGTTAGCCTCGACTTGCTTTTATGAAGGTGGATTAAAGGGACCAACATGGTCCGTGTCATGGGACACGACCAGATCGTGTTGGTCTCGGAAAACTTGTATGGAATATCCCATTTTCGCTCGATCTTTGGTCTTTCGTGCTCATATTCGATCCAATACCTTCTTATTACCTGAAAACATGAAAACAAGACAAAAAAAGCATAAAATGGAACTAAAACGATGCAAACACTCGTGAAAACGATAATAAAATAAACAAGAAATATGATGCTCCTACCACTTATCATGGTAAAACATTCATGCATGAAAATCAACAAGGCAATTTAGGCCCCCAAGTTGTGTTAGATCCTTAGGGTTTAGTACTAAGACCTTTAGGTATCCATGTCATTAGACCACTAGAGACTTTTATGTTCCTAATGTGACATAGAGGCCTAATATGACCATTTTCACCAAAATAATAACGAACCACTTTAGGAGAATTACTCCTTCCATTATTTCTAGTGAAATAGGTTTTTTTATAAGTTTTTTCTAAAACTTTATCTTTCATAACTTTAACTAATATAAGTAATACTAGGTGATTGGGAGAGATGTGTCATTTGTCCTTTCAATTTTAAATTTTAAACTAGGAAAAGTATCACAATCAACTACATCTAACTTTTTTCTAAAGTGTTAGAGATATGCAATATGTCATTAACAATAGATGCATGCTCCTCTTTTAAGGATTCTAAAGCACCTTTAAGATTTAAGATCTCTTAGTTTTAAAATCATTTTTTGATAATGAAATTGATTTTCTTAAAATTATTTAAGGCTTCACCCTGCATTTCTTGAAAGTAATTTGATAACTCTTTATATAAAGGTTTAAAATGTGAGCTTGAATCACTTACCTCTAAGTCTTTTTTCTTGTCACATGCCACATAGAACATATGATCCAATTCATCTTAATTTGAACTTGAGTTGGAGGAGGAAGATTCTTCATCATCTTCTTAAACAATGTAGACTCTACGACCTTTAGATTTATGGCCCTTCATCTTGTAGAACAGTTGCTTGCTTTTGTGCTTATTTAAACTCGAGCAATCAGTCTTGTAGTATTCAGGTTCACCATATTCATAACATATCATTTTACTTTGTTACTTATTCTTATCTTCCCATTTCTTTAGTGGGTCGGACTTTCTAAACTTTAATAATTTTTTATTCAAATGCTTTAAACCATTTCTCTTTATGTATTTATGCAGCTACTCACAAACAAACTCGTCACTTCTTCATCTTTCAATGAATTTTCATTGGTACTATATTTATCTTCTTCTACCTTGGCCCTAGAAGTGGAGACCTTCAAGAAGATGATTCTCTTTTCCTCCTTAACTTTTTTATTTCTTTTTCATATTTGCTTCACTTAAATCGAGTCTTTTCAACTCGTGTTCATGTTCGGTAAGCTTTTCAAACAAAGTAGATTTGTCTAGCAATTTAAGATGATTAGATTATTTTCTGGAAGTCACTTTCCTTTTCCATTTCTTGCACCTAAATATAAATGTTTTGTTAGCTCAATCATGGTTAGATAACGTCTTCCCTAAAATTTCTAACTTAAAACAACTTCTAAGCAACACAGATCTAAATCTTGATTCTTCTTTTATTGTACACAACTCATTAGGTTGTGTTTCCTCAACGATTTCATTTGCGGAAATCTTCACTCAATCCTACCAAATTTCATTGTCTGAGTCTTTGAACTGCCTAAGGAAATAAAAACTCTAAAATTCCGTCTACAACGATCTTTACTTGATCCTACCGAAAAATTTCCTTTTGAGAAAAACCTAATGAACCCGAATATAAATGCTCAATTTGAAAACAAATCTCCACAGGACATTATAACACTAATGAACCTCCTCACAATAAATCTTCACACTGTTTCTTAGAGTTGAAACCAAAACACACACAGTGAGTTTAGGGCTAAAAGTAGAAGATGAAGTTTTCTTGAAGATTCTCACACGATACTTTTTCAAACTCATGTAATCAACAAAAGAAAAAGTTTTTCTTCAAGTTTGAATTGAGAGAGAAAGTTGTACTTTTCAAAGTTTGTGAATGGGTATGAAAAATTCTCTTTTCATGTTATGCACAAATTTTTGCAAGTTATGAACTTGAGAGAAAAAAAGTAAGTTTATATGTGTTAGAGAAATGCATAAAAATGAATAAAAAATATCATTTGATTCAAGTCAAGTGTAAAGAAAATTATTTAAGTCAAGTAAAGAAATGACTTTAAAAAACTTATATTTTTTTCACGAGTTTTATTCTAATCAAGACTTGCCCATGACCGGTCCATTATTCAAGTCAAGTACTTTTCTAACTTTAATCAAAATGAGTCATGATTCGAGTCAAAAGAACATTTGACTCAAGTCACATGTTCCGCGGCAAAAAAAAAATCATACTCATGATTCAAGTCAAGCTATTTTTTTACTCAAGTCACGTTTTTTTAACCAAAATTCTAAAAATCACTCATGATTTGAGTTAAATTTTTGTCTGACTTGAGTCATCTTTGCATAAGTTTCTTGATTCAAATCGCAAATTTTTTAATTTAAATCATTTTGTGTTGATATTTAGTTAAATATCAGTTTTTTCCATACAAAATTCATTTTAATAAAAATATCCAATTATAGATAATGTTCAATAACCTAACGATAATGAGACTCAGTTACTAAAACAATAATTAAAACCAAAAGAACAGCAAAACTCTAAAATTTAAGAGATATCCATACGAGCCGCAACCTCAATGCTCAATGTACCCTTAATGAAATATTATATTTCATTCCACGTTTACTCTTGATAGTAATTGTTTTTGTCAACCACAAGCAAGCAGTGAAATTGATGAACATGGTTGTGATAGTCCGTAGTTTAACTTTTTGGCTTACATTTTCTTTACTTTTGCGAACATGATTTAAGCTTTGAAATTGAATGCTATTACTCAAAATACTTTGTATTATTAATTCATTCAATCTTGAGCAATTTGACATTTTATACTTTTTAAAATATTTATTTTTATCAGATATTTTTTAAAATTAATTATTATTGTTATTTTTTCAACAATAATTTTTTTTTTATTTATAATATCCTTAACTATTTATTATATTTATTTTATTTTATTTTTCTCTATAATAACTATTTAAAAATAATTTTAACAAAATTCAATTAATACTACGTTAAAATTTGTAAGTAATAATTAAAAAGAAACAAAACTTTTTCAAAAAAATATACTTAAGGAACGGAGGGAGGACCTTTTGGCATTTATTAAAAAAAATGCTAACTATGGATTTTAAAACTATGATTAACTGAAAATAAAAAAGAATTGAATTCCTATGATTAAAAGTCGCGATAAAATCTTAAATATCCATAGCTGTTCTTTGTTGTTGAATAACAAAAACAGATGCTTTACCAGCAGCATCAGTGGAAGCCAACAAATCTCCCAAAACACCAAGTTCAGGATACTCACTCCATTGCAACAATCCACATGTTTGAGGTGTTTCAATCCCAGCTTGTCTCCCAACAATAATCAAATCAAATTCAGTTACCAAACACCTAATTATCAAAGCTGTTTCAGGTCCATCTTTCACTCTTTCTTCAACATATTTTACATAAACATCACCAACTTTATTCTTTGTCTTTATCTCATCCAACAATTCATTATCAAGTAAACCCTCCCAGCAACCCTTTGAATCACCTTCTAAACTCATGAATCTAACCACTGTTATCTTAACATGTGGATTCTTAGTCATTCTCTTTGTGAAAATAAGTGCTTCTCTATCATCTTTCCCACCTATAAATAACAAACACACATTATATGGTGTTTCTGGTGAGAATGTATGTGTCATTTGTGCTCTTTCAATTAACACGCCAACAGAACATGGCGCTCTTTCCATAACTCTGTAGTTCAAATCCCTCAACGACTCGTCCTCTAACTCCACCGAGTTGCCGTCGCACGACCATTTTCTATGAAAAGGAAGAATAATAAGTGATGCAAATTTGTCAAGTGCTAATGTACAAATATCATCATACATCATTTCTGCTGGTGATACAGCTGTGAAAGTGTTGACAACTAAGCAACCTTTGAATTCTTTTTCAAATATTTGAAATGATTCTAGAAGCTTCTCTGCCATCGATGTGTTTGAATTCGATTTCTTTTTTTTTTGAAGATCGTGACTGATGAATATAGGAGAAGCTCTTCCTATTAACTCAATCAGTTGAAGTGCGTAAGTGCATATTGGTTCTTCTTTTGTTGGATATGCTGCTTCAAGAAGATTTATTGTTGCTGGAATGTTGTCTGGTCTGTGAATACATGCTAAAACCCTAAGTTCTGAGTTACTTTTCAGATCTGCTATATTTCTCTTTGTGTAACCTGTGTATTTCTTTGTTGGATCATATATATAACCCAACAGCATTGGAATCATAGTGGTGTTTACTATGATGCATACCATCAATAAAGCAAATATGTTATTAGGTAGCTCCTGCATGCATTCAAACAAATATAGAATTCAGTTAATATTAACACGATGAAATAACCATCACGTGTTGGCTTAGCGGTGAAGGTTTGGGTCTTGAGATGAGAGTGTGGATTGGTTTAAACGGGTCCTCCGCAAGTGGACCGTAGAATTGATCCCCTTGGATTCGGCTAAGATTTAAATATATATATATATATATATATATATATATATATATATATATATATATATATATATATATATATATATATATATATATATATATATATATATAAGTATTATGATGAAATGAAGTAAAATGCTTACTGTAGTATCTCTGACCACAGAGAGTGCAGCCATTTCAACAATGCCTTTGCTACTCATAATCAAAGATAAAGAAAAAGCATCATTCAATGGCATTTCACTGCGTAAAGGAGGTATCATACAAGCAACAAACTTAGAAACAAAACAAACCGCAACAATAACCAAAGCTTGCACCATAAAATAATCAACACTTCCATCCATTTTATTTCTCCAACACAACAAGTCTTTTAAATCCACCCTCATTGCACATGTAGTCACAAACGTTGGCATCAAAATCCCATTAACAAAAGTATCAATTTTTTTAATAATAGCAGTGCCTAGTGGAGGTCCTTCAGGAATAGCCATTCCCAATACAAAAGGTCCAAAGAGACCAAAGAATCCAAATCTATTTGTAGCATAGGATGATAACAAGGTTACTATGAGTATGCTATAAACATAGTTATCACTCACATGATAACCTTCTGGCGTCTGTTTTATAATCCAAAACATCGACGGTCGGATAATGAATATAACCAAGAGTATAAACAAGACAGCGGCCGCAATGCAAACCAACGCTCTCGCTAAACCATGGTCCTCGTATAATTTACTAAATGTTAGTGTTGATGCTATGAAAACACTGAAAATTTCGCTGACTAATGACGCTGATTGCCCGATTCGGCCCAATTCAGAATTGAGGATCTTGAGATCACTTAAAGTTGAGGAAATGACAGGGAAAGGGGTCATAGAGAACAATCCAATGACAACTCCAAGTATTTTTGTTTGGTAAGATTGAAGGTGTTTTGATGAGAAAAAACTTAGAGTAGCCATGCCGCATAGAAAAGGAGCCATTATAGCTAAAGAACCAATGTTGGTGGCACCACTCCTAGTTTTATGGACTACACTCATATCTGTTTTTACTCCAATGTAGAATAGGAACAGCATGTAACCAAATATTGAAACTAGTCCTAGATTTTCCTGTGAATCAAAGAAGAACATGGTCTTCATCGTTTTAGTCCAATTTTCATTCAATGTAGCTGCCAAGATAAGACCAACCTAACATAAAACAACAAATACCATTTGTTAATTAATGTCTTGTGTATCAGACATTTACACACACAAAAAAAAAGGACTTACAATGCTCATAGAAGTGAACCTGTGGATTCCAAAACGAGACAAGATAGATTTAAATAAAAAGGTTGCAAAAAAGATCAAACACATTTGCATCTGCAACACTGGCAAAGAATTTACTAAAATCGTGTCTGAATCAATAATTTTCCACCATGGTATCTGGGAGTTCACCCGTGGTGGCAGGTATATGCATGTTTTAAAGTAAACATTCGTCTCATTTTGTTTCGAAGACATGCTGATTTATCCACCAATTATGTCCTTTGATTCATTTTTCTTCTCTTAATCATTAACATTTTTTATACAACATTTTGTTTTGTTTCTCGTTAGAAATGTTAAATCTCCAGAAAATACTAGTCATAATACTAGTCATAGACAACTAATAGAGTTTTCCTTTCTAATAATATATTAGTATCAAATTGTTTCGTGGATTTTGCTGTGTAATAGCGTTATTGGATTAACAAAATGCTAAATATAGACAAATCAATAGAACTAAACTTAATTCATTATTTTTGGTAAAAGTTAAATAAAAGGACAGAGAACGTTTAAAGGGTACCAGCTTATAACAAGTGTAACCGTAATTCTTTTAAATATGGTTTATATTATATGGATTATATACCTAGAGTTGTAACTGTAATGCTTGGAAAAGATTATTTAATTATGTTAACATTTATATACCTAGAGTTATCATAATTTTAAAATTTTAATACACTCATGTTGAACCAACATTTAATCTGACAAACTTAAATAATTTTATTATAATTACTCTAACACAAGCCAGACACAATTACTAATAGAAAGTTGAAATAGAAGAATGTGCATTCACCAAACAGAGAAAAATCAGCCACCAATCAAGTCATGAAAACTCGACAAAAAAAGTTTACTACTTTTGTTCACAATATATCCCCAAAACAGAAGGTAGAAATAGCATTAATTTAGAAAAGATATTAATATTCCCATTTCTTCAACTCCATGCCATCCGGAGGACTTCCTTCAACCTTCTTTGTTCCCACTTCCTTCCAGTTTGTAGACAGCACTGTTCCATTCGACTCCACCTACAAACAAAATTCAAACAGATAATAAAATGTCAATCAAACTTATCATATAACCAGGATCAATCGAATATAGAAAATTAAAATAAAACTTACAAATGACTTTTTCATTGCTCTTCTTGTATCCTCATCAGCATCATGATATATTTCTCGGAAAAATTTGTTCAGTGCAGCATCGCCATCAAGGTTTTCATCTTTCTCCTGATATGACAAATGTTTAGGAGAAAGAAATGCACTAAAATATAAAGAGATGAATCTCTTTTACAGACACAAGACATACCTCTTTCTTAACTTGAGCTTCAAGCTTATCCCAATCTACTCTTTTCGGTTTTGAGGACGGATAAGTAGGTCTTTGAGTTCCAGTAACTACAAAAGTTCATGATAAGGGATACAATTAGGAAAATAAACATCATGGGTTTAATTAATTTTAATCAACATAGAAATGCTAATAAATTGGTCCAATCATTTGAGTGGTAAAAACGGTAGATAAATCTGAAGTTACCTGAAGAGTCAATAGCCCTTGGTGCAACTGTGGTTTCTCTGGTGAATTCTAGGGATTTCCAGTGAACAGATTCTGCTTTAGCAAGGCGAATTTCAATTTTGGTGGACATAACTTCATACCGGCATCCCGAAGGTATGATCTGATTGAAGATAACCACATATTTACATTTTATATATAATTACCAAACAATGACAGGAGATAAAACAAATACAGAAATTTAAATATCAATCTTTTAATAAAAGGGCTTGTGACAAATAAAAACAATGAAAAGCTCCCGTTCATACCTTTCCAAATAAGCGAGATTGAAAAACATATGCATCTTCTCCAAGGACATCAATGTTGACCCTTAGCTACAAAAGAAAATAAAAAGGAATAAGCTTAGAATGTTATATCCAACTTGTTCATCCAAGATGTATGCAAGTGTAATAAAAACCAAGCATAAAAACAACAAGTAAATATTAGTATAATGTAAACCATACTATTTGTTCACCAAAGTCGACAGTAATACTTTCTTTGGAGACCCCCTTTGCAAATATTGTTACAACCACTTGTTGAGGTGTCTGGTAATATTCGTGCCTGCATATTTTTTTCACAGATTAGTATCAACCGTTAGTTAGTAGAAAATTTTGCCACAAAAGCCAACATCATTGAAGTGTTACCATTCATGAACTTTGCCTACTCCCTCCGTCCCAAAATAAATGTGTGGGTGTGAAAAGTGTCTTTTGGGACGGATAAATACCAAAAGATATCCATATTAACTTAAGTACATCAGCATTAGCACCCTCCACACAGACAAAAACAGCGAAGGACATAAACATTGAGAAAGGTGTACTACTACTACTACTAACCTATATTTAGGCTTAGTTACCGCCACTATTGGCTCTGGTTCAAGGACTTTTGGAGTTGCATCCTGTGTAGGTACGGTATAAGATTCTTCTGTTTAAGACAAAATCATGTTAGTTTTCAAGAAAAAAAAAAGAATTATCCACTGTTTCCTTTTCAACAGTCTAGATGAAAAATGTATAACAGGACAAGCAACAAAAGTAATAAATTTTAAGGAAATAAAAAGAGTTTCCAAGTGGAAGAATTAAAAAAAAAGTTGACCTGCAATGAGCCTATCACATTCTTTGATCAAATTAAAGAATCTTGATGTGTCTGGAACCAATGAGGCCCCTGTCTCTAATGCAGTCTTGGCAGTATGATATTCCTCAAGTTTCATACAGGCATTACTGTACCCAAAATCATACATAAATAAATAAGCAAACAAACAAATCATGTATTATTACAGAAAGTATTATAGTATTTACCCTTTGCGCAAATATGCTTTTGATAGAGAAGGATTCAAGTGAATAGCCTTGTTGGCATCAGCAACAGCCTCTGAAGAAATTAGTAAATAATTAATCGAAACAACAAAGAATAGTTACGTATTTATGAAATTAGAACAAGAAATTGAGCGGAATGAGAGAGAAACCAGTGAAGTTGTTGAGTTTGATGTTTGCTTGAGCACGATCAGCGTAGAGTTGAGGATTGGTAGGATGAAGATGAATGGCTTGCGTGAGAAGTTCAACGGCCAATTCAAAGTGGTCCTCGACAAAAGCCTCTTTGGCTTTCTCTTCAAGATCGAAACCCATCAGCGACAAGAGTAGGAAAAAGGGTTTGTGAATTTGGGAAGAGAAATCGGAGGAATGAGTTTGATTGAGCGACAGAAAGAGGATATTTATAAAAAACGGCCGGATGGCAATAATAGGGAATGGAGTAGACTAGACTTTCACAAGTCTTCTACAATATATATAACTAATTTAGAGGAAATATCGTTTATATCTTTTAGTAATATAAGGATTTCTTTAAATTACCACGAAATCTCGTTCAAAATCTTTAACAAGTTGATTTCTTTTGATTTTCTTATTATGTTTTCTATTATTTTAAAGACAACTCGCAGAGAATACACGTCTTTTTATTTTTTTATTTACTCAACTATTTTATCCATAATTTTATTAATTTTAAATGATTATTAAATAATTAAATTATTTAAATATGAATTTAATAATCTTTTATGCCGTTAATATATGTGTGTAATTTTTTTATATTTAAATTATAACTTATGAATTATTGTGATATATGAATCGTTAAATTATAAATAGCAATTAATTTCATTTAAATATTTAAAGATTAAAGATAGTGCATGTAACAAATTATACTGATATCCAATTAAAATATTTTATATTAATAAATTATAACAAAATTTTAAAAATAAAAGTGTGATATGACGGAATACATGAGTCTCATTGACTGATAAGATAAAAATATTGGTAATGCTAACTTGTGTCCTTGGGGCACAAGTTAAGAGATAAATATAGAAACAATATCTTGAAAATTGTGTATTGAATTTATTAAAAAGTTATAATTGATAATTTTATTTATTTTTTCAATACAAAATTTTCTATTTGTGGGTTTCTTAACATGTGCTCTTGGGGTACAAGTTAGCATTACCCTAAAAATATTTTATACCGAGAGTATATTTCTTTTTTTCAAATATTTATACGATAAGATATAAATTTTAGTTAAACAATTTATTATTTCTTAAATCATTTTATTCTTTAGTTAAATTATGTTAGTTGGTACACCAGAGATTGGAGTCTCCCCAATCTAACACACTTAAATTTTTTATAATTAAAAAAAGAGATTAATTGAAATACACTCAAACTAAATTTTAAGAATAATAACATAGAATTTTTATAACTCTATCTTTTCTTTTGATAAAAAGAAATAACAATTATAAACTATGAATATTAACTTAACGCTATTTCAAATTTGAATTGGATTTTATTTTGGTTCTTTTATTTTTTTTCTAATATATAGCTCTTTGTGTTTTTCAGTTCTATGTACTACGATATTTCTATAAATATTTACTTGATATAATATAATTGCATGTATGTTTAAAAATATTTCAAATCTTTTTATTAATGATTTAAAAGATTTTTAGCCATGTGTTCAACCATATTAGGTCAAATAAATATTTGTGAAGATATTTTAATACATAATTTTAAAAAGATATGAATAAATTTAAATAGGTATATTATAAAAAAAATATTATTATTATTAATGTATATAAATTAAATCTTCTTTATATTCTATATATTTTTATATTTATATCAAAATTGTTCTATTAAATCAAAACAGATTTATGTCAAAAAAAACTTCATATCCATATCAATTAAATATTGCTCTCCTCCTTTATATCTATACTTGTATTTTTTTCCTTTAATTTTGTAATTTTTAAATATTGCTCTCCTCCTTTTAAATATCCTAATTTAAAAAAAATGACAAATGATGGTGATGTGACTCTTAAAATATCATAGAATAAGCGTTACAAAAGAAAACACAAAGGAATAAGTACGACTTCACCCAAATTCGAATACACAATTCTGATTTTCGGTTAGCTTCTCATGCCATATCTAATAGAAAGGTGATTCGTCCAAGACATGTGATCAAGCAGGAGTGGTTCTAACCGCCCTTCTATTTAAAGTCTTTCACACGCAAGACTCGTGAATTCCACCTATTCTCAAACTCATATACTTTTCATTCATTCACTTGTGTGTTAGAGTGTTAACATTTCAGACCCACACTATTCTACTATATCGAAAGCACACTCCACCACATCGAAGTTCTATTTCACTATATCATCAACTATTTTGGATTCCTAAACAAAACACAAACAATAAAATATCACTCCATCTCATACCACTTCATTCATCTCTTTCTATCATTTCAAACAAAGTATTAGATAATTTAGTGCACGGGTTTTATTATAAATTAAATTAACTATTAAATTATATTGAAATAACAACTTTTGTATATTTCAGTACTCGTAAATTTACATTTTTCTTTAAAAATTCAAATATAGAAACAAAATAATCTTAAATAACAATTTAAAGATGTTGAAATTTTTTATTCTCCATTGTGTGTACATTGAAACGCCCTAAACTCCAATACATAATTTATAAAATATACAAAATAAAAAAAATACTAAGAGTATCGCATTTCTCAACATAACACTTCAAATTGTCTCATAATTAAAAAATCAACTTCAATTAATCATAAAATAGTTAATTCAACCTCTCCTAAAAAACGAAATAGAATATGGTATTCCCAACTCAGTGTTACACTATCACAGCATCGCGCGGAAAACTAAACAACGTGAAAAGATAAATAATAAAGAAGACCAACTATGCCATCCTCAAATACAAACACCAACTAAAGCTCCTCGGTCTCTACCTGAGTATCTGTATCAAAGGCGTAGAACAACACATAAACAAACAAAAAGAGGTGAGAAATACATTCTATATATTATCCACATATAAATAGCAAGGTTAATATATCATCACAGTTAAATCAATCACATAAATCCAATAACATAATAATCAATCAACAAATGCAATTATGTATGCAATGTATTAATCTCTTCTACTTCCATGCATGTGGTACAAATATTTCATGTATTCAGAGGTGTATTACTGAAGCATCCAACTCTTCACTTGGATCGAAGTCCTACTCGTCACTAGACCGAAGTCCTACCTATCTCTGATATACATGATGCATCAATGTAATAAACAATACAAATCATTATCCATAATCCTCCAACTCCAATCCTCGTCACTGGACATAAGTCTTACACGTCACTGGTTAATTTGAATCTAAACACATCATCATCAATTATCGCCGATGTAAGGCCACGACACTTGTTCTCCTGAACCTAAACATATAAACACTAGTTCTTTCGAACCTAAACATACAACACACAAACTCTAACAATTAGAGTTAACGTAAATATCAGTTCTTCTAAAACACAATCCTCGACATTCAAAAATACATATTCAAGGGTCATTCAACAACTAAATAACACCCAATAAAATTCATACTAACAAGTTATTATTCATAGGTTTAAGGGTTACAGGCATATCCATTAAGACTTTAAAATAACACTTAATTAACTCAATTACTTACCGACTCAGCTCTAAACATATCAATCACATAAATTCAAGTTATTTATAAATGTATTCAAATTTCTTAAATCGCTCAAAGGATTTTCCAAAATCCTAAACCTTTGCACCTTTAAATTTACCTTTAGGGTCCCTAAACCCCTAATTTGACTCTAAAACAGAATATTTAACTTCACAATTGCCAAAAATTATAGACTTATGATTAAATTATGAAACTCTCTAGTTTAAATATTCTTTAAACCCTATTTTAAATGCAATTAATTGCATCTCAATCTGAGCTACGAAACTCCAGTTACGCGTGAAACAAGATGACCAACGCAGGACTGAAATTTGACTACACTTCTGATATAAAAACCAGAGAACTTATACTGTTGTAGAGCTCTCCGATCCAATTTCCCCACTTCAACATAAATATTATCACGTTCGCTCTCTAACGCTACTGACCGCACCTGAAACAGACTTACGAAACTCAAGGTACGCATGAAATAATATGTGTAAGACCACAATTTTGACCCTAAGATCCCTCATGATATCTCATCATATGCATTGGCATTGGGATCACATATTGGCATCCTCCTTACCCCTCATTCATTGAGTTTACATTGGGAGAGATCACCAAGCATCATTTGATTGTATCATACTTTGTATTTTATCATTTACTAACCAAAATACCAAAAATATGTCATTGTATAGTTTAACTCTTTTGTAGGTAGGGCACATGCTCACCTTTGATCTATCAAGCTCACATCTAGGGTTTAAGACCCTCAGTGCAAGGAGTTCAATCAAGAATTGGTTTACTATGGCTCTAAGCATCATATATGGATCCTCATTATCTTCACATGTTATTTTGATCAAGAATTCATCAAGAGTTTGGAGTTTGTTTGCCTTGGAAATCCTAATTCATCTGGGTATCTTATGTGACTTCTTCAACAAGCTTCTTCATCAACTAATCAAATGTTTGAAGGGATACTTAAAATTTCATCATCTTATGCATATATGATCCTCCATGAGTCCCAAAAGTCAAGATAATATCAAGCTAGCAAGTTGGTTCATGGTGGTTGACCAGAAGAAGTCAACTAATCAAAATTGGGGTTCCCTAGACCCTATCTCCTACAATGTTTGTCATATGAAAATGATTTAAAGATAAAAGTTACTCTAAATGACATTCCAAACAACTTTCATGTTGATGTCTAAAGCTAGTTTTGCTTGGAAAGTCATTTTTTTATGGTGAAAGGTTATAGGTTATTTTGTCTAAACCCTAATTTGGAGGTCAACTTCCCAGGACCATAACTTGCTCCATTTTTATGATATGAAAGCTATTCAAGTTTCACAATCAAATTCAAGATGTCTACTTAAACTTTTATGTTTGGAGGAAGAGCAAATTCAACTTTTAAATGCATGTGATATGAGGAGACATTATAGGTCATTTTGGACCAATGCCATTGAACAAGTGATTTTCTTCAACTTCAAAAATGAATAACTCCTTCATGATAAATCCAAATGAGGTCAAATTTGTGACCATTTTGAATTACTTTTAGATAGATACAACTTTTATGAAGGAACTTTTCTCATTTGGAGCTCATAAAAAGAGTTAGCCAAGGTGGAAGAAGTGAACATATGGCTTGACACTTAAGATTTTTTTTTTGATATGTTTGATTTTCCCAACTTCCATCTCAAAATTCATTATTATCTAGGCTTCAAATGAAAAAGTGTTCAACATGAAATTTGTTCCTCTTGATCCAACCTTTCCAAAAAGTCCAATTTCATCCCATTTGGACAAAGTATGTGTGACTTGCGCATGGCTTGAACTTGGATCACCATTTGGCATAAGTGAACTTGAATCTTCCATACACAAATGCATGGCCTTTCCACATGACTTCAACAATGTTTGTACACAATTTTGGACCTAAAGGAATGGTTACATGGGCCTATCACACGCTCATGCATCCATGCAAGCAAAGTTACTATTTTTGAAAGCTTGAATCAAGTGTGCAATTAGCGATGCCTTGGCTATAAATAGAGACCCTTGCATTCAGGATTGAGGACCCCTGCGCGTCAGCTTTGAATCCCTAGCTCCAAACCCTCTCATTCAAAGGATAACCATGAAGATTTCTATTAAAAATCGAGTTTGAATCTCCACTGTTTTGAGACTCAAATCTCCAAGAGTCCTACTTCCTTTTTGATTCAATTTCATTCCATCAAGTGTCCAGAGCAAGGCCAAGTGCAATTGGAAGCAAGATCGTGTTCATCCAGACCCGCAGTGAAGGTGAATTTCTCAATTTTTCATCTCTTCGATTCTCACTCAATTCTCCATAATTCTTCTTGATTTTTGGTTGTCTGAAGTCCTACCAATGTGTTGGTGTAAGCCCTAGAGGCCAATACTTTTGGTACTTGTATCGAATAATAAAAGGCTTTTCTTTATTATGGTTGATTAATAAATTCCCTAGAATAGCTAATCTGTTTAATGTATCAAGTATGACTTAATCATGAGATCACATTAAACATAAGGACACTATTCTTAAAGTATCCGTAGTCGAGCTTTAGTGTGAAGTGGGATAACATTAAAGCATTAAGACTATTATGTTTGTAGACTAATGATCACATCTCATGGATCATGGATAAAGAGTTATCAAGTCTTAAACATAGGTATGAATATTAAGAGTAATATTTATACCGGATTGACCCGCTATGAGAATACTATATAGAAAGTTATGCAAAGTGTCATAAGTTATTCTCATGGTGATAATGGTGTATACCACTCTTCGACCTGAAACCACTATGGACCCTAGATGTAGAGTCGAGTGCTTTATTGTTGATCCAACGTTGTCCGTAACTGGATAACCATAAAGACAGTTGATGGGTACTCCACGAAGCATGCTGAGGGACATGAGTGACCTAGATGGAATTTGCCCATCCTACATAACAGGATAAATGTCTACGGGCCCAATATTGAACTGAACAAGGATGACACGGTCTATGCCTTGTGTTCAATATAGACATAAGGGCAAAAGGGTAATTATACACATAATTATTATCACAGATGGTTTTGTCAGATCACATGACATTTTCGTGTCTTGGGTAGCAGTGATGTGTTGCTAGATACCGCTCACTGTTTATTATATTAAACGCGTGATTTAATATAATTGCCAACGTCGCGAAAACCTACAGGGTCACACACAAAGGACGGATTGATGAGAGATAGAGTAACTAAAGAATACCGTAAGGTACGGTGCCCTTAAGTGAATTATAGAACATCGTAAGGTACGGTGTACTTGAGTAGAATACGAAATATGGTAAGGTACCATGGGCTTAAGTGATTTTGGGCATATTATAAGATATGGGCCAAAATACACTTAAGTGGGCTTTTAGCTTGAAGCCCACACAAGTGGTTCTATAAATAGAACCCTTGTGCAGAAGTATAAAATTGCGATTGCATTATTTTCGTTTTCTCTCTCTCTCTCTCTCACTCAAAGCCTTCACTCGTACCAGCTAGCACTGAGATTGAAGGAATCCGTTCGTGTGGACTGAGTAGAGACGTTGTCATCGTTCAACGTTCGTGATCGCTTCGTGGATTAGCATCAAAGGTTTTGATCGTCACAAGAGATCTGCACCAAAGGTTTCAATCGTCACAAGAGGTAAATATTCTATCACTGATCATGACCATTCGTAAGGATCTCTAAAGGAGAAAATTTTAATTTCCGCTGCGTTTTGGACCGCAATTCTCCTTCACAATGTAGGTAAGAAGATTGAGTTACTTTGAGGTCAAATCGAAGCAACTCAGATCATGATCCTCAAATTTCAACTCCCTGTATCTTTCAATATATTTGGAGTTAGAAGAAACTGAGGCCAGATTCAAGATCCTGAGCATATTTACTTTAAATTCATGTCCTCTTTTTTTATTTTGGTTATGGTTGAAGGTGGACCAGTCCGGTGAGGTCCATCGAAGAAGAAGGCCAGAGTTACAGCTCCGACGATGCGTTGGCATGTCTCAGAACCATATGATCCATCCATTTTGTTTTAATCTTAAGCGTACAAACTGATTGCCACGCGTGTGGCACATTGACCAGGGTCCATCATGGAACACGCGCTCTCATCCACTTGATCTGCCACCTCAATTAATGAGGCAGATCAAGTGGTCCACGTTTTTTTGCTATTTTTTGATTTTTGATTTAATTGACTTATTTTCATTAATTCATATTAATTTTAATATTGATCCAAAAAATATGAGACTTTCATAAAAAATTCTTAAATAAATTCCTCTTTTGTTTTCTGAATTAAAATTATCTTTTGGATCATTATTAATATTTTTCATGATTTAATTGTTTTTATGAATACTTTTAATTGTTAAAAAATAGTTTTAAGTTTTCAAAAATTATGAAATTTTTTCTCCAAGGTCCTTTGACCTTGTTGGACCTATGATAAATCTCATGGACATTTATTTAGTGTTTTGATGAGGTTTTAGGATTTTGACCAACCATAATTTAATTTAATGCATTTTTTTAATTGATTTTAATTGTTTAATTGCCAAATAAATTGTGTTGAGCTTTTGATATTGACTTGTTGAGTTTGACTTGTGTTGTTGGGTCTTGGTCAAGGTTGATTTGACTTTGTTGAGTTAAAATCCTTGGATTTAGGGGATTGATGAAATGTACATTTCATCTTTCAAAATGAATGAATGATTTTAATTTGATAAAAGTCCTCATTTGACCAATTTGTGTTGATTCCATTTCCCCTCCCTCTTCATCTCAATCCCATTCTCTTCTCATTCATCTCATGGACATATGATATCTCAATATCCTAAGGCTAGTTGACTGCAAAATCAACATAAGTGTGGATGAGATTAAGTCCACCCCTTTTGCATTTTCTTTTAAGTGTGGTATGTTTTAGGAGTATGGTTCATAGTACCATATCTCTAACATGCATTAACACTAAAATTTCTATTTCCCGACCTCAAATAGTTGTGACTTCTACATAAGTCCAATTACGATTGCTTAACATAGCGCTAAATTTTGACACAAAAGGCATAGCATTCTAGTAAGTGAGATTGTAAGTATCCCCTCTTTCATGGTATTGTGTGGAAACTTGGCCTTTTTTCCTTACTTTAGAAGATGTCTTGGTTCAAGGATCCATGCTTGTGAATAGTGGGTTGAGTGTTCTCCAAAGAATGACTTAAACAACAAAAGAAAAAGCAATACTAACTTCTAATCAACTAACAACTAACATTTAATTTCAAGCCATTTACTTTTATGCACTTTAAATTCAAGTCTTTATTCATTTGTCATTATTCATACCATTTAACGTGTTTACTTTAATGTCATTTTCACTTTTCTCATTTGAGCCATATCTTGTGATTATATTGTGATTGTATATACTTGTTTGCGTTTGTGGTCTTTTGACCTTAATGTACATAATAACAACAAAAACCCTAAAAGACATTAGTATGGACTGTTGGATTTGATCTGAGACATTGGACCTAGAATTAGGCAACAATCTCTATGCAAAAGGACTTGGCCAATACCAACTTCCATGAAACCAAGTGCTTGTGAAGTGAATTTTCATCTGAAGCAAGTGTTGAGACCTCATTTGAGTTCATCTGCTACATGGTCTTATTGAAGTTGTTACTTTGAACTTGTGCTTAATGTCTATCTCTGATTTCATCTGATACATGGGAGATTATGAAGGAGATCATGGAGTTGTTAAGCTTGGATATGGCTATCTTTATTTGATGCCTTACTCTTCATCTTGCTATTTGTGTATTGATATTGCTTGATTCTAAAGTCCAAGGGAAATTTGGGTTTCTATATGACATTCTTATCTATTGGATTGCATCCCATTGGTCAGATCTTTTCAACTCTTAACTTTTAAATTTGTGCTTAGGATTAGTCTTTTCATCTTTTCCCCACTTCTTTAATTTCAAATCTCTCCCTCTTTTTAAAATTTTCTTTGCTTATTTTTTTCTCCTAAACTTAGACCATATTGCAAATTAGAAACTTTGGCCTTATGCCATTGCATTTTCAAACTCTTTTATTAATCAAATTTGTAAATGAACTTAACTATACTTGACATAAAATTTTAAAAGACAAAAAGAACTAACACTCATTCAAACCTTTTAGGCCTTTTGTGCCTTTGTTAAACTTAAATTTTTGTTAAAAGCAATGCATTCACTTTGAAATTGTTACTACGAACTACAAGGTTTTGATCCCTCATTCTTTTGTTGGTACGTAGGCACAAGTCTGAAGGTCTTGTCAAACACAAAAATATAATTAATGAATTCTTTTCTCATCCCTCCACTCCATTTTATTACAAACATCATTTTGTACAAAAACACATATGCACACAAGAAAGGGCTCCCTAGGAGTACCTAGGACACTTTGGATGCTAACACCTTCCCTCTGTGGAACCAACCCCCTTACCTGTAATCTCTGACATTTTATTAGTTTTGATTTGAAAACTTATTATCTTTGGGTTTTGTTCGTACTTTTCCCTTTTTCCTTGGAAACAATAAAAGCGCGGTGGCGACTCTGGTTTAACTGACGTCTAGCTTATCCATAGCTTGATGGTTATGAATTTACCACTATAGAAATTAAGTGGCGACTCTGCTGGGGAGCTAGTCTCCAGTGGGTTTAGCCTACTTTTTTGTGTGTATATAATTGTATATTTGATGTTTGTATATTTGTTTGTATGATATAATCTGCTTGTTGTACTTGGTGATCTCTGAGTGGTGAGATAAGTTCTAACCCGAACTTGAGCGCAATTAAGATAGGAGGATGGTATAGTCATGTTCAACTTGTGTGGAGTACTCCTTAACAAGTAGGCTTGAAGCCCATCTACTCAATGGAGACCCTTTTGGAGCTATTAATGTCACACAAGTTATTTGTGGTTAGGCATTACTTTCTCTGATTTGGGGTCCAAGAAGTTGAGGACCGTAGAATATTTAAACCATCTTGGCCTATTTAGGATGTAGTGCAGAGACTGTTCAGATGTAGACTTGATAACAGTTGTTACGCGATTCTACACCCAGACGAGTTTCTCTTGAGAATATCAATGGAACTTGGGTGTTGATAAGGTGAAAACCATAATCCACCAAAATGGATGATTGATCTTGATAATGACTTGATTCATCCCTGGACCTTTGTTTGCCTTGTGTGTGATCCCTTACTTGCGATTGTTGCATTCATGCATTCATGCGCATCATAACATTCATCACACCAAAAAATAGCTTAAAGGAACTGAGGTTTTATTTGCAAATATTTTCAAACCATGGATTATGGACGAAGGAACACTAAGAAGTACAGTTTCAAATGTCCAGATTTGAAAGAGTTAAGGAAGCTATCATCTTTTGTATTAGATCCTTTGGACTTCAAGCAACATCACATAAAGCTTCTATCTGTGTTATCTACTGATGTGGTCGAAGGACTTTTGAGTGTTTTGGTTCAGTTCTATGACCCTCTCTACCGTTGCTTCACTTTCCTGATTATCAGCTATGTTGGAGGAGTATGCCCATCTCTTGGGAATACCCATTTCTAGCAAAGTGCCTGTTAGTGGATTGGAAGAGATTCCCAGATCTCATATCATAGCTGAAGCTCTTCACTTAAAGAAGTTTGAGATAAAGGCGCATTGGGTGAAGAAAGGAGGAATGTTTGGGTTGACTTATGAGTTCCTCATCAAGGAAGCTACTACATTTGCTCAAGCCGGTAGTGTGGATGCTTTTGAAGCTATCTTTGTGTTGCTCATTTATGGTTTAGCCTTGTTCCCTAACATTGACGGTTTTGTTGATGTTAACGCCATTAGAATTTTCTTGATTGGTAATCATGTGCATACTTTGTTGGGTGATATGTATTTCTCTTTGCATCTAAGGAATTCCAAAGGTGGTGGAACTATTGTGTGTTGTGTTCCTCTTCTGTATAAGTGGTTTATTTCGCACTTGCCTCAGACGCCTACTTTTGTGGAGAACAAACAATGTCTAAGGTGGTTTCAAAGACTCATGTCTCTCACTAATGATGACATAGTTTGGTATGATTCTTCATTGGGTAGCTTGGAGATTAATGATTGTTGTGGTGAATTCTCTAATGTGCCTCTCATTGGTACATGAGGAGGAATCAACTATAACCCTGCTTTGGCCCGTCGTCAACTTGGGTTCCCCTTGAGAGACAAACCTAATAACACTTTATTAGAAGGTCTTTTCTATCAAAAGGGTAAAGATCCTCAACGTTTGAAGCAGAAAATTTTGCATGCTTGGCATAATGTGCATAGGAAAGGAAGATCTGAGCTTGGTCCATGCAACTGTGTAGCTTTGGAAGCTTACACTCTTTGGGTGAAGAAGAGTGCTTTGGAGTTAAAGATGTCGTATGCTTATGAGAGACCTATGTCTATGGTTGTGGCTGGGCCATTAACTCTCCCTAACCAAGATGTAGAGGAGTTGGAAGATGCACTCTCCAAGATGAAGCAAGAGAAGGATATGTGGGAAGAGCAATTCCATGCTTTGAGCCGAAAGCATGAGGAGTTGCAGCTTGAGTCTGAGGATAAAGATGCACTTATTGAGCTTCTTGAAGACCGAGTAATGAAAAGACAGAGAGAGCCAGGGGTTTCATCTTCCTCTAGTATGCCTCAGCCTTCCGTTGCTTAGAAGAAGATTGTTGATCAGCTTGTTCTCGAAAAGACTCAAATGAAGACTTCTTTTGGGTCCGATATCCGACGCATCCGAAGGAAGTACGCGCCTGCGGCCCGATCATATGGCATTGTTGTTAGGGATCTTTAGGATGATTAATTTCATTTTCTCTTGTATTTGTATTTTGGTTTCTGAAATTATACTCAGTGTAGTCCTTCCAATTATATAAATAAAAGAGATTTTATGGTCAATCAAATTGTGCAATTGTTATTATTATATATTTGAAAATAAAACAGTATGTTCCTTGAAAATAAAAATAAACAAGCATCGCATTTCATGCATCATTTGCATAAAAGGTTTCTCTTTCGCCAGATGTCTTATTGGTTATTCTTCTGTGCTTCAGCCAAGCTGACTCATCGATACAATACCCGCGCTAATCATATGAGAATCATGGAACACTTAGAGAAAGAGAACAGAGACTTGAAGGACGAGATCGCTCGCCTGACTGCCATGATGGAGTCAGTCCTAGATGCTCAAAGTCAATCTTCTCCAATGCCTGCAACTCCTCCTCCTTAGAGGACGGTCATTTCAGAGGTTGTTTCTTGAACCGTGCTTGCCACTCAGTTTGCTCCCGCCATGCCTTTCGGATTCCCGTGGGGAATGCCTCCCAACTTTGTGCATGAGGGATTTGCGCATACTTTTGCCTCCATTCCGGCATCTAGCCCGATCATGTCTGTGCCACCACCGGTCTTTCACAATCTGCCCCGTGTTAAGGACACCATCTATCATTCCGAGCCGTCTGAAGGTCCGAATGTTTATGAAAAGATGGATGAAATGAAAGACCAATTCCTTGAGCTGCGAAAGGAGTTAAATACCTTGAGGGGAAAAGATTTATTTGGTAAGAGTGCTGCAGAACTTTGCTTGGTTCCTAATGTTAAGATCCTGATGAAGTTCAAAGTCCCTAACTTTGAAAAGTATAAAGGGAATACTTGTCCACTCAGTCATCTCGTCATGTATGCTAGAAAGATGTTGACGCAAATTAATAATGATCAGTTACTGATTCATTATTTCCAAGACAGTCTGACTGGTGCCGCGCTGAGGTGGTACATGGGTTTGAATAGTGCGAGTGTCCATACGTTCAATGATTTGGGGGACGCTTTCGTGAAGCAATACAAGTATAATATGGATATGGCGCCGGATAGGGACCAATTTAGGTCATTGTCTCAAAAGGATAAGGAGACGTTCAAAGAATACACTCAGCGATGGAGAGAGCTTTCCGCTCAAATTACCCCTCCTTTGGAAGAAAAGGAGATGACCAAGATTTTTCTCAAGACCCTGAGCTCATTTTACTATGAGTGAATGATTGCCAGTGCCCCCAATGATTTTACCGAAATGGTAAACATGGGGATGAGACTAGAAGAAGGAGTCCGAGAGGGACGATTGTCTAAAGAGGAGGTTTCGTCTAGCAAGAAGTATGGCAGTGGGTTTGCCCGAAAGAAAGAAGGCGAGACTAATGCAGTATCGGTTGGGAGGAAGAGGAGGCCTCATGTCAGAAGGAATCCACAACCCCGTCAACATCATCATCAAGTATCATCTGTTATTCTAGTATTTTCCAATAATCAATCAAGGCATGTTCAACAACAACGTCAACAACAGCCACAACAAAGAACAAACAACTACAACAACAACAATACCAACAATCATCAATAACAACAAAACTTTGAGAGGAAAAAGGTCTCTTTCGACCCGATTCTTATGAGTTATGCCGAATTATATCCATCATTGGTTCTCAAGAATCTTTTGCAACCAAGAAATCCTCCACAGATTCCTGAACCACTTCCATGGTGGTATAAGCCAGAGCTTTACTGTGCCTTTCACCAAGGGGCTCCTGGCCATGATATTGAGAATTGTTACCCCTTGAAGTACGAAGTCTAGAAGTTGGTCAAGAGTGGGATGGTGTCCTTTGAGGACCGTGCGCCTAATGTCAAAGCTAACCCAATACCCGCTCATGGTAATCCTTCTGTTAACATGGTAGATGGTTGTCATGGGGAGTTAAAGGTATATGATGTTCGTTTCATTAGAAGTTCCTTGGTGAGGATGCACAAGGATATCTGTTTGGTGAGTGATTGTGAGCATGGCCATGATGGTTGTGCAATTTGTAGTGTTAACCCTCGAGGTTGTATGGTTGTGAAGAGAGACATCCAGAGGTTGATGAATGAAGGTATGATCCAGATTCTTCAATACCGTCACTTGGGTGACGATGTGAATGTGTGCCAGTATTCAAGACTCCAGAGAGAGTAGTAATTCAGTTTGACAACATCAACAGTAACAGTATCAACAATAGATCGATATCGCCGTTGGTAATACGGTTAGCGTGCCCCGTCCCGTATGCATCCGATAGAGCTGTCTCGTACCAGTATAATGCGACCATGTTAGAGAATGGTCAAAAGGTTCCATTACTTACGACCAGTTCTGTTGTGAGCATTGCTGATGTTATGAAGGTGACCCGTAGTGGTCGTGTTTTTGGGTCTGTGTGCCCAAAGAGTGTAGAGGATGTATCTGTCAGTAAGAAAGTGGATGTGCCTGTAGTGGATCCGATTAACGCTTCAAGGTGTCAGTCTGGTGAATCCAGCGGTTTGAAGCCTAATGATGATGAGGAGGTACTCTGGCTAATCAAGAAGAGCGAGTTTAATATGGTGGAGTAGTTGCTCTAAACTCCCTGCAAGATTTCAGTGTTGTCTCTGCTCATGAACTCTGAAGTGCACAGAGAAGTATTGCAAAAGGTATTGAAGCAAGCTTATATGGAACATGATGTTACGGTGGACCAGTTTGATCATATTATGGCTAACATCAGTTCCTGCAACAATCTGAGCTTTTATGATGAAGAATTCCCTGAGGAGGGTAGAAATCACAACTTAGTGTTGCACATATCAATAAACTGCAAGGAGGATGCTTTGTCAAATGTGTTGGTTGACACCGGATCTTCATTCAATGTACTTCCCAAGTCAAATTTGTCCAGATTGTCGTATCAAGGAGCTCCGATGAGATATAGTGGTGTGATCGTCAAGGCATTTGATGGTTCTCACAAGACTGTAATTGGTGAGGTGTACCTTCCCGTGAAGATAGGTCCGAGTGATTTCCAAATTACTTTCCAAGTAATGGATATCCACCCGGCCTATAGCTGCTTGTTAGGAAGGCCATGGATACATGAGGCAGGATCTGTTACGTCAAAACTACATCAGAAGTTGAAGTTTGTTAAGAATGGAAAACTTGTTATCGTCGGTGGGGAGAAGGCTTTGTTGGTAAGCCATCTTCCGTCTTTCTCTTATGTAGAAGCTAAGGAAGAGATTGGAACTCCGTTCCAAGCTCTATCTATTGCTGAGGAAAAGAGAGTTGGGGCACCTATGTCCTCCTTCAAAGATGCGCAAAAGATTATTGAAGATAATAATTCTGATCAGTGGGGCCAGATGATAGAGGTCGCCGAAAATAAGAGCAGAGCCGGTTTGGGTTTCCAACAAGGTTCATCTGAGATTAGAGCTGAAGATGTGCAACCCAGTTTCCGTAGCGGAGGGTTCATTCATGGTAATGAACAACACTTAGATGCTATGATCGAGGGGGATGAAGATGAAGACTGCACCAATTTTGTGACGCATGGAAAAGCTTGCAACAATTGGACTGCTATCGGTGTTCCTGTTATTATGCATCATTATAAGTAATTGCTTTTATTGTTTTTGAAAATCCTTCTCCTATTCCTAAGGGAGAAGTGAACATTGTTTGGCATTTCAAATTTGATCATTAATAAAATTCAATTCTATTCATCCACATCTATGATGTTTTACTTTTACTTTTTTCTTTTCTGAAAAATGGTAATCACAAAAAACATGAATAAATAAATATATTTGTCCATCTGCATAATATTTGGTCACAATTCACTTCTCTAAAATCAAAATATCGAATCATTATGCACGTTGGTTTCTAAACCCATTGAATACAATGATCCTACTCCTTGGCCAAACTTTGAATTCCCTATGTTTGAGGCCGAGGAAGGAAGTGATGAAGAGGTGTCTGATGAATTATCTCGTCTACTTGAGCATGAGGAAAAATCCATTCAACCATTCGAAAAACAGATTGAGTTGGTCAACTTGGGTTCCAAAGATGGTGTAAAGGAAGTCAAGATTGGGTCTCGACTGTGTCCAGAAGTTAAGAAGGGGTTGATTGATCTTCTCCGAGAGTATTTAGATGTGTTTGCTTAGTCCTATCAAGACATGCCTGGTTTAGATTTTGAGATTGTGGAACATAGATTGCCGTTGAAGCCAGAATGTCCGCTAGTCAAGCAAAAATTGAGGAGAACTCATCCTGATATGGCAGTGAGGATCAAAGAAGAAGTGTAGAAGCAGATTGATGCCGATTTCCTTATTACCGCTGAGTATCCGTAATGGGTGGCCAATATTGTGCATGTTTCGAAGAAGGATGGAAAAGTCCGCATGTGTGTTGATTATAGAGATTTGAATAAAGCTAGTCCGAAAGATGATTTCCCTCTGCCACACATTGATATGTTGGTAGACAATACAAATAAATTCAAAGTCTTTTCGTTTATGGACGGATCTTCCGGATATAATTAGATCAAGATGGCACTCGAGGATATGGAGAAGACCACATTCATTACACCCCAGGGAACATTCTGTTATAGAGTGATGCCTTTCGGTTTAAAGAATGATGGTGTAACTTACCAGAGAGGAATGACTACTCTTTTTCATGATGTGATGCATAAAGAGATCGAAGTTTATGATGATGATATGATTGCCAAATCCGTTGATAAAGAGGAACATGTTGAGAATTTATTGAAGTTATTCCAACATTTAAGGAGGTATAAACTCCGCTTGAATCCCAATGATTGTACATTTGGTGTTCGTTCTGGTAAGGTGTTGGGCTTTATTGTCAGCGAGAAGGGCATTGAAGTTGATCCTTCCAAGGTCAAAGTAATACAAGAGATGCCTGCGCCCAAAACTGAGAAGCAAGTTAGAGGTTTTCTCGGCCGCTTGAACTATATCTCAAGATTCATTTCACATATGACTGCCACATGTGCGCCTATATTCAAGCTTCTTCGAAAAGGTTAATCTTGTGATTAGATCGAAGACTGCCAGAAAGCGTTTGACAGTATCAAAGAGTATTTGCTTAAGCCTCTGATTCTGTCTCCACCTGTTGAAGGAAGACCTTTGATCATGTATTTGATTGTGCTTGAAGAGAGTATGTGTTGTGTTCTAGGTCAGCAAGACGAAACTGGAAAGAAAGAATATGCGATTTACTACCTCAGTAAGAAGTTCACCGACTGTGAGACTCGGTATTCTATGCTAGAGAAGACTTGTTACGCATTGGCTTGGGCTGCTAAGCGTTTGTGACAGTATATGTTGAATCATACTACTTGGTTGATATCCAAAATGGATCTAATCAAGTATATTTTTGAGAAGCCTGATTTAACTGGGAGGATTTCCCGTTGGCAGATGTTGTTATCAGAATATGATATTGAATACCGATCTCAAAAAGCGATTAAAGGTAGTGTCTTGGCTGACCATCTGGCTCACCAACCGATTGAAGATTACCAGTCAGTGCAGTATGATTTTCCTGACGAAGAGATCTTGTACTTGAAAATGAAAGATTGTGATGAACCATTGCTTGAAGAAGGCCCAAAACCTGGTTCCTGTTGGGGCATGGTATTTGTTGGAGCTGTTAATCAGTATGGTAATGGCATTGGGGCAGTGATTATTACTCCTTAAGGCACTTATTTTCCGTTTACAGCCAAATTGACTTTCAAGTGTACAAACAATATGGCTGAGTATGAAGCTTGCATTATGGGGCTTAAAGAGGCCATTGATCTCAGGATCAAGTACTTAGACGTCTATGGAGATTCAGCTTTGGTCATGAATCAAATCAAACGTGAATGGGAGATGAATCAACCCAGTTTAATACCATATAGAGATTATGCGAGGAGGATTTCAACTTTATTCACAAAGGTTGAATTTCATCATATCCCTCGAGATGAAAACCGGATGGAAAATGCTCTTGCAACGTTGGCTTCTATGATTGTGGTGAAGTATTGGAATGAGGTTCCCAATATGACTGTGATGCGTCTTGATAGGCAAGCTCATATGTTTGCTGTTGAAGAAGCCAAAGATGAAAAGCCGTGGTATTTTGATATCAAATGTTTCCTCCAAAGTCAGATTTACCCACCCGGGGCATCTTTGAAAGATAAGAAGACTTTGAGGAGATTAGCCGGAAACTTCTATCTAAATGATGATGTATTGTACAAGAGAAACTTCAATATGGTTCTTCTCAGATGCGTGGATAGACACGAAGCAGACCTGTTGATGACTGAAGTCCATGAAGGTTCCTTTGGTACTCATTCCAATGGACATGCTATGACAAAGAAGATGTTGAGAGTAAGTTACTATTGACTGGCAATGGAATTTGACTGTTGCAAGTTTGTGAAGAAAGGCCATAAGTGTCAAATTTATGCGGATAAGATCCATGTTCCTCCGACACTATTGAATGTCATTTCCTCTCCATGGCCCTTCTCTATGTGGGGAATTGACATGATTGGCATGATTGAGCCTAGAGCTTCGAATGGACATCGTTTTATTTTGGTGGCAATTGACTACTTCACAAAGTGGGTTGAAGCAGCATCATATGCGAATGTAACCAAGCAGGTTGTTGTGAGGTTTATCAAGAATCAGATCATATGCCGTTATGGTGTACCAAGTAAGATCATTACTGATAATGGGTCGAACTTGAATAATAATATGGCGGAAGCTCTTTGTAAAGACTTCAAGATTGCACACCATAATTCTGCTCCCTACAGACCTAAGATGAATGGGGATGTTGAAGCTGCAAACAAGAACATTAAGATGATTATTCAGAAGATGGTTGTGACATACAAGGATTGGCATGAGATGCTCCTATTTGCTTTGCATGGGTATCGTACATCCATCTGCACTTCAACATGGGCAACCCCTTTCTCACTTGTTTATGGCATGGAAGTTGTGCTCCCAGTAGAGGTTGAGATCCCATCACTGCGCGTGTTGATGGAAGCCAAGTTGACTGAGGCTGAATGGTGTCAAACCAGGTTTGACCAGCTGAATTTGATTGAAGAGAAAAGATTAACTACCATGTGTCATGGTCAGTTATATCAGCAGAGGATGAAGAAAGCATTTGATAAGAAGGTCAGACCTCATATGTTCAGAGAAGGTGACCTTGTGCTCAAGAAAATTCTACCTTTAAACCAGATTCTAGGGGCAAATGGACTCTTAATTATGAAGGCCCATATGTTGTTAAGAGAGTCTTTTCAGGCGGCGCTTTAATTCTTACAACTATGGATGGTTAAGAGTTTACTCGTCCTATGAACACAGATGCAGTCAAGAAATACTTTGCCTATAAAAGAAAAGAACAACTCGTTAAGTTGAAAACCTGAAAGAGCGACTTAGGCAAAAATAAGCGTCTCAGTGGATTGAAACCCAAAAGGGCGATCCAGGCAAAAGTTAGAGACATAAAACAGAAAAGAATTATCCTGATAAATTGAGTACCCCACCTTGGGGAAATTTATGTAAAAATAGGGATTATTGCAAGTAACTGCATCCTGCTGATCTTCAGTCGATTCTTGAGCAAGTCGGTCGATTCTGATTCATCATTCTCCAGTGGAGACACCAAGAGCACAATGGATATCAAAAATTGGTAGAAGGATTAGTGATCATTGTATTTAATGTATCCCTTTTCCATGTAAATTACCATATTTTCAACTTTTGTAAAGATCTATGGAGTCTTGTCATTTACAGACTACCATTCCATTAAATAAAGTTGAGCTTTTTATCCAATTGTTTCTACTCTTGTTTAATTCAGCCAAATATATTTAAAATTTATTATGATCATTTTTGAAATTAAATTTTTAAATTAAAATCATGTTTTCTTAAATATATAAAAGTAGTTACTTTAAAAATAATTGATATCATTTAAAGGAATATCAACAGCGGTTCGAAAAGCGGTAAGCCCTAAAGGTGGAGCATTATTGGTTCTCCCCAAGCAGTTGGCGTGATCCCTCTTTCATTCCCCACAACTTTTTCAGCAACCGAGTTTTGTTGGTTTCCCCAACCGAGTTTGTTGGCCTCCCCTTGAGTTGTAAGCGCGTTATTTTAGCAGTTTGCATGGTTTCGGCAGACTTTTGCTTCCCCGTAAGTCGTCAGAATTACTCCTGATTTTGAGCAGATATTGTGTGTGTTCCCTACAGGGTTGTCTCCTATTTGATATGGTGTTAACCTAAAATTCCCCACAGAATTTGTAGCACTTTCCTCAGTAGATCCCCTCCTTGTGGTTTCCCCAACCCGGATTGAGCCTTCGAGACGTTTGTTTCTCTCCAGCAGTTGTTTCTTTCCTGTGAGGATTCGCTAGGGTTTGTATCGATGATTCAAACCAGTGATATTTATATCCTTTGTGATCATTTTGTCAGCATAATCATCATCATATATATACATATACATATTGTAATACCCCAAAATTTACCCTTCATTTTTCCTGGAAGCATGGGATTATGTTTTACACTTCATTATCATCATATTAGGTCATACTCATTGCATACTACATTAGTGACATGGAGACCAGGTTTTGATCAATCACTCCTTAACATAATGAGCCCACACAAAGCAAGATTGAGAATTAGACTTCATTTTCTAAGTATACAAGTCTCAAGGGTCTCAGGGGGGTCCAAGTATCTTATTATGGTCCTTAGTTCATCAGTGAAGGATTCAAAGCTATCAGAGTGTTCATCTGGATTTAATTAGAAATTAGGGTTTCATGGCTACCTGCAACAGACAATGTTTGGTTGGAAGTAGAGGAACTTATCCATGTCATGATTGGAGAGGCATCTTGGCCTAGGAAGATTCACAATTGTCTCAGAAAGATCCATTGGCAATTAGTGCAATCAGTTCCTAATCATTTTGCCCTAAAACTAGGGTTTGGTATAAAATCAGTTTATTTCTGATTCTTTGGGTGAAACTCTTTTCCATGGCCCTCCATATGTCCACAAGGGCCTACATACAAAAAATCAGCTCTTTATTTGAGCCATAGGTGCTTCAATTGATCATTGAAATCGAGAATCAAACAGTTTGGGAAGAGTCAACTATGGGGCCAGAAAAGTCAACTCCTGACATTTTGAGAGTGGAATCTCAAAATCCATGACTAGGGGATCCTACATGTGAAATTTGATCAAGGTTGGATCATGGATTCATCATTTAATCAGGAATTGGAAAAGTTACTTAATTTGGAAATGGTTGACTTTCCATTTAGGGCAAGTTTTCATGATCGTTGTACTCACTTTAAGCCCATTTTTCATCAAAATAAAAGCTCATTTTAAAATTTCTCCAACATGAAAGTTGTTCCTCTTGTTCCAAGCTTTCTAGAGATATAAAGTTTTCTCCATTTGGATTAAAATTGAGAAAGTTATGCTTAGTGAAAGTGAGACATTTTTTTAGGACACTTAGAAAAATTTCTAAGTCCAAAATCTTCAAAATTTGTCAAGACTTCTTGGCCAGTTTTCTTGCACTTCAAGGCATTATTTGAAAATACTTTCTTCACAACAATTGTACCTTGCCATGTCCTCTTTTACATCCTTTTGGAATCATCTCATTTGGATCCATGGTTTGAGAGGTACATTCATTTAAAGTGGGCACCATGACTTGATTTTCTAGGCAGATTTTTGGCCTGGCTGGCCCAATCAGATTTTCTAAGCATGCTGCACAAACCAGTCATGTTTTTTTACCTCTTTTGGCCATACATTGGACATCCATTCACTTAAGTTTGTCCCAAAATAACAACATTTTACACCTCACTTCACACTTTTATTCTTATGGATAAATCACTTATTAAAAAGCCCATGAGAATACCTAATCCACCCTATTTAAAAAGCTGAAACCCTAACCCTCAAGGAGCATTGAAATTTCGTGGCAAGGAGGCAAAGCTTCACCACATATCAGATTCCATTCCACTTCTATTTTCCATTAGGTAATAATCTCTTCCATGACCATGTTTTGATATATCTACGCTTGCTTACCATGCTCATCACCATTAATCCTTCCGTTTTCACATTTATTTTTCTTATTTAAAATATTTTCTTCGTCCATAAAATTACCCAAAAATATTTTTCACTTTTCTTAACGTTTTATTTAATTTTATATAATTTTTATTTTCGTATTTTTTTATTATTAATATTTTATTTTAATTATTTATTCTAAATGGTCCATTTTAACACACTTTTTTTATTGATTTTATTTTTATGAATTAAAATTATTGTTAGCATTTGATTTTTGGGATGAAGGTTGACCACTGTCTCATGGTCAACCTGACATTTTCTTGGATTTTTATTTCACATTTTCAATTTATTTTGGATTTATTTTTGACCTAGTTTGGTGGGTGGACTCTTAATTTGACTTCTGTTTTATTTTAATTAATTCACGTACCAATTTTCATTATTTTTAAAATCTTTTTGGGGGATGATGGTGTCCTGACCCCACCGTATTTAGTTTAATTTTTCATAATTTTCTTGATTAATTTAATATTTATTCTTGATTTATTTCTAACCTAGTCTTATTAATTGACTTTTGGTTTGACTTCTGTTTTATTTTAATTAATTCACGTACCAATTTTCATTATTTTTAAAATATTTTTGGGGGATGATGATGTCCTGACCCCATCTTATTTAGTTTAATTTTTCATAATTTTCTTGATTAATTTGCTATTTATTTGTTATTTTTTAAGTTGACTTGAATTTTCAGTTGACTTCTTTATGATCGATGTTTTACTTAGGGATTGCTTATGGCAATTGAAGAGATATTTTGATCCTCCCTTTTTCATATAATATGCCATGTATTAGAGGCCTTTTACCTTGATTTTATTTGGTCCTTACCTCATTTCCTGATTAAATTATTCAGTGGACCCTTCGTGTGCATATTTTCATCTGTTTGATTCATCTGTTATCTTTTATACTTGTTTCTCTCATTCATGCTTTCTATTGCTTGATTATTTAACATGTTCATACTCCCATGCATTGTTTAAATGCTCCACTATTTGATTCTTTGATTTGATTATATATTGTTTATTTATCCGATCGGATTGATAACTGTTGCCTACTTGTATGATGTATGAGGCATATATTCTTATTGTTTGTTTGCCATGAACAATCCCCATTCATAACAAATGCACCCCTCTCCCATAAAGTGTATAATATTTATTTCTTTATTTCTTTATTCACCTGTTAATACAAGAATTAAAACGAACATCCGATAACCATTTCAAAATAAGATCAAAAGCTCGATCCAACATCGAGTAATCATTTTCAAAACTTAACAGAACCAGCACGCATTCATCCATCCTCTTGTAAGTCGATTGCCTCAGGCATCGCCATCTACTTGTAAGTCGATTGCCTCCGGCATCGCCATCTACCCTTATCCGTAACTCCTCTCCGTGCTCCATCCGTCGACTCGTGTTCCGTTTAGGTAGCACCCATTAGGTAGAACCCTTTGTATGATAACATAGGTAAAATTCCCTTATTCTTTGCATGCTAACATTAGGTAGATGTCCCCCTTTGTAAATCCTAACACATAGGTCCATATTGCATGACAACTCTAGAGCAGAGCTTCCCCATTTTTAGACCTTCCGTGCGTCTCCGATCTTGTGGCATATCAATCCGTTCTATTGTAAAGAGGTAATTGCCTAAGACTCGATTCAGCGAGCTGCGACACCTACTGCTAGGACGTTGAACACACTGCCCACCCTCCTTTGACACAGCTGGTGTCCTCTTTTAAGTCCATGTTCATATGGCAATCCTTAACCCCTAGTTAGCCGAACTACGTTTTGCTTTGATTCTCATTCCAGATGAGATACGTAGGCATAAGACGCGACGTCTTACCGAGCACACGTCTCTTTAACCCATAGGTAGCCGAGCTACGAAGACTCTGATTCTCATACTCAGATGAGATACGTAGGCAGTGGATGCGACATCCTTGCGAGTCATTTTCTTTTAACCTTCCTTTTAGTAAATAGTACTTTAGATATACCTACACCCTTTAGACTAGAACAACACTTATGAAAAGGGCTCCCTAAGAGTACCTAGGATGTTTTGGGTGCTTCAAACCTTCCCATTGCATAACCAACCCCCTTACCCAGATCTCTGACATTTTTACTAGTTTTTGATTCGATAAAACTTTTAGGTTTTTGTGCGCTTTCTAACCATTCCTTTGGATAAATAGAAGTGCGGTGGCGACTCGACTTGTATGGTTTACCTTGGATTTAGTCAATATCTCTAATGGTAACGAATACCCCGCTACACATATACACTCATACACTCATACAATTTCATTATTGCATTATTACACTTTGTGATTCATTGTTTATTTTGGTCCTCTGCTATGGTGGTATACTTTTCCCCCATACAGATTTGGTTTGTCCACCCTCTTTCAATTGTAGAGTGTCAGCCCATTAAGCAGAAAGACTTTAACCTTTCTCTTTCCCCACATAGTTATTTCCTCGTGGATGATTGTTATTTCAGTTTCCTCCCCAGTAGATTATCTGGATGGAATCACCCCCCTTGAGTTATATCCTCATTGGGTTGAGTCCTTGATTGACCGTTTCTTTCTAGATATTACCTAGATAGATGCTTTTGGTCCCCTAAGAGTATATTACCCAGTAACTGGTAATATTCTTCTCATGTTTCACTTTTGTCCAATACCCGACAAGAGTAACTTTTTCTCCCTAGCGAATTTATTTTCACGTTTCCCCAGGAAGTTTATCCTTGATATGTTCATCTTAGCTGATGACAAATATTTTCTTCCCTTGCTTGAGTCTATCCTTGATATGTTCATCTTAATCGATGACGAATATTCTCTTTTTGGTATTCTACCCAATAAAAGGTAGTTGTAATCCCTATTTTGTTCCCCAGAGAGTTAATCCTTGATATGTTTATCCTAACCGGTGACAGATTTCCTTCTCTCCGCAGTCTTCTGCCCAGTAATTGGTAATTGTAAATCCTGCTTGTTCCCCTTTTGCAAAGTTTATCCTTGATATGCTCATCCTAACCGATGACGAATATTCTCTTGGTGGTATTTTATCCAGTAACTGATAGATGTAATTCCTAATTCTCCCCTATGAGTTTATCCTTGATATGTTCATCCTAAGCGATGACGAATATTCTCTTTTCGGTATTCTATCCAGTATTCGATAGATGTAATTCCTACTTTTTAAGGCAGTTTATCCTTGATATGTTCATCTTAATCGATGATGGATATCCTTCATAGTGTCCCCAGGCAAGTTTATCCTTGATATATTCATCCTAACCGATGATGGATTTTCTTTCCTTTGAGTCTATCCTTGATATGTTCACTTTAACCAGTGACATATATTCTCTCTCTTTGATCTTCTGCCCAGTAACTGGTAGTTGTAAATCCTATTTTGGCATTTCCCCAACAATTTATTCTTACCCAGTAGCTGGTAATGAATACACCTCCTGGTTACCTTCAGCGAGTCATCCTTGATATGTTTACCCTAACCGGTAACGAATGTCCTCCTTGTCAGATTTTTGTTATCTCCTTAACCAGTAACCGATAATGGATAATAGATTTCTACTCCTCCTGTGTTGAAAATCTTTTCTTCCCCAGTCGAGTTTGAGTGCATATTTCCTCAGTGAAATCGTTGTTTCCTGTTTGGTTCGAGTATTTCAGCTTTGTTCTGATCTACCCGTTTCCTCTGCAGGTGTTCCTTTTTATTCCCTGGCTGAATCTTTCCATTGATTTATTTTCAGTGAATCCATCGAGTCCCCCCAGTTGTTTTTAAGTCGTAGCCTGGCCTACGCACAACCCCTTATTCCCCCCAGAGTCTTTGTCTCCCCAGTGAATTTTCCTTATGGAATGCATTACACTCCTGCGGACTTTCAGTCTCTCCGGATTCTTTTCCTTCGTGGCAACATTTTCCCCACAAAGATTTATTTTTAACATCCATATCATATGCATCATGAGGTCTCTTAGGGACCAAAATTTGTTCATATATGTTGTTATTTAAGTCCATTCTACTGAGTCGATACGAAGATTTTAACCTTCATCTCCTCAATTAGAACATCCTTAAATAGGGGCATCTGTAAGACCCCAATTTCGATCCTAAGATCCCTCATGATATCTCATCATATGCATTGGCATTGGGATCATATCTTGGCATCCTCCTTACCCCTCATTCATTAGGTTTGCATTGGGAGATATCACCAAGCATCATTTGATTGTATCATACTTTGTCTTTTATCATTTACTAACCAAAATACCAGAAATATGTCATTCTATAGTTTAACTCTTTTGTAGGTAGGGCACATGCTCACCTTTGATCTATCAAGCTCACATCTAGGGTTTAAGACCCTCAGTGCAAGGAGTTCAATCAAGAATTGGTTTACTATGGCTCTAAGCATCATATATGGATCCCCATGATCTTCACATGTTATTTTGATCAAGAATTCATCAAGAGTTTGGAGTTTGTTTGCCTTGGAAATCCTAATTCATTTGGGTATCTTATGTGACTTCTTCAACAAGCTTCTTCACCAATTGATCAAATGTTTCAAGGGATAATTCAAATTTCATCATCTTATGCATATTTGATCCCCCATGAGTCCTAAAAGTCAAGAGAATATCAATCTAGCAAGTTGGTTCATGGTGGTTGACCAGAGGAAGTCAACTGATCATAACTGGGGTTCCCTAGACCCTATCTCCTACACTTTTTGTCATATGAAAATGATTCCAAGAGCAACGTTACTCTAAATGACATTCTAAACAACTTTCATGTTTAGGTCTAAAGCTAGTTTTGCTTGGAAAGTCATTTTTTATGGTGAAAGATTATAGGTCATTTTATCTAAACCCTAATTTGGAGGTCAACTTCCCAAGACCATAACTTGCTCAATTTTTATGATATTAAAGATATTAAAGTTTCACAATCAAATTCAAGATGTCTACTTCAACTTTTATGTTGGGAGGAAGAGAAAATTCAACTTTTAAATGCATGTGATATGAGGAGACATTATAGGTCATTTTGGACCAATGCCATTGAACAAGTGATTTTCTTCAACTTAAAAAATGCATAACTCCTTCATGCTAAATCCAAATTAGGTCAAATTTGTGACCATTTTGAAGGACGTTGAGAGAGATACAACTTCAATGAAGGAACTTTTCTCATTTTAATATCATAAAAAATAGTTAGCCAAGGTGGAAGAAGTGAACATATGGCTTGACACTTAGAATTTTTTTTGATATGTTTGATTTTCCCAACTTCCACCTCAACATACATCATGATCCAAGCTTCAAATGAAAAAGTGTTCAACATGAAAGTTGTTCCTCTTGATCTAACCTTTCCAAAAAGTCCAATTTCATCCTATTTGGACAAAGTATGAGTGACTTGCGCATGGCTTGAACTTGGATCACCATTTGGCATAAGTGAACTTGAATCTTCCATACACAAATGCATGGCCTTTCCACATGACTTCAGCAATGTTTGTACACAGTTTTGGACCTGAAGGAATGATTACATGGGCCTATCATACGCCCATGCATCCATGCAAGCAAAGTTACGATTTTTGAAAGCTTGAATCAAGTGTGCAATTAGCGATGCCTTGGCTATAAATAGAGACCCATGCATTCAGAATTGAGGACCCCTGCGCGCCAACTTTGAATCCCTAGCTCCCAACCCTCTCATTCAAAGGATAACCTTGAAGATTTCCATTAGAAATCGAGTTTGAATCTCCATTATTTAGAGATTCAAATCTATAAGAGTCCTACTTCCCTTTTTATTCAATTCCATTCCATCAAGTGTCCAGAGCAAGGCCAAGTGCAATTGGAAGCAAGATCATGTTCATCCAGACCTGCAGTGAAGGTGAATTTCTCAATATTTCATCTCTTCGATTCTCACTAAATTCTCCATAATTCTTCTTGATTTTTGGTTGTCTGAAGTCCTACCTATGTAGGTAAGAAGATTGAGTTGCTTTGAGGTCAAATCGAAGCAACACAGATCATGATCCTCAAATTTCAACTCCCTATATCTTTCAATAAACTTGGAGTTAGAAGAAATTGAGGTCAGATTCGAGATCCTGAGCATTTTTACTTTAAATTCATATCCTCTTTTTTTATTTTGGTGATGGTTGAAGGTGGACCAGTCCAGTGAGGTCCACCGGAGAAGAAGACCGGAGTAACAACTCCGGTGATACGTTGGCATGTCTTAGAACCATAGGATCCATCCATTTTGTTTTAATCTTGAGCGTACAAACTAATTACCACGTGTGTGGCACATTGACCAGGGTCCATCATGGAATGCGCGCTCTCATCCACTTGATTTGCCACATCAATTAATGAGGCAGATCAAGTCGTCCACGTTTTTCGCTATTTTCTGATTTTTGATTTAATTGACTTATTTTCATTAATTCATATTAATTTTAATATTGATCCAGAAAATATGAGACTTTCAAAAAAAATTATTAAATAAATTCCTCTTTCATTTTCTGAATTAAAATTATTTTCTGGATCACTATTAACATTTTTCATGATTTAATTGTTTTTGTGAATACTTTTAATTGTTAAAAAATAGTTTTAAGTTTCCAAAAATTATGAATTTTTTTCTCCAAAGGTCCTTTGACCTTGTTGGACCTATGATAAATCTCATGGCCATTTATATCGTGTTTTGATGAGGTTTTACGATTTTGACCAACCATAATTTAATTTAATGCATTTTTAATTGATTTTAATTGTTTAATTGCCAAAAAAATTATGTTGAACTTTTGATACTGACTTGTTGAGTTTGACTTGTGTTGTTGGGCCTTGGTCAAGGTTGATTTGACTTTGTTGAGTTAAAATCATTGGATTTAGGGGATTGATGAAATGTATATTTCATCTCCCAAAATGAACGAATGATTTTAATTTGATAAATGTTCTCCTTTGAACAATTTGTGTTGATTCCATTTCCCCTCCCTATTCATCTCAATCCCATTCTTTCCTCATTCATCTCATAGACCTATGATATATGAATATCCTATGGCCAATTGATTGCAAAATCAACATAAGTATGGATGAGATTAGATCCACCCCTTTTGCATTTTCTTTTAAGTGTGGTATGTTTTAGGAGTATGGTTCATAATACCATACCTCTAACATGCATTAACACTAAAATTTATATTGCCTGACCTTAAATAGTTGTGACTTCTACATAAGTCCAATTATGATTGATTAACATAGCGCTAAATTTTGACACAAAGGCATAACATTCTAGTAAGTGAGATTGTAAGTCTCCCCTCTTTCATGGTATTGTATGGAAACTTGGCCTTTTTTCCTTCCTTTGAACGATGTCTTGGTTCAAGGATCCATGCTTGTGAATAGTGGATTGAGTGTTCTCTAAAGAATGACTTAAACAACAAAAGCAAAAGCAATACTAACTTCTAATCAACTAACAACTAACATTTAATTTCAAGCCATTTACTTTTATGCACTTTAAATTCAAGTCTTTATTCATTTGCCATTATTTATACCATTTAACTTGTTTACTTTAATGTCATTTTCACTTTGCTCATTTGAGCCATATCTTGTGATTATGTTGTGATTGTATATACTTGTTTGAGTTTGTGGTCTTTTGACCTTAATGTACATAATAACAACAAAAACCCTAAAAGACATTTGTGTGAACTGTTGGATTTGATATGAGACATTGGACTTAGAATTAGGCAACACTCTCTATGAAGAAGGACTTGGTCAATGCCAACTTCTATGAAACCAAGTGCTTGTGAAGTGACTTTTCATGTGAAGCAAGTGTTGAGATCCCATTTGAGTTCATCTGCTACATGGTCTTATTGAAGCTGTTACTTTGAACTTGTGCTTAATGCCTATCTCTGATTTCATCTGATACATGGGAGATTATGAAGAATATCATGGAGTTGTTAAGCTTGGATGTGGCTATCTTTATTTGATGCTTTGCTCTTCATCTTACTATTTGTGTATTGATATTGCTTGATTCTAAAGTCCAAGGGAAATTTGGGTTTCTATATGATATTGTTGTCTATTGGATTGTATCCCATTGGTTAGATCTTTTCAACTCTTAACTTTTAAATTTGTGCTTAGGATTAGTCTCTTCATCTCCTTTCCACTTCTTTAATTTCAAATCTCTCCCTCATTTTAAAATTTTCTTTGCTTGTTTTTTTCTTTCTAAATTTAGACCATATTGCAAATTAGAAACTTTGGCCTTATGCCATTGCATTTTCAAACTCTTTTCTTAATCAAATTTGTAAATGAACTTAACTATACTTGACATAAAATTTCAAAAGACAAAAAGAACTAACACTCATTCAAACCTTTTAGGCCTTTTGTGCCTTTGTTAAACTTAAATTTTTGTTAAAAGCAATGCATTCACTTTGAAATTCTTACCACGAACTACGAGGTTTTGATCCCTCATTCTTATGTTAGTACGTAGGCACAAGTCCGAAGGTCTTGTTAAACACAAAAATATAATTAATGAATTCTTATCTCATCCTTCCACTCCATTTATTTGCAGACATCATTTTGTATAAAAACACATATGCACACAAGAAAGGGCTCCCTAGGAGTACCTAGGACACTTTGGATGCTAACACCTTCCCTCTGTGTAACCAACCCTCTTACCTGTAATCTCTGGCATTTTATTAGTTTTGATTTGAAAACTTCTTATCTTTGGGTTTTATTTGTACTTTTCCCTTTTCCCTTGGAAACAATAAAAGTGCGGTGGCGACTCTGGTTTAATTGATGTCTAGCTTATCCATAGCTTGATGGTTATGAATTTACCGCTACAATATGATCAACCCCTTTTATGTATATCTGCTATTTTTCTCTCTGCAGCAGTTTCAAACTTTTATATTTTCATTCTCATGGCGGTTCATACTCTGAAATCAACATTTTCTCATCAACAACAACATTGCTCATTACAACTCAAAACATATCAATCCCAAAATCTCAAACACATATCATGTCAATTAATAACATCCCTATCAATAGAGAACTTTATGGCATCAATCATAACATCTTAACATATATCATATAATTTTAGCAATTAATAGAGTACAAAGGTTATGATTAATAACAGCAACCTAAAGAGGTTTTACACAAACTCCTTCAAGGTTCAATTCATTCATTAATAGGGGAAACATAAAAGAAAGAAAGGGAAAGAGGATAAGGAGTCCCCACTACCCCTCATGCATAACACCCATATATTGAATAATTCTCCCCCCTTACCTCGAATTTGCAGAAAAGCTTGAAGCTTTGGCTATGGAGACTCTTCTCTTACTTTTGCTCTGCTAGGGTTTTGCTCTCAACTCTGCTGACAACTTATTTTCACCAAACAACTCAATCATTCTATTTTTCTTCTCTATTTAAATAAAAATCCTATTTATTTTTATTAATTCTATTAATCCCTGCAACTCTTAATAATTTCATTCACCACCTTAATTTTAATTAGTTTCTATTTTCCTCTCCAAAACACAACTTTTCATTTTCTCTATTATTTTAAATTAAAAAATTATAATAGTTTGTACTAAAAATCCAACAATCCTCAATAATACTAATAAATAATTTAAGTCATTGTAAACTCAATTAAAATAAAATAATCAAAATTGGGTTGTTACAACTCTCCCCCACTTAAAGAATTTGCGCCCTCGAAAATTACCTAAAGGAAACAACTCTTGATAAGACTCCTTCATCTAGCTCTCTAGTTCCTATGCATGTTTCCTCCAGCAGGTCCTTCCCACACCACCTTAACCAAAGCGATCTCCTTACCTCTCAAGTGTTCACTTCCTGATCCTTAATTCGTAAAGGTGATGTCTCAAAATTCAAGTTATCCCACACTTGCACATCATCCACTGAAATTACATGGGACAGATCCGAAACATACTTACGAAATTGAGAAACATGAAAAACACTACAAAGGTTCGAAAGGGGTGGTGGTAAGGCAACTCGATAGGAAACTTCGTCGACTCTATTAAGGATCTGATAAGTTTCATGCCCTAATTTCACCCCTAAGATTCCACCTATCATATCATTTGCATTTCAACCAAGATCACAAGCATGGTATCCACCTCTTTGGGTTTGCCTTTGTGGGAGATTATCAGGCATCCTTTGTGTTTTATTTTTACGTTTTTATTTGCTTGCATTCTAACTTTGCTAACCTTATTCAAAATACAAAAATATGTGTTGTTTTATTTTTCTTATTATACAAGGTAGGGACTTGCAATCAAAAGATCAAGCTTAGTTTCCAAATTAGGGGTTTGATTCCCAAAGTCAAAAGTTTGGTCAACAAGTGGTCCACAAGAGCTTCCAATTCAAGGCATGACCTATAATCTTAGGTCACATTCATGTTAAGATCCATTCAACATCATTTAATCAAGAGAAGTTCAAGTTGGTGCATGATTTCAAAGGTGATTCAAGTATGGTTCATGTGTTTATTTACATGCCATCTCTATCCAATTTTAAAGCAATCATCAAGATTATTCAAGGGACAATCAAGTTTCTTTCATTTGGTACTCAAGTGTATATAATTGGGCATTTGGATGCAAGAAATGGCAACAAAAGCACAAGTTGGTGCATGTTTGGTTAACCTAAAATCAAGTATGGCATGTCACTTGGTCCAAACACCACAACTCTCTCATTTCTCAACATGTTTTAATATACTTTGAGCCAAATGTCACATTTGAACCCCTCTACAACATTGCTTCAAGGTTCAAACATCAATTTTTCCTATAAGTCCATTAATTTTGGAATAGGCCAAGATGCCCATGTGTGCACAAAAGTAGGCCCAAGACTTGGTTGACCTAATGCTTGGCCTAGAATTTTTCAGGTCACAACCTCAACTTTCCACCCATGTCATTTTCAACTCAAGCATCCTTTTGATTTTATTCTTTTTGCATTTGATTCTTCACCATGAGGAGATCATTTGGCACAAAGAATATCTCAAAACGCACGAGCGGATTTCATTTGGCCTAAGCTCAAACATGGTACCATGGACCCTGCTTCTTGCGCAATTTTCAGATCACGAATTTCATGCTAATCTCAAAATGGGACCACTTGCACATGTGCAACCTCTTTGGAAAAGTAAAACGCGCCTGAACAAGTGCAAATCGACTTGGTTTCATCATCAACTCACGGATTTCATGTTTAATTTCACACGCTTGGAAAATCACCAAAGTTCTAACCTAATTCAAATGAATTTTCCTCCATTTTACACGTACTATGATCTCACTTCATTCCCTATAAATAGAGGAAGCATTTACCTTCATTTCCAAGCTTTGACATCCAAAGAAACTCTGAAACCATTTGAACTCGATACCTCAAAAAACTAGTTAACCATTTCTTCGATTCAAGCTCTTTTAGCTTAGAATCTTTGCTCAAAATCACTCATCGACACCTTCTGAAGTTGACTGAAGCATTGCCATGGCTTGAAACTCCTTGGAACCAGACTTTCAAATCCACCATTGTTTACCTCTGAAGCTTCAACAGGGAAGATAGATACGGGTTACATTTTCGAGAAAACAAGTTACCATTGTATTCGTCTTGATTCACTGATCAAAAGCCCTCACTTACCTGGAACTTATTCTTAGTATTCATCATTTAATTTTACTTTGAAGAACTAAGGTTCTTCATGTTCTTGAGCAAATTCTCTTTCCTTAGAGCCCATCAATGACTCTGAAGCAAAGAGACATGAATGATGATGGATGTTGATGCTTAAACGCGTGTTGTTTGAGCTTAAAACTCTGAGTTCATGAAGTGTGCAAAATCAACTCAAGGTTGAAGACAAAGTTTCAATGCGCACGCCTTGGCTCCAAGCATTTAAATTGGCTCAATCCCAACCAAACACGCGTGCTAGTCGTTGGCGCACCATTTTCAAATATTTTACTTTATTTTATTTTTTCATTTTTTATTTCCATTTATTTTTTGATTTAATTTTTAATGATCCCTAATTCATTTTTTCTCTAATTTTTTACAAAAAAATCCTAAAAATATTTTACATCATATATATTTTTTGCATAATTTTTAAAATCGGTTTTGCATTTAATTGATATTTTTCCTTTAATTTTCCTTTTCCATTCTATTTTTGATCATTTTCAAACATTTTTGCATACAACTTTTGAGATCCAATTATTCATATTTTTCTTGATTTCTCATAATTTTCTCAACCATTTCTTTTATGTTTTGAATCTTGATTTTAATTTTTTCTTTAATTTCCCTTTTTTTAATCAACTTTAAATCTTTTTTGTTTCATTTTTGTGCAACTTGATGTTTTAGCTTGAGTTGTTGACTTGGTTGATCAATTCTTCTATATTCCAAGTCATCCATATACGGTCTCTTAGGTTGATTCAATCTTCTCTGATTTAATATGTTGATAGGTGATCATCTGATCATGTTTTTGACACTTTGAGTTAGTGATAGATGATCCCTAAGGTGTGCCATATGTTTGGGTCCCTTGACTTGCATTATAGTGGATCATAAGTCAAACATTTGAGCTTGAATTCATTTTGCCTTTTGTTCTCTTCTTTCTTCTTTGAGTTTTGAACAATTGTACTTCATGCTTTGAGAGTTTGATTTTGTACCATCGCTCTAACATGATTGCCACATACATTGCTTACCTCTTGATCACTAACTTGTTACATCTAACCTCCTAACATTTACTTTATGCACTTTACATTCATGTCATTTACATTGTTGCTTTTTAGTTCTTGCTTGTTTTGCTTTCTTATTTTAAAAGAACAAAAACATGATAAAATGACTGAAACCCTAAAAAAACTTTAATTTGATCTTATGGACTTTGTGTTACTAGCCCTTGCTTGAGGAGTATTTTGGACTTTGGAGATTAGGACTTAGTGCTTTCCCTTGCTTGGAGTGGTATCTGAGACTTTGTGATCCATCTAGACCCTTTGATCTTCAATTCAAGACTTGGATGTTTCTTTATGGATTTGTTGTTCATCTGAATCTTTTGATATTCATCTGCTTATGTGTTTTTCATCTTGTGGCTCAATCCAAAGGGATAGGAATGCTTGTTTTGACCAATGTCAAATTCTTGCTCCATCTTATGGTTAGTAAACTTGCACACACAAAGACTTCCTCTTGGGCTACCTTACAATGAGACCTTTTATTTCATGTCATTTACTTTATGCTTTAGGATAATCTCTTCCTCTCCTTCCCACTTCTTCAATTTTCAAAACTTCTCCCTATTTCAAAAACTTCTTATTTTCAAACTTCACACCTTTTCTTAATAAACCTTGACTTGGTCAAGTGATCCAAAAATTTTATTTTCTTAATAAATGCTAAAACAACTAAGCATACTTAAACTTTTTTTAACTTCTAAAAAAGACAAACTTCATCAAACTTTTTTTTGTGCCTTTGTGCACTTTCTTTTAAGAGCCATTTTTTTAAAAGATTGGATATTAGTCTATTCTTGTAGTGATGCAAACCACTATACTTCTACAATATGTTGAGAAATGATTGACATTTTCCACTTGAATGTTGAGACTTACTTGTGATAAATGAAATTCAAGTATCAGATATGAGATGTCGAAGGTAATGTCACGACACTAATATCTGAGTAACACAAACAGAAGAAAGATATAGAATGGTAATGCAAAAGACACAAGCAATTGTTAACCCAGTTCAGTGCAACTCACCTACGTCTGGGGGCTACCAAGCCAGGAAGGAAATTCACTAAATAGAATCAGTTCAAAGACTCTCCCATACACTTCAGCAAGTTACAGTCTTTCTCACCTAATCTCTACCCGTGCAATTTCTACCTAAGCACTCTTAGATATGAGAACCCACTCACCCCCCTCAATCACACCTGTGGTTTTAAACTACAATTCCTTGTGAAAAGAAGACACTTTTCAATAACACACTCTTGATTTTACTTAGCAGTTTCAATCAAGAAGACACACACTTGATCTTGCTTAACAACTTTGATCAAGTAGACACACACTTGATCTTGCTTCACTGCTTTGATCAAGTAAACACACACTCTTGCTTACAAGATTTAGAGTGACAAATTACAACCACAAATCATACCAATTCAATCATCTAAGGATGACTTGAATGGCTTACAAGTCTCACGACTAAACAAGACACAAACCCTAGCTCTCTCTTAATATTTCGCTCAGTATTGGTTGTGTATAAAATCAGGTTTTCCATGTCCTATTTATAGAAGCATTCAGCTGGGCTTGGACATCTTGAAAACCCTAAAAATATTTTTCAATTAAATCTTCTCATAACAGCTGGTTAGATCTCCTTGGAAAATAAGTATATCAGGTTGTAATCAATGATTGAATGCACCTACAAATCAGATCTTCAATCATACATAGATTGCCATTAAATGCGCAATCACATAACACCAGACATTCATATTGAATGTTCTGTGTACAAGATGTCATGACATCGGGTCTGACATCCTAGAACAATCCTGCATAATTCCATAATTCCTTTTATAATTTCCAGCAGGTACATAATATCAGATGTCATGACATCGTGTATGACATCCTGAAACAATCCTGCATAATTATGTTTTCCATTTAAACTCCAGCAGGTACATAGATATCTTATGTTAAGAAATCACATACAACATCTTGTGAACACTCTTTGTTTTACCAAAATTGTTGCCAACTCTTAGAACCAACAAACTCCCCCTTTGGTAAATTTTGGCTAAAACATATATTTGTCCTTTTTGTTCACAATAAAACTATCAGCAGTTAAACAGCAATTTAAATAGCAGCAGAAGCAAACACAGAATTACTAGTTAGCAACTAGTAAAACACATAAATGCAAAAGGGTACTCCTTCTCCCCCTAAATTTGTTCAACACAAACATCTTCTTTGATAATAACAACACCTGTAACCACAACACCTGTAACAGTCAAAATATCATTCTGACATCTGCTTCAACATCACATGTGCACTACATAACATCTCCTGTGGACCACATCAGACATCCCCTTTGACATTTGTAAACAGAACAACATTCTGTCTTACAACAAACACATCTCCTCCAATAATAGCTGTCCATTATTCATCTATTCAGCTACACCATCACATACATCTCCACACAACTCCACATATCACTTCTCCCCCTTTTTAGTCAAAATTTTGACCAAAGGTGATCAATTAGACAAAATAAATGTCAATTAGCCTGGCAGAGAATGTCACCACAGATGTCATAACATATAACATGTTAAAACATAATTGTTAGGAGATACAAACCATTGTTCATCTATTCAGCTACACCATCACATACATCTCCACACAGGTCCACATATCACTTCTCCCCCTTTTTAGTCAAAATTTTGACCAAAGGTGATCAATTAGACAAAATAAATGTCAATTACCCTGACAGAGAATGTCACCACAGATGTCATAACATATAACATGTTAAAACATAATTGTTAGGAGATACAAACCATCATCATACACAACTGTGATAGCTGAGATAATGAAAAATCCATGGAACTCATTAAGAGCCCAAAATATTACATAAAGGCATCAGTAAGGACTACCACAAATTACATATATTTTAAAAAAAAACAATAAATTCTTCAGCATCCAAACAACAGGGGGACCAACTTCCATAACAGCATACACAATAGCCACACCAAAACAATCTTCATCACAACATACCTCACACAGTCTTCAACACAGGGGGAACCATTACCATTTAATCTGAGGAAGAAGTATCATCTTCACCTTCAGAATCAGAGTTGCCACTAGATTGAGCATTGAACCTCTCACTTGAGGTATTGACATCTGAATCTTTGGTCTCACCAGCCTTCTCCATCTCTTCCTTTTCTAGGCTACTAATAAGAACCTCCAAAGCCTCTTTTCTTGCCTTGGCAACCCTAATACCATTATCCAGTTCCTTGCAGGTTTCCTTTAGTTGATCAATCAAGCTACCCTAAGATGCAAGCTCCTTTCTGGCAGATGTCATGATAATATCATTGACATGACTTCCCTCAAACAACTTGTAGTGAATGGATAGTGGGGGCTTTCTTCTGCTTGGAATGTCACTTGTATTAAGAATGCCTGGTTGCTGGCTCAAGATAATACCACAAATGATGGATGAGAAGGCAATGGGCAGCTTCACTGCATTTGTGGAGGCATGTCTGACAATTTGATCAAACATAAACCTTCCAAAGTCAAAGTTTATCCTGGTTCCAATAGCATGAATGATTCTTCCAAGACCAATTGAGATGGTTGAGATATGATTAGTAGGCACCCAGTTGGCTGAACCAATCTTGTGCAAGATGGCATATTTGACAGTTAGCTTGCCAGCTGATAGGTGATTCCTACTAGGCCATTCCTTAACTTGGCCAGCTGTAATAGTCCTACAGACCTCATTGTCTGTAGTCTCTAAATCCACTCTTCCACCAGTTCCTCTCCCTAGGAACTTGTTGATTATGGTTGGGGAGAATCTCACACATCTACCTCTTACAAAAACCTTGCAGAATTCCTTGCTGCTCTTTTCATAAATATCCTCAGGGATATTCACAACAAACTCTTTTATAACCCCTCATAACATTGGGGTAGAGCAACCACAGTCTTCATTAGTCCAACATTCTTGATCAAATTCATCACTTCCTTTACCTCTACAGCCTCCTTTCCCAAATCCCTTTCAACAGCAACCCTCCTTTGAATGACAAACTTCCATTTGACAACACCATCTTCTAAATGAAAGGAGATATTGTCTAAGTGCACAGCTGCCACTTTGCCTGGAGACTTCTTAACTGCCTGCTTTTTAGCAGGGGAGATGTCTGGGACATCGTCTTTGACATCCTCATCAGAGTCAGAACTCTCTCTTTCTTTCCTCTTCCTAACCTCAACTTTATTCCAAGATTTGGAGGGTCCTACACCAGCAACCTTTTTCATTCTTCTTGCTGTCCTCATTTCAGCCACAATCTTCCCTTTTCTGGTCCTCGGTTTCTTTGCTACACTTGGTTTCACAAGATAAACCAAGGTGTCATCTTCTTCCTCAGAACTTTCTTCCTCCAGATCAATAATATTCTCAACAGTTTCATGAGACACATTTGCTGGTTTCTTGCTAGGTAAGGTTTTACCTAGAGAACATAATCCCTCAGCAACCACTTCCTTTTCTGATCTAGATGAGTCATCATCTTTCTCAGCTTGGGGTTCCACCTCAGGAGAGGGGTCCCTTCTGAACAGAGGGGTAGAAACACTCTTGACTGCATGCCCTTCATTTAGAATCCTAGTTACTAGGTTCCTAATGGCACGATTAACATAGTGCATGTCATCTTGATGAGGAGATTTATCAGGAATGTTACCTTGCTTACTTCCAGCCATGGAAGAAGGGCCTGGGGCGTCACCTGGTATCACACAAAGAGGAGTAACATCCAGCACGTCTTCATCTAGAAACTCCATGGAGGGAGTCCTTGCATGATGAAAGGGTTTTGAACCAAATGATGAGGGATGTTGTGACATTTTGTTGGACTTTTGAAAAGAATTTCTTTGCCCTAGCAGAGGTTCTCTGAGAAGTTGGATGAAGATGGAAATAGTTGTGTTTAGGTAGCGTGTGGAAATGACATAGATACTAGTTCCAATACTAGGTAATGATTCATCATTATTGTGGCTCTTTCTTTTAAATGGGCAGACACTATTTTTATTTCCTTTTCCACTCCACTTTAATTGCCATAATTTCACAAGAATCCAAATCCCTAATTTCCCTCTTACATATTCAAATTGATTATCATCCAAATCCCTTGCAAACTTGTCAGCTAATTGCATTTCATGCTTTAGAGCTATGAATTTGTCTTCCACAAATTTTCTAATGGAGTGATGCCAGAAATTAATGTGCTTGGTCCAGCTATGCTGAATAGGATTTTTGGACATAGTTGTAGCATTCAGGTTGTCATAGTACAATGTCATGACATCGAGTGTGACATTGTATGCAATCATCAGTAGTTTCAACCAACCCTGTTGAGAACAACTACTTCCATCTGTTATATCTTCAGCATAAACACGATTTTCATCTTTCAAATGCGTAGGAGCAGGTGTCCTTTCACTCTCCATCTCAATCTTCTCAACATTGCTCTTTGCACTTTTGCTTTGAGATAGACACATAGGCCCTTCTATCTGCTTGACTTGTAGCCTAAGTCCAACTAAGCTCTTTCCAACTTCTGACTGCATGTGACTAGTAACATGTTCACCCATCTGATCCAACCTCCTATCTATTTGAGCCATCATGAGCTTTTCTCCTTTGGAAGTGATGTTAAGTCTGAGCTTCTGGTGTGACATCCTTGTCTGACATTTCCCACAGACTTGTCTTTCATCATTCTTGAGAGTTCCTCTAGCAGATATACTCATCTTCATCCTTTTTTCTTTGACATAGGTACTCTTTGAGGAATAATCAATTTGAGAGCTCCACATGTAACAATTGTCTTTGGTCCTGATTCCTTTCATAATCACTTCACTGCCTTTGTTAGTAATCAGAAATTCAGTTTTAGGGAAGTTAACATTCAGACCTTGATCACATAGTTGACTAATGCTTATTAGATTTGTAGTCAAGCCCTTAACCAGTAGGACCTTGTCAAGTTTAGGAACTCCAGGACAATCAAGCTTGCCTATCCCCTTGATTTCACCCTTTGCTCCATCACCAAAGGTTACATAGCTTATGGCATGAGGATGGAAACTAGTTATCAGGTCTTTGTTTCCAGTCATGTGTCTAGAACATCCACTATCAAAATACCACTTTTCTTTGGCTGAGACTCTGAGGGGAATGTGAGCTATTAGATTGGTAACATTAGTCTTAGGAACCCATTGCTTCTTGTTGACATGCCTATGCTGTTTGGGTCTGGGTTGATAGTGAGTCTGATGATGAACAGGGCTAGGATAACCAAACAGCTTATAGCAGAAGGGCTTTAGGTGACCAAATTTCCCACAGTAATGACATCTCCATATTTGGTGTTTCCCTTTCTGCTGTCTTCTCCTCTGATGTTGTGACATATGATGTGACATCACAGGTTTGCTTTTACTATGGCTGCACTTAGGTTTGGCTTGAGGTTTGCAACCAGTGTAACTGCACCCAGGCTTATATTCATTATACCCAATGCCAGATTTGTCTCCTGTTATTTGTCCAGTTTGGAGAATCTTGTCTAAGGAGTCAGATCCATTGTTTAACATTCTTACATACTTGGTCATCTCTTCTAGTTTAGAATTCAAGAACATAGCTTCAGTTTTTAACTTGGAGATGGTTTCCACATGGTTTGCCTTCTCATTCTCCAGCTGTACTATCTTCTGGCTTTCAACTTGTTGACTTTCATCTAGCTTGGCATTCAGAACCACTGCTTCTGTTTTTAATTTGGAGATGGTTTCCAAGTGTTCTACCTTCTCATTCTCAAGTTGAGTTATTTCCTTCTTTTGGCTTTCAACCTGTTTACACAACTCTACACTTGTGTGACACATCTTTCTGTAGGTAGTGGCCAACTCTTCAAAGGTTACTTCATCATCACTTGAGTCTTCATCAGAACCCCATCTTCCTGTCAATGCTGTCACAAGATTTGCAGCTTCCTCTGTTTCACTCTCATCAGACCAAGTGGCAGCAAGACTCATCTTCTGCTTCTTGAGGTAGGTTCCACATTCAGTTCTAATGTGTCCATACCCATCACGTTCATAGCACTGTACATCTTTTCCTTCTTTGGGCTTATCATATGACCTTTCTCTTCTTCCAGCATTATTGGATTTACTGATGTCAGATGAGATGTTCTTGACATTAGCCTTAGATCTTACATCCATCTTATTCAACAGTCTGTTGAACTGTCTTCCCAGCATTGCTACTTCATTGGCCAAATCTTCATCAACATCCTGACTATTTTCCTCTTCTGTGTTTGACATGAAGGCCATGCTTTTGGTTTTATTTTCAGAACCATCATTCAATCCCGTCTCAAATGTTTGGAGGGAACCAATTAGCTCATCAACTCTCATGTTGGATATGTCTTGAGACTCTTCTATGGCAGTCACCTTCATAGCAAACCTCTTAGGGAGTGACCTGAGTATTTTTCTCACCAATTTTTCATCTGACATCTTCTCTCCCAAGGCTCCTGAGGCATTAGCAATTTCAAGGATACTCATATGAAATTCATGAATATTTTCATCTTCTTTCATCCTTAAATTTTCAAACTTGGAGGTGAGCAGCTGTAGTCTAGATATCTTTACTCTAGGGGTGCCTTCATGAGCGGTCTTGAGAATGTCCTAAGCATCTTTAGCCATTTCACAGTTGTTTACCAAACTGAAAATATTCTTGTCTACTCCATTGAATATTGCATTCAATGCTTTAGAATTTCCAAGGGCTAGATCATCCTCCTCCTTAGAACATTGTTCTTCAGATTTCTTATCAGTTGTGGCTTCTCCTTCTTTAGTAATTACAGGATGTACCCAGCCTGTTAACATAACCTTCCAAGCCTTGTTATCAAGAGATTTTAGGAAAGCTACCATTCGAGGTTTCCAATAGTCATAGTTAGATCCATCCAAAATTGGTGGCCTGTGAACAGATCCTCCATCTCTCTCCATTATACCAGAAAGTATTGTCCCTAGATCTCACCCAGGACCAGAGCAGGATGCCTGCTCTGATACCAATTGAAATTCTGGTATCAAATATGAGATGTCGAAGGTAATGTCACGACACTAATATCTGAGTAACACAAACAGAAGAAAGATATCGAATGGTAATGCAAAAGACACAAAAAATTGTTAACCCAGTTCGGTGCAACTCACCTACGTCTGGGGGCTACCAAGCCAGGAAGGAAATTCACTAAATAGAATAAGTTCAAAGACTCTCCGTACACTTCAATAAGTTACAGTCTTTCTCACCTAATCTCTACCCGTGCAATTTCTACCTAAGCACTCTTAGATATGAGAACCCACTCACCCCCCCCCCCCTCAATCACATCTGTGATTTTAAACAATAGTTCCTTGTGAAAAGAAGACACTTTTCAATAACACACTCTTGATTTTACTTAGCCGTTTCAATCAAGAAGACACACACTTGATCTTGCTTAACAACTTTGATCAAGTAGACACACACTTGATCTTGCTTCACAGCTTTGATCAACTAGACACACACTCTTGCTTACAAGCTTTAGAGTGACAAATTACAACCACAAATCAGACCAATTCAATCATCTAAGGATGACTTGAATGACTTACAAGTCTCACGACTAAACAAGACACAAACCCTAACTCTCTCTCAATATTTCGCTCAGTGTTGGTTGTGTATAAAATCAGGTTTTCCATGTCCTATTTATAGAAGCATTCAGCTGGGCTTGGACATCTTGAAAACCCTAAAACTATTTTCCAATTAAATCTTCTCATAACAGCTGGTTAGATCTCCTTGGAAAATAAGTAAATCAGGTTGTAATCAATGATTGAATGCGCATGCAAATCAGATCTTCAATCATACATAGATTGCCATTAAATGCGCAATCACATAACACCAGACATTCATACTGAATGTTCTGTGTACAAGATGTCATGACATCAGGTCTGACATCCTGGAACAATCCTGCATAATTCCATAATTCCTTTTATAATTTCCAGTAGGTACATAATATCAGATGTCATGACATCGTGTATGACATCCTGAAATAATCCTGCATAATTATGTTTTCCATTTAAACTCCAGCAGGTACATAGATATCTTATGTTAAGACATCACATACAGCATCTTGTGAACACTCTTTGTTTTACCAAAATTGCTGCCAACTCTTAGAACCAACAATAAAGTCCAAGTAAAAGTTCTCCATATCAAGATGGTACAAATCCTCATTTCCTCATACTTGTGGGTAGTAAGTTGAGTTTTCCACTCAAATACGAAAAAATGTCTATTCAAATTTAAATCAATCAACAAACAACCAAACCTTTTCATAAACATAGATTTGCAAGTAACTCCTATGGAATGCCATAGATGTGAGGGGTGATAATACCTTCCCCTTGCATAACCAACCCTTGTATCCAGATTTCTCTTTTGTTTTTATCTTTTTGTGGGTTTTGTTCGACCTTTTTCCCATTCCCTTTGGAAACAATAAAGTTTGGTGGCGACTCTTTCTTTTTATGAGTTAAGTTAATCCATAGCTTAATCTTAAATTTTTCCCGCCGCAACAGCTGGCGACTCTGCTGGGAATCATGCTCTATGTAGGTTAAGCCTAGCTTGTTTATCTGTGTTTATGTTATTGCTTTTTGTTTGTTGTTTTTGTTTGTGGGTGCTTGGTGATCTCTGTGTGCTGAGATAAGTCCCCTACCCAGACTTGAGTGCAATTAAGTTAGAATGGTGGTATAATCATGTTGACCTTAATGGCGTTAGGCCTTGTGAGGTTAGCATGAGAACGCTGCTCAGATGAGATCCCTTTGGAGGTACTAATATCTTATAAGTAGTCGTAATGGAGTTATTATTTTTGACCTGGGAGTCCAAGATTCAGAGAGACCTTAGAACACTTTAACCCCTCTTGGCCTTTTAGGATGGTGACCTTTCTGGCGTAGGCCTGTTTTGGTTGATACACGATACTACACTCAGATGAGGTTCTCTTGAGAATATTATTTGTCTACGAGTAAGTCATTAAATCGATAATATTTTAAAGATGGATTTATGATGCTGAGAACTTTGCTAGAACCTGGTTACTATTTGAAACATCCAAAACTATAGAATATACCCTGTGGGACGGTTGTCACCCTGTCCACCTAACTTCATGCCCCTGATGTTAAACCTTTGAACTCTCCCCAAGTTTGTGATTGTGGCATAATTATGCATTCATGCTTTCATGAACATCTCTTTTACACCTAGTTTTCAAGGAACTTAGGAATTTATTTACAAACATCACAGGTAATTTGAGTATGGACTTTGGAAGGAGAAACACTCATCAGTTACGTTTCAAACGTCCTAAATTGAAAGAGTTAAGAAACTAGGATATTTGGTGGCTAGTCTTTTTGAATTCAAAGACCAATATGGAATACTTTTGACTGTTGAATACTGATGTAGAAGACAGTGTTGTGAACACCTTGGTCCAGTTCTATAATTCAATGTATAGGTGTTTCACTTTCCCTGATTATCAGTTTTCACCTACTTTGGAGGAGTATACCTATTACATAGGCTTGCATGTATCATATCAGATATCGTTCAGTGTTTTAGAGGAGATTCCTAAATCTCATGTCATTAGAGAGTTTATGCATTTGAGAAAAGGGGATATTGACGTTAATCTTGTGACTAAAGGAGGTATTCTTGGTCTACCTACTAAGTTCTTGATGGAGAAGGTTGTTACTCTTGCTAAGTGCTAGGAGTATGGTTGCTTTCGAAGTTGTTCTCGCTTTGCTTATCTATGGCATAGTTTTGTTCCCTAATATTCACAACTTTGTGGACATCAATGCTATATGTATCTTTCCGATTCAGAATCTAGTTCTTACTTTGCCCGCAGATACCTACTATTCTATCTATCACAGAAAGGATAAGAATGGATGAATTATTATGTGTTATGCACCTTTACTGTACAAGTGGTTTATTTCGCACTTGCTGCAGTCCAGCTTATTCAAGGATAAAAAGAAGTATTTGAGGTGGTCTCAGAGGATCATCTCTCTCACCAATGCATATGTTACTTGGTATTCTAGTGTTTATGATGACGTGAAGATTTTTGACAATTGTGGTGAATTCCCTAATGTACCTCTTCTTCGTACAAAAGGAGGTATCAACTACAATATGATTTTGGCTCGACGTCAACTTGGGCATGCTATGAAGTATAAACCAAGCAATATTCTTTTGAAAGGGTTCTTCATTCAAGAAGGTGGTGATATTAAGGGATTTAAGGAGAAGATAGTCCATGCATGGCATAAGATTCACCATAAAAGGAAATTATGAATTAGGAAACAAGGATTGTGTTGCCTTGGAGCCTTACACTCAGTGGGTGCAAGCAAGATATGATAAGATCAAAATGCCTTATCCTTATGAAGAACCTATGTTCCCTAAAGTCATAGGACCTACTCCTATTCCAGTTGAAGATATGAAAGGACTCCAAGTTGCTTTAGCTTGGATGAAGCAAGAAAGAGATGCTCGGGAGAGCAAGTTTCATATTTCAAATGCGGAGAGGTTAGAACTACAAATGAAATTGAAAGAGAAATATGATATGCTTCTCCAGAAAGAAAGCTTGTTTGAACAACATAGAAAGAAAAAGAAGAGGGATCACAAGGCTAGGTCTGGTTCTTGGAAAGGTGTTGTTGACAAGATCTTGAAAGAAACAGTTGATATGAAGACTACTTTTGAAGCTCAGGCTAGGAAGCTCAAGAGGAAGTTGCAACATGAAGGAATATCTTCTTTAGTTATGGTTCCCTATGATCCTAGGATTTAATTTATGTATTTTGTTTAGGATTGATTTAAAATCATGTACTGAAAATGTAATCCTTCAAGATATTTTAATGAAATGAAAGTTTGAGTTATTACTTATAATGTTTGCAGTCTGTTTTTAATTCCTTAGTTCCTTGAAAATAATCATTTGCACATTGAATTTCAAGCATCATTTGGTCTTTCTTTCTATAAGTATTTTTCAGAGTCTCATTCGTTTTCCTTCGTCTTCGTAGAAGGTAAGCTGACCCAAAAATAAAATACTCATGACAACTCAAGATGAAAGATGGAGACATTTGAGCAAGAGCAAAGGGTGAAGGTGAGAAAAACAAGAAAGGGGGGTTTGAATTGTTTTAGAAAATAAAAGCTTTTTCAAAAATAAGAACACACAAAATTTTATACTGGTTCGCTTAGAAAATAAAGCTACTCCAGTCCACCCGGCCAAGGTGATTTCGCCTTCAAAAAGGACTTAATCCACCAATCTTGAAAGATTATACAACCAACCGTCTAAGAGAATGATCTCTTAGTCCTCTCAAGTATACAGACTACGCAGAGTCACTTGAGGAACAAAAACAATTTTAGTAAAATAGATTTGTAATAGAAGGTGCTTCTAAGAGTAAGCAAGTATTACAACAAAATATTTGAGCAAGAGTTTTCACGTATGAGCAGCAACTCGTGAAAAATTGAGAGAGAATATGAATGACTTTTCTGTGCATTGTTGTTGTATCTCTCAGTGAGGTAGGCTGTCCTTTATATAGTAGTGAGAAGGACCGTTGGAGTGATGACAGAATATTGGTCTTTGATGAGCATTCAATGTCATTACTTCTGCATTTCTTGCCATAACCAATTTGTCTCCCTGAATAACTTCTTTCTTAAAATACTTCCTTTCTATATTGAGAAATTCTTTCCGTTACTCTTTCTGGATTTGGTGAATCTTCATCAGAGTCTTGTTATATCAGAGTCATGCGTCAGAAGGAGATTATGTTGAAGTTTCATCAGAGCTTCTCAGAGTACTAGTCTTCTAGATCATCAGAACTAAGACCAGTGGACGTTAGAGCTTTTGGTTCTTTTTACTGTCTTGCTTTGCTCAGATTCAGAACTTCTTGGGCACACTTCTTCCTCATATGCGTCTGATCTTCTAGCACTTTGTATCTGATCAATGTTTGTATCTGATAAAACGATCAGAGTCCTTTGTTGCTGTTCAGAGTCCTGCACACTTAGAAAAATTTCGTTAGGATGCCATTTTTGGTTTCATCCTTTGTTATCATCAAAATCCTGGAATTCTATTGTAGAACTAATTTTGTTCTTACCAAGGGAACTTTGTGAGGATGTGAATTCATTGAAAGCAGGAATGGACAGAATGACCGATCTATTGGAATCTTTGGTGACAACTCAGAATCAGCCTGCACCTTAGCCTCAACCTTAGGTGATGGCTATCTATGAGATTGTGACAACTCCTATTGTATTTGTTGTACCTACTAGACCTCCGTGTCAGAATAAAATGCCTGTTGGTTATCCTTGAGGTATGCCTCATAATCATATGCCAAATAATTTCAACTCTGTTACTGAAGCTCCTTTGGTGAATCAGGTTCCTCCAGTTCAAACTGTAATGGTCACCACTCCTTCGATTGTGCATGTTATGCCACAAGTAGAGAATCCTATCTATCTTACTACTCCTAGTGAGAATCTAGATGTTTATGAGAAAATGGATAAATTCCAGGATCAATTTCAAGAATTGAAGAAAGAATTGAAAGCTATTAAGGGGAAAGACTTGATTGGTAAAATGCTTATGATTTGTGTTTGGTGCCCAATGTTAAGATCCCTGTCATATTCAAGGTCCCTGGCTTTGAAAAGCACAAGGGTAATTTCTGTCCTCAGAGTCACCTGACTATGTATTACCGAAAGATGGCTACTCACACTGATGATGATAAGTTGTTGATCCACTATTTCCAAGATAGTTTAACTGATGCAACATTGAAGTGGTATATGGAGCTGGACAATGCTCATATTAGTTCTTTTAATGACCTTGTAGAGGAATTTGTATGTCAGTACAAGTATAATTTATACATGGCTCCTGATTGTGACCAACTTCATGCCATGTCACAAAAGGATAAGGAATCATTTAAAGAATACGCTCAGAGATGACATGAAGTTTCTATTTAGACTAACCCTCTGATGGAGGAGAAGGAGATGACAAATATGTTTCTCAAAACTTTGAGTTCTTTCTACTATGAGAGGATGGTTATTAGAGTTCCAAATGATTTCACTGAAATGGTTGGTATGGGATTCATATTTGAAGAAGGTGTCAAAGATGGTTGTTTGACAAAAGAAGCAGGTTCATCAAATGGAATGAAGAAGTACGACAACAATTTCCAGAAAAAGAAATAAGGGGATACTAATCTTATTTCTAAAAGGGGAAGGAAGAGAAAACCCATAAATGTAAGTGTAGCGGTAAATTTATGATCATCAAGCTATGGATAAGCAAGACATCAAATAATAAGAGTCGCCACCGCGCTTTTATTGTTTCCAAGGGAAAAAGTACGAACAAAACCCAAAAGTAAGAAGTTTTCATATCAAAACTAATAAAATATTAGAGATTACAGGTAAAGGGGTTGGTTACACAGAGGGAAGGTGTTAGCACCCAAAGTGTCCTAGGTACTCCTAGGGAGCCCTTTTTGTGTGCATATGTATTTTGTACAAAGTGATGTTTACAAAAAAATAGAGTGAGGGGATGAGAATCTCATTCATTAATTGTATTTTTGTGTTTGACAAGATCTTCGGACTTGTGCCTACGTACCAACATAAAAATCAGGGATCAAAACCTCGTAGTTCCTGATACAAAATTCAAAGTGGATGCATTATTTTTAACAAAAATTTAGTTTGGAAGGCACCAAGGCCTAAAAATGGTTTGAATGAGTTAGTTCTTTTTGGATTTTTGAAATTTTATGTCAAGTATGGTTAAGTCTATTTACAAGTTTGATTAAGAAAAGAAGTTTGAAAATGCAAGGGCATAAGGCCAAAGTTTCTAGTTTGCAAAGTGGTCAAAGTTTAGAACAAAACTAGTTCAAACAAAGAAGATTTTTTGAAAGGAGGAAGAGATTTTGAAATTAAAGAAATGGGGAGGAGATGAAGAGACTAATCCAATGCATAAAATTAAAAGTTAAGAGTTGAAAAGATCTGACCAATGGGTAGCAATCCAATAGACAAGAATGTCTTATAGAAACCCAAATTCCCTTGAACATTTTGAATCAAGCAACACACAATGCACAATTATATCAATCTTGAAGAGCAAGGCATCAAATAAATATAGCCACATCCAAGCTTATCCACTCCATGATCTTCTTCAAATTAGCCCATGTAGCAGATGAATTCCTCAAGTCACAGGTTCAAAATAATAGCTTCACAATGATCATGCTGCAGATGAAATCAAAGGGATATTCAAAGATGTATCATATGAAGTTTCAAATTGCAAGCACTTGGTTACACAAATGTTAGCATTGGCCAAGTTCTTTAGTATAGGGAGGTTGCCTAGATTCTAAGTCCAATTTGTCCAAGATCAAGTCAACAGTCCACACAAAAGTTTTTTAGGGTTTTTTGTTCTTATTATGTACATTAATGGTAAAAGACCACACAAACAAACAAAATATACACAAACAAGATATATCACACAATATGGTCCAAATGGACAAAGTGAAAATTGCACTAACATAAACAATTAGAATGGTATGAATAATGGCAAATGAGTAGAACTTAAAAATTAAAGTACATTAAAATAAAGGACTTGAAATTAAATGTTAGTTTTTAATGAGTTAGAAGTTAGTATTGTTTTTCTTTTGCTTTTCATTTTAAGTAATTCTTTGGAGAACACTCAACCCACTTATCACAAGCATGGATCCTTGAGCCAAGACATCTTCCAAAGGAAGGAAAAAAGGCCAAGTTTCCACATAATACCATGAAAGAGGGGAGACTTACAATCTCACTAACTAGAATGCTATGCCTTTTGTGTAAAACATTTAGCGCTATGTAAAGCAATCGTAATTGGACTTATGTAGATGTCACAACTATTTGAGGTCAGGCAATAGAATTTTGGTGTTAATGCACATTAAAGACATAGTTTAATGGACTATGCTCATGAAACATACCACACACAAAAAGAATATGCAAAAGAGGTGGCCTAATCTCATCCATACTTATGTTGATTTTGCAATCAACTAGCCTTAGGACTTAGAGATATCATAGGCCAAGTAAGATGAATGCATAAAGAAGGGGAATTAGATGAAGAGGGGAATGGATCAAAACTCAAATTGATCAAAGGAGGACTTTTACCAAATTAATATCATTCATTCATTTTGGGAGATGGAATGTACATTCCATCAATCCCCTAAATCCAATGATATTAACTTAACAAAGTCAAATCAATATTGACCAAGGCCTAACAACATAAGTCAAACTTACACAAATCATCACAAGAGGTCAACATAATTATTTGGCATTTATTCAATTTAAAAATACTAAAAATAATGCATTAAATTAAATATGGTTTGCCAAATTCCTAAAACCTCATCAAAACACCAAAGATATGGCCATGGGATTTATCATAGGTGAAACAAAGTCAAAGGACTTCGGAGAAAACTGTTCAGAATTTTTAAAGACTTAAAAGTGTTTTTAAACAATTAAAGATAATCACAAAATCAATTAAATCATGAAAAATATTAATAATGATCCAAAAAATAATTTTAATTCAGAATATGAAAGAGGAATTTATTTAAATTTTTTTGGTGAAACTCCAATTTTTGGGATCAATATTAAAATTAATATGAATTAATGAAAATCAAATGAATTAAAACAAAAATCAAAAAATCAAAAAAACGTGAGCCACTTGATCTCCCTCATTAATTGAGGTGGCAGATCAAGTGGACACAAGCGCGCGTTCCACAATAGACCTAAGTCAATGCGCTGCAGGGATGGTAATTAAAACCAATGCGTGAGATTAAAACATTTCAAATGAGATTAATGGCTCAGAACCTGTCCAGCATACTACCGGCGTTGGACCTCCTGTCACCTTCTCAGGCGAGGTCCACCGGACTGGTTCACTCATCACCATAAAGAAAATGAAAAATGAGGACATGATCTGAAAGAAAAAATGGCGTAGAGCACGAATCTGACCTTAATTTCAACTAATTTCAAATATATAAAAAGATATGAGGAGTTGAATTTTGAGGTGTGCCAACTGAGTTGCTTCAATTTGACCTCTAAGCAACTCAATCTTCTTGCCTACATTGGTAGGACTTTAGACAACCAAAGATCCAAGAAAATTGATGAGAATCGAAGAGATGAAGTTTTCTGAAATATACCTTCAATATTGTGCAGAACTTGATGTTGCTTGCTTCAACCTTGATCTGATCACACTTGAGAAGCTTGCAGGAGAGGTTTAGCAATGGTACAAAGCTTTGGATCCCGGAGTTCTTGAATCTCCAAACTGTGAGATTCAAACTCAATTTTCAAGTTGAAAATTCTCAGGTTTTCCTTTGAAATGTGAGGGTTTCAATTGGGGGGCAAAGCTGGCGCGCAAGGTGTGTTTGAATTGAGCTTAAAGGCCTTGTATTTATAGCATTTGGGATTGATGAGCTAAATTTGATCATTTCATGCAAAAGCTTACATGGGCGTGTACAGGCCCATGAAGTAATCCATTTTGATCCATATCCAACAGTTTTGAAGTTCAAATGAGGCTTGAGTGGCAAGGCAATGATATGTGGAGTTTTGGACATTTGATTTTCTCCAATGATGCAACTCTGTTAAAGCCATGTGCAGACCTAGAAAACTTCATCCAAAATGCATCAACTTGGGTTCTTTGGAAAGCTTAGATCAAGGCGAACAAGTTTTATGTTGAACACTTTTTCATTTGGAACTTGGATCATGGTGAATTTGAAGGTGGAAGTTTGGAAATTTCAACATGTTGAAATTTTTTCTAAGTGTCAATCCATATATCTCAATATTCCACCTTGCTTAAATTTTTATATGAGCTTCAAATGAGAAAGGTGTCTTTATTAAAGTTGTAACTATTTCAAATACCTTCAAAATGGTCACCAATTTCATGGCATTTGGATTTAGAATGCTAGAGTTATGAATTTTTGAAGTTTGGAAAAATCACTTGTCCAATGGTATAGGTCAAAAATGACCTATAATGTATCCTCATATCACATGCTCATAAAAGTTGATTTATCTCTCACTACAAACATCAAAGTTGAATTAGACATCTTGAATTTGATTGTGAAACTTGGAAATATTTCATATCATAAAAATTGAGAAAGTTATGGCATTGGGAAGTTGACTTTCAAATTAGGGTTTAGACAAAATGACCTATAATGTTTCAACATAGAAAATGTTTTTCCAAGCAAAAATAGCTCTAGGTCTCAACATGAAAGTTGTTTAGAATGTCATTTAAAGTAACTTTTCTCTTTTAATCATTTTCATATGGTGAAAATTGTATGAGATAGGGTCTAGGGAGACCCAGTTTTGATCAAATGAATTCATCTGGCCAACCGCCATCAACCAACTTGCTAACCTTCAATTCTTTTGACTTTCTTGGCTCATGGTAGATCATATATGCATAAGATGATGAATTTGGAGGTGTCGATTGAGAAATTTGATCAATTGGTGAGATAGCCTGTTGGAGAAGTTACTTAAGATACCCAGTCAAACCTGGGTTTCCAAGGCAAATCACCTCCAAAATCTTGAAGAATACTTGATCAATATCACATTTAGGAATCATTGGGACTCATATATGATGCTTATAACCATTTATGGGTCAATCCATGGTTGTGCTCTTTTCCATGAGGGTCTCAAACCCTAGATATGAACTTGATAAATCAATGGGATCATGCGCTACCTACAAAAGAGTTAGGAAAATGCAAAAGACATATTTTTGGTATTTTGGTTAGTAAAATGATAATATACAAGTATGGTACAATCACATAGTGCTTGGTGATCTCTCCCAAAATAAACCCAATCAGAGAGGGGTAAGGAGGATGCCAAGGTATGATCCCAATACTAATGCATATGATGAAATTGCATGAGGGATCTTAGGGTCAAAAATGGGGTCTTACAGCTGCCCCTATTTAAGGATGTTCTAACTAAGGAGGTGAAGGTTAAAATCTTCGGCTCGACTCAGTAGATTGGGCTTAAATAACAACACATAGAAAAAAAATTTGGTCCCTAAGAGACCTCATGATGCATATGATATGAATGCAAAAGTTAATGCCCTGTGGGAAAATATTTCCACAAAGGAAAAGAAATCAGAGAGACCGAAAGTTCGCAGGAGGATAATGTATTCCATAAGGAAAACTAACTGGGGAGATATAGACTCTGAGGGGATAAATGAGGTTATGCGTAGGCCAGACTACGACTTAAAATTGCTGGGGGACTAGAGGAATTCCATACAAAATGGAAAGACTCAGCCGGGGAAACAAAACATCTGCAGGGGAAACGAGTAGATCAGGATAAAACTGACGTACTTGAATCATGCAGGAAAAGCGATTTCACTAAGGAAATGCGCACTGAACTCAACTAGGGAGAAATAAACTTCAACACAGGAGGAGCATAAATCTACTATCTACTACCTGTTACTGGGTAAGGAGATAATAAAGATCTGACAAAGGGGACATCCGTCATCGGTTAGGATGAACATATCAAGGATGACTCGTTGGGAACTGCCAGAAAGGAGTATTCATTACCGGTTACTAGGTAAGAATAGCCTTGCTGGGGAAAACTGCAGAAAATAGGATTTACAACTACCAGTTACTGGGTAGAAGACCAAGGATGAGAGTATCCGTCATCGGTTAAGATGAACATATCAAGGATAAACTCAACAGGGAAGAAAATCCGTCATCGGTTAGGATGAACATATCAAGGATAGACTTGCCTGGGAATTGTCAAGGAGGATATCGGTCATCGGTTAAGATGAACATATCAAGGATAAACCAACTGAGCAAAAATTAGGAATTACATCTATCGAATGCTGGATAGAATACCGTCAAAGAGAAAATCTGTCACCGATTAAGATGAACATATCAAGGATAGACTTTGTTGAGGAGAGAAAATAGGAACTACATCTATCAGTTACTGGATAAAATACCATCAAAGAGAAAATCCGTCACCGGTTAGAGTGAACATATGAAGGATTAAGTCTGCGAAGGGGAGAAAAGCAGGATTTACAACTACTAGTTACTGGGTAGAAGACCGCAAAGAGAAAGAAATCTGTCATTAGTTAGGATTAACTCTCTGGGAAACAAAAATAGGGATTACAACTACCTTTTTACTAGGTAGAATACCAAAGATGAGAATATCCGACATCGGTTAGGATGAACATATCAAGGATAAACTCAAGCAGGGGAGAGAAAGATATCCGTCTCCGATTAGGATGAACATATCAAGGATATACTTCCTGGGGAATAAATCCACTAGGGACTCTACTGAGGAGAAAAACAGGGGTATTTTTGCCGTGTATTGGGCAAGAAGTAACAAACTGCAAACTAAGAAGAATATTACCAGTTACTGGGTAATAAACTCTTAGGAGACTCAAACCATCTATCTAGGTAAGAGCTAGAAAGAAATGGTCAATCAAGACTCAACCCAATGAGGATATATCTCAAGGGGAGTGGTTCCATCCAGATAATCGACTAGGGAGGAAAACTGAAATAATGATCATCCACGAGGAAATAACTCAGTGGGGAAAGGAGAAAGGTTAAAGTCTTTCTGCTTAAGGGTCCGACCTTCTATAATTGAGAGAGGACAGACAATGAACTTGTATGGGGATAAAGTACCGCCATAACAGAGCATAAGAATCTCAGACAATGATTCAACAAATATGAATGATGTAAACATGCAAATATGAACTTATATGAGTGTATATGTATATGTATATATGATGATTATGCTGACAAAACGATCTCAAAGGATACAAAGGTGTCATAGAATTTGAATCATCGGTACAATCCTCGGCCAATCCAGAAAAAAGGGTACCGCTGCCGGAGAACAGAGAGATCAACATCCCAAAGGCTCAACCCTAGCTGGGAAAAGAGAAGATCCGCTGAGGAAAGGAAACGTTATCGAGTCTGCGGGGAATTTTAGGTCAATACCATATCAAGTGGGAGACAACCATACAGAGGATAACACAAATAGCTGCTCAGAAACCAGGAGGAAACTCTGACTGGGAGCGAGTTAGATGGCGACAGGTGGAGAAACCAACGCGATCTACTTGGGAAATCAACTTACTCTGCTGAAGATCTAAAATAAAACCTGCAGAAGAATACACAAACTCTGCATGAGGATATCGAAACTCTGTTGGGGATAAAACACAACTCCGCAGGGTACTGAATCCACTAACTCAGCTAGGAAAATGTACGGGAGATCCGCCGGGGATCAAACATGCCGCAGGGGAACTGGATCAACAAACTCAGCTAGGGATACCCGAAGGGTTAACTGCTTTGGGGAACCCTCAATGCTTTACACTTAAGACTTGCTGCTTTCGAAATGCTGTCGATGTTTCTTTTTAATTTCTTTGAAAAGTTCTTGCTTTTATATATTTAAGAAAATGATTTTTATTAAAATTTTAATTTAAAAAATGATCATAATAAAATTTAAACTATTGGCTGAAGTAAAATAAGACTGAAAATGATTGGATAAAAGCTCAGCTTTATTTAATAGAATGGTAGTCTGTAAATGACAAGACTCCATAGATTTTTACTAAGTTGAAAATGGTAATTTCCATGGAAAAGGGTTACATTGAATACAAATGACCACTAATCCTTCTACCAACTCTTGATGTCCGCTGTGCTTTTGACCACTACCTGGGATGATGAATTGATGTCAACCCTTGTGCTCAAAGTTTCTCCAAAATCTGAAGATCAGTAGAGTGCAGTTACTTTCCATAATCCCTAATTTTTGCATAAGTTGCCCCAAGGTGGGGTACTCAACTTATCGGGAAATTATTTCTATTTTATGTCTCTAACTTTTGCCTGGATCGCCCTTTCGGGTTTTCAATCCACCGAGACACTCATTTTTGCCTAAGCCGCCCTTTCGGGTTTTCAACTTAGCGAGATGTTCTTTTCTTTTTAGGCGAAGTATTTCTTGATTGCATCTGCGTTCACGGGACGAGTGAACTCTTCACCATCCATAGTTGTAAGAATCAATGCACCGCCTGAAAATTCTCTCTTAACAACATATGGGCCTTCATAATTAGGAGTCCATTTGCCCCTAGAATCTGGTTTGAATGATAAAATCTTCTTGAGCACAAGGTCACCTTCTCTGAACACACGAGGTCTGACCTTCTTATCAAATGCTTTCTTCATCCTTTGTTGATATAACTGACCATGACACATGGCAATTAATCTCTTTTCTTCTATAAAATTTAGCTAATCAAATCTGGTCTGACACCATTCAGCTTCAGTCAACTTGGCTTCCATGAGCACACGCAATGAGAGAATCTCAACCTCTACGGGGAGCACTGCTTCCATACCATAAACAAGAGAGAAAGGGGTTGCCCCTGTTGAAGTGCGGATGGATGTACGATACCCCTGCAAAGCAAATGTGAGCATCTCGTGCCAATCCTTATACGTTACAACCATCTTTTGAATGATCTTCTTAATGTTCTTGTTCGCAGCTTCAACAACCCCATTCATCTTAGGTCTGTAGGGAGAAGAATTATGATGTGCAATCTTGAAGTCTTTACAAATAGCTTCCACCATATTGTTATTCAAGTTTGATCCATTATCAGTAATGATCTTACTTAGCACACCATAACGACATATAATCTGATTCTTGATAAACCTTACAACAACTTGCTTGGTTACATTCACATATGATGCCGCTTCAACCCACTTTGTGAAGTAGTCAATTGCCACCAAAATGAAACGATGTCCAAGCTTTGGGCTCAATAATCCCAATCATATCAATTCCCCACATGGAGAAGGGCGATGGGGAAGAAATAACATTCAATAGTGTCGGAGGAACATGAATCTTATCAGCATATATTTGACACTTGTGACATTTCTTTACAAACTTGCAACAATCAATTCCATTATCAGCCAATAGTAACCTGCTCGTAACATCTTCTTCGCCATTGCATGTCCATTGGAATGAGTACCAAAGGAACCTTCAAGCACTTTAGTCATCAACAAGTCTGCTTCGTGTCTATCCACACATTTGAGAAAAACCATGTCGAAGTTTCTCTTGTACAATATATCATCATTCAAGTAGAAATTGTCGGCTAATCTTCTCAAAGTCTTCTTATCTTTCAAAGATGCCCCAGACGGGTAAATCTGACTTTGAAGGAAACACTTGATGAAGTAATACCACGACTTCTCGTCTTTGACTTCTTCAACAGAAAACACATGAGCTGGCCTATCAAAACGCATCACGGACAAATTCGGAACCTCGTTCCAATACTTCACTACAATCATTGATGCCAATGTTGCAAGAGCATCTGTCATCCGATTTTTATCTCGAGGGATATGATGAAACTCAACCTTTGTAAAGAAATTTGAAATCCTCTTCGCATAATCTCTATATGGTATCAAACCGGGTTGATTCGTTTCCCATTCACCTTTGATTTGATTCACGACCAAAGCTGAATCGCCAAAGACATCTAAGTGCTTGATTTTGAGATCAATGGCCTCTTTGAGCCCCATAATGCAAGCTTCATATTCTGCCATATTATTTGTACATTTGAAAGTCAATCTAGCTGTAAACGGAAAATTTGTGCCTTGAGGAGTAATAATCACTGCCCCAATGCCATTACCATATTGATTAACAACTCCATCAAATACCATGCCCCAACGGGAACCAGGTTCTGGCCCTTCTTCAAGCAATGGTCCATCACAATCTTTCATTTTCAAGTACAAGATCTCTTCATCAGGAAAATCATACTGCACTGACTGATAATCTTCAATTGGTTGGTGAGCCAAGTGGTCAGCCAAGATACTACCTTTGATTGCTTTCTGAGATTGGTATTCAATATCATACTCTGATAACAACATCTGCCAACGGGAAATTCTCCCAATTAAAGCAGGCTTCTCAAATATATACTTGATTGGATCCATTTTGGATATCAATCAAGTGGTATGATTCAACATATACTGACGCAGACGCTTAGCAGCCCAAGCCAATGTGCAACAAGTCTTCTCAAGCATAGAATACCGAGTCTCGCAGTCGGTGAACTTCTTACTAAGGTAATAAATTGCAAATTCTTTCTTTCTAGTCTCATCTTGTTGACCCAGAACACAACCCATACTATCTTCGAGCACAGTCAAATACATGATCAACGGTCTTCCTTCCATAGGCGGAGACAAAATTGGAGGTTCAAGCAAATATTCCTTGATACTATTGAAAGCTTTCTGGTAGTCTTCTGTCTAATCACAAGACTGATCTTTCTGAAGAAGCTTGAATATAGGAGCACATGTGGCAGTCATGTGTGAAATAAATCTGGAAATATAATTCAAGCGGCCGAGAAAACCTCTGACTTGCTTCTCAGTTTTGGGTGCAGGCATCTCTTGTATTGCTTTGACCTTGGCAGGATCAACTTCAATACCCTTCTCACTGACAATAAAGCCCAACAACTTACCAGAACGAACACCAAAAGTACACTTATTGGGATTCAAGCGGAGTTTATACTTCCTCAAACGCTGGAATAGCTTCAACAAATGCTCAACATGTTCCTCTTCATCAATTGATTTAGCAAGCATGTCATCAACATAAACTTCAATCTCTTTATGCATCATATCATGAAAAAGAGTAGTCATTGCTCTCTGGTAAGTTGCACCAGCATTCTTTAAACCAAAAGGCATCACTCAAAAACAGAATGTTCCCCAAGGTGTAATGAATATGGTCTTCTCCATATCTTCGGGTGCCATCTTGATTTGATTATATCCGGAAAATCCATCCATAAACGAAAAGACTTTGAATTTATCAGTATTATCTACCAACATATCAATGTGTGACAGAGGGAAATCATCTTTTAGACTGGCTTTATTCAAATCTCTATAATCGACACACATGTGGACTTTTCCATCTTTCTTTGGCACAGGTACAATATTGGCCACCCATTATGGATACTCAGCGGTCACGAGGAAACCAGCGTCAATCTGCTTATGTACTTCTTCTTTGATCTTCACAACCATATCAAGATGCGTTCTCCTTAACTTCTACTTGACTGGCAGGCATTCTGGCTTCAACGACAATCTATGCTCCACAATCTTAGAATCCAAACCAGACATGTCTTGATAGGACCAAGCAAACACATCTGAATACTCTCGAAGAAGATCAATCAACCCCTTCTTGACATCTAGACACAGTCGAGACCCAATCTTGACTTCCTTCACATCATCCTCGGAACCCAAGTTGACTAGCTCAATCTGATCTTCGAACGGCTGAATGATTCTTTCATCATGCTCAAGAAGACGATACAGTTCATCACTCACTTCTTCGTCACTTTCCTCCTCAGCCTCAAACACAAGGAATTCAAAATTTGAAGAAGGAGAAGGATCATTATATTCAATGGGGTTAGAAACCAACCTGCATAATGATTTGATATTTTGATTTTAGAGAAGTGAATTTGTGACCAAATATATGCAGATGGAAAATTATATTGTTTATTTATGTTTTTTGTGATTACCATTTTCAGAATAAAGCAAAAAGTAAAAACAAAACATCATAGATGTGGATGAATAGAATTAATTTTATTAATGATCAATTTCAAAATTCCCAACAATGTTCACTTCTCCCTTAGGCGTAGGAGAAGGATTTTGAAAACATATAAAAGAAATTACTTAGATTGATGCAAAATAACAGGAACATCAACATCAGTCCAATTGTTGCAAGCCTTTCCATGCGTCACAAAATTGGTGCAGTCTTCCTCTTCGTCATCCCCTAGCACAACAACTAAGTGTTGTTCATTGCCATGAATGAACCCTCCGCTACGGAAGCTAAGTTGCATATCCTCAGACCTTGCAGCTGATGAACCTCGTTGGAAACCCAGACCGGTTCTGCCTTTGTTGTCAGAGACCTCTACCATGAGCCCCCACTGATCAACATTTCCTTCTTCAACAATCTTCTTTGCATCCTTCAATGAGGACATATGTGCCCCAATTCTCTTTTCAGCAGCAATAAATAAGGCTTGGAACGGAGTTCCAGCCTCATCCTTAGCTTCAACGTAAGAGAAAGATGACAGATGGCTAACCAACGATGCCTTTTCCCCTCCAACGATAATAAGCTTTCCACTCTTTACAAATTTGAGCTTCTGATGCAATGTGGAGGTAACAGCTTCCGCCTCATGGATCCATGGCCTTCCCAACAAGCAACTGTAGGCCAGGTGGATATCCATTACTTGAAAAGTAATTTGAAAATCACTCGGACCTATCTTAATTGGAAGGTCCACTTCACCAATAACTGTTTTGCATGAACCGTCAAAAGCTTTGATGATTACACCGCTATACCTGATAGGCGCTCCTTGATATGATAACTTTGACAGAGTTGACTTCGGCAGCACATTTAGCGATGACCCGGTGTCAACAAGCACATTCGACAGAGCATCATCTTTGCAATTCATAGAGATATGCAAAGCCAGATTATGATTTCTACCCTCCTCAGGGAGTTCTTCATCAAAGAAACTGAGGTTGTTGCAAGAAGTGATGTTAGCTATAATATGATCAAACTGATCCATTGTAACATCATGTTCTACAAATGCTTGCTCAAGAACTCTCTGCAGTGCTTCTATGTGCACTTCTGAATTCATTAGCAGAGACAACACTGAAATTTTTGAGGGGGTTTGGAGCAACTGCTCCACCATATTAAACTCTCTCATCTTGATCAATCGAAGTACCTCATCATCATAACTAGTCTTCAAATCGCTGGATTTACCATACTTACCCTTTGAAGCACTAACCGGATCTACAACAGGCACTTCCACCTTCTTACTGATAACTGATTCTTCTTTATCCTTTGGGAACACCGGCCCAAACACACGACCACTGCGGGTCACCTTGGTAACATTAGCAATGCTCACTACAAAACTAGTCGTAGGTAACGGGACCTCTTGACCATCTTTCATCATTGTAGCATTATACTGATACGGAACAACTTTATCAGATGAATACGGGACTGGGCCCGCTAACCGTATAACTAATGGAGATACTGATCTGCTGATGATGTTGTTACTGTTATTGCTGTTGTACTGGATCACCAATCTCTCTGGTTGCTTGAAAATGGGCACTATGACATTCACATCGTCATCTACATGACGGGATTTAACAATTTGAATCATGCCTTCATCCATCAGTCACTGGATGTCCCTTTTCATAACCTCACAACCTCTTGAATTAATACTGCAAACATCACAACCATCATGGTCATGCTCACAATCACTCACCATACAAATGTCCTTATGCATCTGCACCAAGGACCTTCGGATGAAACGAACATCAAACACCTTAAACTCGCTAGGGCAACCATCCACCATATTAACAGAAGAATTTCCATGAGCGGGCAATGAATTTGCTTTCACGTTTGGCGCACGGTCCTCAAAGGACAACATTCCACTCTTCATCAGCTTCTGAACCTCATACTTGAATGGGTAGAAGTTTTCTATATCATGTCCGGGTGCCCCTTGGTGAAAAGCACAACAGAGTTCAGGCTTATACCACCATGGAAGTGGGTCTGGAACTTGCGGCGGGTTTCTTGGTTGAAGTAGGTTCTTGAGAACCAAAGACGGATACAGTTCAACATAAGACATAGGAATTGGGTCGAAAGAGACCTTCTTCCTCTCGAAGTTTTGTTGATGATAATTGTTGTTGTTATTGTTGTTGTTGTAGGTGTTTGTTCGTTGTTGCGGCTGTTGCAGTTGACATTGTTGTTGTTGTTGTTGAATTGGTACTGATTGATTATTGGAAAATACTGGAAATGACTGAAGATACTTGATGATGGTGTTGACGGGGTGGTTGATTTCTTCTGATCTGAGGCCTCCTTTGCCTCCCACTGGTTATTGCATTTGTTTCGCTCTCCTTCTTCTTCCCAAAGCTACTGTCATACCTCTTACTTGATGATGCTTCATCTTTTGACAAACGTCCTTCTCGGACACCTTCATCAAGCCTCATCCCCATGTTTACCATTTCGGTAAAGTCACTGGGGGCACTAGCAATCATGCGTTCATAATAAAATGAACTCAGGGTCTTCAAAAAGATCTTTGTCATCTCCTTCTCCTCCAAGGGAGGAGTGATCTGAGCAGCCAATTATCTTCATCTTTGTGCGTACTCTTTGAATGTCTCTTTATCCTTCTGAGACATAGACCTCAACTGGTCTCTATCGGGCGGCATATCCATATTATACTTATATTGCTTGACAAAAGCCTATCCCAAGTCGTTGAAAGTGCGAATGCTTGCACTATCCAACCCCATATACCAATGGAGCGCATCATCGGTCAAACTGTCTTGGAAATAATGGATTAATAGTTGATCATTGTCAGTTTGGGTAGACATCTTGCGGGAATACATCACCAGATGACTGAGCGGACATGTGTTCCCTCTGTATTTTTCAAAGTCAGGTACTTTGAATTTCACCAGAATCTTCACATTCGGCACCAGACATTACTCAACATCACTTTTCCCAAACAAATCCTTACCTCTCAACATCTTCAATTCCTTGTGCAACTCAAGAAACTGATCTTTCATTTCATCCATTTTCTCGTAAACATCCGGACCCTCAGACGACTCAGAATGATAAATGGTATCCTCTACACGAGGCAAAGTATGCACAACGGGAGGTGGCACAGGCATGACCAGGCTAGATGCCGACATGGAAGCAAAGGTAGGTGTGAAGCCTTCAGGCATGAAGTTCGGAGGCATTCCCCACGGGAATCCAGCAGACATAGCAGGCGCAAAATGAGCGGCAGCAGTAGGCATGGTAGAGGTAGCCACCTTTGAAATAACAGTCCTCTAAGGGGAAGGAGTTGTGGGCGTTGGAGAAGATTGACTCTGGACGGCCAACACTGACTCCATCACGGCAGTCAGTCGAGCGATCTCGTCCTTCAACTCTCTGTTCTCTTGCTCCAAGTGTTCCATGATTCTCAGATGATTAGCACGAGTGTTGTACTGATGAGTCAGCTTGGCTGAAGCACAGAAGAACACCAATGAGACATCTGGCGAAAGAGAAACCTGCTTATGCAAATGATACATGAAATGCAATGTTTGTTTATTTATTTTTATTTTCAAGGAACTTACTATATCATTTGCAAATACTTAACAATAATTGCAACAATTTGATATGACCATAAAAATCTCTTTTTATTTATATAATTGGAAGGATTACACTGAGTACAATTTCAGAAACCAAATAAAAATACAAGAGAGAAGGAGACTAGTCATCCTAAGGATCCCTAACAATGATGTCAGAAGATCTGGCTGCAGGCGCGTACTTTCTCTGGATGCGTCGAATCTCGGTCTCGAAAGAAGCCTTCATCTGAGTCTTCTCGAGGACAAGCTGATCAATAATTTTCTTCCAAGCCACGGAAGGCTGAGGTATGCTAGAAGAAGATGAAACCTCCGGCTTTCTCTGTCTCTTTGTCACTCGGTCTTCAAGTAGCTCAATAAGTGCATCTTTGTCCTTAGACTCCAACTGCAACTTTTCATGATTCTTGCTCAAAGCATGGAAACGCTCTTCCCATATATCATTCTCTTGCTTCATCTTGGTGAGTGCGTCTTCCAACTCCTTTACATCTTGGTTAGGGAGAGTTAATGGCTCAACCACAACCATAGACATAGGTCTTTCACATGGATAAGGCATCTTCAATTCCAAAGCTCTCTTCTTCACCCAAAGAGTGAAGGTTCCAAAGCTACACAATTGCGCGAACCAAGCTCGGATCTTCCTTTCCTATGCACATTATGCCAAGCATGCACAATCTTCTGCTTCAAATGTTGGGGATCTTTACCCTTTTGATAGAAAATACCTTCTAACAAAGTGTTATTAGGTTTGTCTCTCAAGGGGAACCCAAGCTGACGATGAGCCAAAGCAGGGTTGTAGTTAATTCCTCCTTGTGTACCAATGAGAGGCACATTAGAGAATTCACCACAACTATCAATAATCTCCAAACTGCTCAAAGAAGGATGATACCAAACTATATCATCATTAGTGAGAGACATAAGTCTCTGAGACCACCGTAGACATTGTTTGTTCTCCTCAAAAGTAGGCGTCTGAGGCAAGTACAAAATAAACCACTTGTACAGAAGAGGAGTGCAACAGACAATAGTACCACCATCTTTAGAATTCCTTAAATGCAAGGAGAAGTACATATCACCCAACAGAGTAGGCATAGGATTTCCAATCAAGAAAAGTCTAATGGCATTAACATCGACAAAACCGTCAATGTTAGGGAACAAAGCTAATCCATAGATGAGCAACACAAAGATAGCTTCAAACGCATCCACACTACCAGCTTGAGAAAAAGCAGTAGCTTCCTTGATGAGGAAATCAGATGGTAACCCAAACAATCCTCCTTTCTTCACCCAATGAGCCTCTATCTCAGACTTCTTCAAGTGAAGAGCTTCAGCAATAAGATTAGATCGGGGAATCTCCTCCAATCCACTAAAAGGCAATCTACTAGAAACAGGTATCCCCAAGAGATAGGCATACTCCTCCAATGTAGGCACAAGCTGATAATCTGGGAAAGTGAAACAACGGTAGAGAGGATCATAGAACTGCACTAGCACACTCAAGAGTCCTTCAACCACATCAGTAGACAAGATAGACAGAAGCTTCCCATGACATTGTTTGAAGTCCAAGGGATCTAATACAAAAAGATGCTAGCTTCCTTAACTCTTTCAAGTCGGGACACCTGAAACTGTATTTCTTAGTGTTCCTTCGTCCACAATCCATGGTCTGAAAATGTTTGCATATAGTACCTCAGTTCCTTGAAATTTTTGTGTGATGAATGTTATGATGCGCATGAATGCATGGATGCAACAATCACAAATAAGGGATCACACACAAGGCAAAAAAACAAGGGTCAAGAGACGAATCAAGTCATTGTCAAGATCAATCATCCATTTTGGTGGATTATGGTTTACACCTTATCAACACCCAAGTTCCATTAATATTGACAAGACTCGATTGGATCAACCAAGAATCAAGGGTTTGTTGTGAGTCACGAGCATGGAGTCTGGGTAAGAACCATCCCAAATGAGTGAACTAAGGATACAAACCTGTAGGTCATGTTCTAAAAAGTTCCCAGAGTCTTAATTCCATCTATCGAATATTACAGGTTAAGATGACTGACTCATCGACCCATAATATTCTCAAGAGAAACTCGTCTGAGTGTAGTATCGTGTAACAACTGTTATCAAGTCTACACTTGGACAGTCTCTGCACTACGTCCTAAATAGGCCAAGAGGGGGTAAATGTTCTACGATCCTCAGCTTCTCAAACCCAAATTAGAGATAGTAATGCCTAACCACAAATACTTGTGTGACATTTCCAAATCCAAAAGAGTCTCCACTGAGCAGATGGATCTCAAGCCAACTTGTTAAGGATTACTCCACACAAGTCGAACATGACTATACCATCCTCCTATCTTAATTGCACTCAAGTTCGGGTTAGAACTTATCTCACCACTCAGAGATCACCAAGTACAACAAGCAAATTATATCATACAAATAAATATAAATAGATCACATATATACAATTATATACACATAAAAAAGTAGGCTAAACCCACTGGAGACTACTCCCCAACAGAGTCTCCACTTAATTTATGTAACGGTAAAGTCATGATCATCAAGCTATGGATAAGCAAGACATCAAATAACAAGGGTCGCCACCGCACTTTTATTGTTCCCAAGGGAAAAGGGAAAAAGTACGAAGAAAACCCAAAAGTAAGAAGTTTTCAAATCAAAACTAATAAGATGTCAGAGATTACAAGTAAGGGGGTTGGTTACACAGAGGGAAGGTGTTAGAACCCAAAGTGTCCTAGGTACTCCTAGGGAGCCCTTTTTTGTGTGCACATGTATTTTGTAAAAAGTGATGTTTACAAAAAAATAGAGTGAGGGGATGAGAATAGAATTCATTAATTATATTTGTGTTTGACAAGACCTTCGGACTTGTGCCTACGTACCAACATAAAAATGAGGGATCAAAGCCTCGTAGTTCGTGATACAAACTGCAAAGTGGATGCATTGTTTTTAACAAAAATTTAGTTTGGAAGGCACCAAGGCCTAAAAATGGTTTGAATGAGTTAGTTCTTTTTGTCTTTTTGACAGTTTAAGTCAAGTATGGTTAAGTCTATTTACAAGTTTGAAAATGCAATGGCATAAGGCCAAAGTTTCTAGAATGCAAAGTGGTCAAAGTTTAGAACAAAACTAGGTCAAACGAAGAAGATTTTTTGAAAGGAGGGAGATATTTTGAAATTAAAGAAATGGGGAGGAGATGAAGAGACTAATCCTATGCACAAAATTAAAAGTTAAGAGTTGAAAAGATCTGACCAATGAGTAGCAATCCAATAGACAAGAATGTCTTATAGAAACCCAAATTCCCTTGGACATTTTGAATCAAGCAACACACAATGCACAATTATATAAATCTTGAAGATCAAGACATCAAATAAAGATAGCCACATCCAAGCTTAGCCACTCCATGATCTTCTTCAAATTAGCCCATGTAGCAGATGAATTCCTCAAGTCACAGGTTCAAAATAACAGCTTCACAATTATCATGTTGCAGATGAACTCAAAGGGATCTTCAAAGATATATCATATGAAGTTTTAAATTGCAAGCACTTGGTTACACAAATGTTGGCATTGTCCAAGTCCTTTAGCATAGGGAGGTTTCCTAAATTCTAAGTCCAATTTGTCCAAGATCAAGTCAACAGTCCACACAAAAGTTTTTTAGGGTTTTTTGTTCTTATTATGTACATTAATGGTCAAAGACCACACAAACAAACAAAATATACACAAACAAGATATATCACACAATATGGTCCAAATGGACAAAGTGAAAATTGCACTAACATAAACAATTAGAATGGTATGAATAATGGCAAATGAATAGAACTTACAAATTAAAGTGCATTGAAATAAAGGACTTGAAATTAAATGTTAGTTGTTAATGAGTTAGAAGTTAGTATTGTTTTGCTTTTGCTTTTCATTTTAAGTCATTCTTTGGAGAACACTCAACCCACTTATCATAAGCATGGATCCTTGAGCCAAGACATCTTCCAAAGGAAGGAAAAAAGGCCAAGTTTCCACATAATACCATGAAAGAGGGGAGACTTACAATCTCACTAATTATAATGTTATGCCTTTTGTGTAAAAAATTTAGCGTTATGTTAAGCAATCGTAATTGGACTTATGTAGATGTCACAACTATTTGAGGCCGGGCAATAGAATTTTGCTGTTAATGCATGTTAGAGACATAGTATAATGGACTATGCTCATGAAACATACCACACACAAAAAGAATATGCAAAAGAGGTGGCCTAATCTCATCCATACTTATGTTGATTTTGCAATCAACTAGCCTTAGGACTTAGAGATATCATAGGCCAACTAAGATGAATGCATAAAGAAGGGGAATTAGATGAAGAGGGAGGGGAATGGATCAAAACTCAAATTGATCAAAGGACGACTTTTACCAAATTAATATCATTCATTCATTTTGGGAGATGGAATGTACATTCCATCAATCCCCTACATCCAATGATATTAACTTTACAAAGTAAAATCAACCTTGACCAAGGCCTAACAATATAAGTCAAACTTACACAAATCATCACAAGAGGTCAACACAATTATTTGGCATTTATTCAATTTAAAAATACTAAAAATAATGCATTAAATTAAACATGGTTTGCCAAATTCCTAAAACCTCTTCAAAACACCAAAGAAATGGCCATGAGATTTATCATAGGTGAAACAAAGTCAAAGGACCTTGGAATTTTTTTTATAGAATTTTTAAAGACTTAAAAGTATTTTTAAAGAATTAAAAATAATCCCAAAATCAATTAAATCATGAAAAATATTAATAATGATCCAAAAAATAATTTTAATTTAGAATATGAAAGAGGAATTTATTTAATTTTTTTTGGTGAAACTCTCATAATTTTTGGATCAATATTAAAATTAATATGAATTAATGAAAATCAAATGAATTAAAACAAAAAACAGAAAATCAAAAAAACGTGAGCCACTTGATCTCCCTCATTAATTGAGGTGGCAGATCAAGTGGGCACAAACGCGCGTTCCACAATAGACCTAAGTCAATGTGCTGCAGGGATGGTAATTAAAACCAACGCGTGAGATTAAAAAATTTCAAATGAGATCAATGGCTCAGAACCTGTCCAGCACACCACCGGCGCTGGACCTCCGGTCACCTTCTCAGGCGAGGTCCACCTGACTGGTTCACTCATCACCATCAAGAAAATGAAAAAGGAGGACATGATCTGAAAGAAAAAATGGCGTAGAGCACGAATCTGACCTCAATTTCAACTAACTCCAAATATATTAAAAGATATGAGGAGTTGAATTTTGAGGTGTGTTAATTGAGTTGCTTCGATTTGACCTCTAAGCAACTCAATCTTCTTGCCTATATTGGGAGGACTTCAGACAATCAAAGATCCAAGAGAATTGATGAGAATTGAGTGAGAATCGAAGAGATGAAGTTTTCTGAAATTTACCTTCAATGCTGTGCAGAACTTGATGTTGCTTGCTTCAACCTTGATCTGATCACACTTGAGAAGCTTGCAGGAGAGGTTTAGCAATGGTACAAAGCTTTGGATCATAAAGTTCTTGAATCTCCAAATAGTGAGATTCAAACTCAATTTTCAAGTTGAAAATTCTCAGGTTTTCCTTTGAAATGTGAGGGTTTCAATTGGGGGGCAAAGCTGGCGCACAAGGTGTGTTTGAATTGAGCTCAGAGGCCTTGTATTTATAGCATTTGGGATTGATAATTGCACACTTGAAAAATTGCTAAATTTAGTCATTTCATGCACAAGCTTACATGGGCGTGTACAGGCCCACGAAGCAATCCATTTTGATCCATATCCAACAGTTCTGAAGTTCAAATGAGGCTTGAGTGGCAAGGCAATTATATGTGGAGTTTTGGACATTTGATTTTCTCTAATGATGCAACTCTGTTAAAGCCATGCGCCGACCTAGCAAACTTCATCCAAAATGCATCAACTTGGGTTCTTTGGAAAGCTTAGATCAAGGGAAACAAGTTTTATGTTGAACACTTTTTCATTTGGAACTTGGATCATGGTGAATTTGAAGGTGGAAGTTTGGAAATTTCAACATGTTGAAATTTTTTCTAAGTGTCAATCCATATATCTCAATATTCCACCTTGCTTAAATTTTTATGTGAGCTTTAAATGAGAAAGGTGTCTTCATCAAAGTTATAACTATTTAAAATACCTTCAAAATGGTTACCAATTTCATGGCATTTGGATTTAGAATGCTAGAGTTATGCATTTTTGAAGTTTGGAAAAATCACTTGTCCAATGGTATAGGTAAAAAATGACCTATAATGTATCCTTATATCACATGATCATAAAAGTTGATTTAGCTCTCACTCCAAACATAAAATTCGAATTATACATCTTGAATTTTATTTTGCAACTTGGAAATATTTCATATCATAAAAATTGAGCAAGTTATGGACTTGTGAAGTTGACTTTCAAATTAGGGTTTAGACAAAATGACCTATAATGTTTCAACATAGAAAACGATTTTCCATGCAAAACTAGCTCTAGGTATCAACATTAAAGTTGTTTGGAATGTAATTTAGAGTAACTTTAATCTTGGAATCATTTTCATATGGTGAAAATTGTAGGATATAGGGTCTACGAAGACCTAGTTTTGATCAAATGAATTCATCTGGCCAACCGCCATTAACCAACTTGCTAACCTTCAATTCTTTTAACTTTCTTGGCTCATGGTAGATCATATATGCATAAGATTATGAATTTTGAGGTGTCAATTGAGAAATTTGATCAATTGGTGAGATAGCTTGTTGGAGAAGTTACTCAAGATACCCAATCAAACTAGGGTTTCCAAGGCAAATCACCTCCAAAATCTTGAAGAATACTTTATCAATATCACATGTAGGAATCATTGGGACTCATATATGATGCTTATAACCATTTGTGGGTCAATCCATAGTTGTGCTCTTTCCCATGAGGGTCTCAAACCCTAGATATGAACTTGATAAATTAATGGGATTATGCCCTACTTACAAAAGAGTTAGGCAAATGCAAAAGACATATTTTTGGTATTTTGGTTAGTAAAATGATAATATACAAGTATGATACAATCACATAGTGCTTGGTGATCTCTCCCAAAACAAACCCAATGAGAGAGGGGTAAGGAGGATGCCAAGGTATGATCCCAATGCTAATGCATATGATGAAATTGCATGAGGGATCTTAGGGTCAAAATTGGGGCCTTACAGTAAGTAATCATCAGAACCAGTCTCAACAATAACCTTATATTGTTGCAGTAACTCTGGTGGTTAGTCCAACTCTTGTTGTGCAGACTTATCAACCATAATTTCAATAAAATCAATAATCTAATCAAAATCAGCAAGCTCGTGTCCTAAGAAGATTCTGTTTGATCATATCCCTATGACTTATACATAATTGTATCCAGCTTTATTGCATAATGGGTTGATTAAAACTAGAACTTCGTCAACTGTTCCAAACCGACTTCCATGGTGGTACAAACATGAAGCTCATTGTGCTTTTCATCAGGGAGCATAGGGGCATGATCTTGAAACCTGTTTCTCGTTGAAAGCAGAAGTTCAAAGCTCGTTAAGAATGGTTTGTTGAAGTTTTGAGATGTCGTACCTAATGTGCAAGTTAATCCTCTACCAGAACATGCTAGACCTTCTATCAGCATGGTAGAAGTTTGTCCTGAAGAGTGTTTGATTTCTGATGTTAATTCATTGAAGACTCCTTTGGCTGATATACATGTCAAGTTATGCAAGGTTGGTTTTTTTCCGAAGATTTCCATACAGTCTGGAAGGGGGTTCATGTGATGAACCCTATGGTTTATCTGGGCAAAGGATAGGATTCTTCCGAGAACCCTTAGGGTTCTTAGGGTTCATGAGAACCCAACTAGGGTTCTTTGGTTGCGGGGTTTCTGAATTGAAGAAGTTGTTTAGGATTCATCTGGGCTACCCAGGTTTGAAGGCTTAGGGTGTTTTGGAAAAGAGCAGATGAACATTTGAAGATTTCGATTGAAGATCAACCAAAATCCAGGGAGGCGGTGTTTTAGAGGGTGGTGGAAGGAAGAGAAAGGTTGGTCGGAGAGAGAAGAGTTAGAGAGAAGGAAGAGAAAAGAGAGAGAGAGAGAGAGAGAGAGAGAGAGAGAGAGAGAGAGAGAGAGAGAGAGAGAGAGAGAGAGAGAGGAAGGTAAGAGAGAGAAAAATGGTTAAGAAATGAGAGAGCGCTGAGAGGTTTGAGGGTCATATACCCCCACCACGACCTCTCAGATGCCAGCCAAGTGGTATTCTTGAGACTCTCCATATCAATTGACTATCATAGTCAACTGATGCTCTCCTGCGGGTGCAAACACTATGCATCCCAATTAACTTCCCATCTGAGCCACCCGCTTGGCATACCCTGACTAGTAATCTAGATCAAAGGCCGTGATGTGATCTTATTAGACCCACATGATCATGATCAAGAGGCCAGGTGAGGGTCAAACCTGGACTCTCTCTCACGCGGGCTCGGAGAGGCCTATTATTATTAACCCCCCCCCCCCCCCCCCCCCACCGGACATTTGCTAGTCTTGTTCAAAATGTACCCCCTGGTTTAATTAGCTAATTTATTTTATTAATTTTGATTATTATTTCAATTAAATTAATAATTACAATTTTAATCATTCTTAATAATTAATGTATAAATTTTAGAATTTAACTAATAATTATCTAATTATTTCATTTAGGGTTTAAGGTTTAATTTGATTAAATAAATTGGGGTTAGTTCTGTTAATTATGCTATTCATATTTTATTAATTAGGGATTTATATTATTAGGGTTAATTAAATCAGGAAACACTAGATAAAATTAGGGATAATTTTTAGGGTTTTAAGGGTTAAAAAATGGAATAAAATCAGGATGATGGATATATCTTATTATATCTAACTTAGTTTATTTTTATGAATTAATTTAAATTATATTTTCAAATCTAATGGGATAAGGATATGTGATAAACATGGGATAAAACTCCAAAGTTACCAAGGGTTAAATCGGGATTAAAATTGGGATAAAGGATTATGTCTAATACTTAATATGACTCATAATTTATTTTCTTAAATAAATTAAATACCACTTTTTACAAGGGATAAAGGGATAAAATCAATTTAAACTCACTTCAAACTGTAAGCCCTCTACCCTAATGTATTGAGGCATTTTCTTAAAATCATTCATTTCTCCGCCCCTGGTGCGTGAGAATTTTTAAGGGATAAAAACAACCAACCAACCAACCTTTTTTAAGAAGAACTACGGTACTCTGATCCTTCGCCTAATGCGAAGGTACGTAGGCATAGAGTTGTAAATTCTAGCAAGTACAGTTATAAAAAAATATTTTTTGGGTCTCCCATTAATTCAAATAAAATATTTATGGTGAATATCGTAAATGATTAATAACTGATAAGTAATCAAGCAAACACCATGGAAACACACACTAACCCTAGACCTAGAGTAGGATCCTATTGAATACAATGGAGGAAAGAGGTGCCTAACACTTTCCCCTTACTTAATTGACTCCCGAACCTAGTCTCCCACCCTTCGTTATTAGGTTTTATCATCACTTCATTGTTCCTTAGGAACAAATAAAAGATGGCGATGACTCTGTCATTTTTCCATCCGCGACACCTACCCTGGGGTAACATCTGTTACCATGATGCCATATGTACCTGTCAATCCTACACTTCAGTATGTGCAGACTATGGCACCTTTAACTCCTAATGCTCAGACTAGAGGGAAGTTACATCAGGTTATAAATTCAGTTCCTCAGACTGTTCCTCCTGGTTTTTCTTATCCTCCTCAAATGTTATTTGCTCCTAAGTCAATGCCTACTCAGGCATATGCTCAAGATTTTTCTCGACCAGCTAGTCATATTGTTATTCTGAATGCTAGTCCGACTAGGCAAGCAGACTATCAGTTGCTAGACGATAGGATTAGGGTTATACATGGTTTCTCGGCTTTCGACATGGATGCCAGAGATCTGTGTTTAAACCCAAAAGTGGCACTTCCTCAAAATTTTAAGGTACAAGGTTTACCAAAGTACAAAGGATTGAGCTGTCATCAGAGTCATGTTACAATGTACTTGTCATACCCCAAAATTCACCCTACCTTTCACAATGATCATATAAGTCATTGACCCTAACCATTTGCATAGCCTTATAGACATTCATCTGCATTATCATGGTCCAATACAAGAGGACACGTATCATGGATTCTAAGTTTTGTGCTTGCTCTTAGTGTAAGCTAAGGTTTCTCTGCATCTAGAGGTGGCTTAACAATCAAACCCTAATATGAGGGTATCTCTTGAAGCTTGTACATTGTGCCTAACATTGATGATTCAATTGTGGCTTCTTGGTGAAGCAAAACCTTAATTTTGGGTTCCCTTTTCTTGTGGACACTTCTAACCATAACTTCATCTTATTCTCTTTCACCTATTGTGTGGGGTTTCTCTGGTGTGATCAAGCTTCACCCAATGATCATTTGTTCATGACCATTCATGTTGGTTCTTTGGTTTTGATCCCCATTGTTCTCATGCTCCCCCATGTGCATCTTATGTTTGTTTGTGACCATAAGTTCTAGTTCAAGCCCATGGTCCCGCAACTTCCATGTACTTCCATTCCATAGCCTTTCATCTGTATCACCCTCACGCCTGGTTCATGATTTGCCTAGGTCCATTTCATCTGGTCAATACAACTTCATGCCATTATCATTGCTTGGTGTTGGTCATAGCCCATTTTGTGCCATCTTTTGATGTTTCATTTGTGTAGTTTTGGTCCATTCATAGTCAATGATCATTGATGGATTCATTCTATTATGCTCATTACTCTAGTTCAAGTCATGATAAGGTATTCATTCACTCCATTATCTTTCATCATGTTCCATTTCAATCCATACAATTCATTTCAAGTCATGTTTATCCATTCAAAATCCATACAAAGTATCATTTCATATAACTTCAATTTCCATTCATTACATATTCACTACAACATGAGGAAAAATGCAAAAAATTGAACTTTGACCAATTGTTGACTTTGGTCAACAATTGACTTTTTGGTCAACTTTGACCAAGTCAACCCGATCCTAAAAGATCCTAAGTCCAAGTTCTAATTTTAATACTAAGGCCATTTTTTGATCTTTGGCCCTTGAGTTTCTCTTGTTCCATGTTGCTTTTAATTTCAAGCTTGATGAACTACCATCCTTCATGCACACATGGCCTACAAAACCAAGGTAAAACATGAAGCGAAGTCTTAATAGAAACATGGAAAAACAAGGCATAAATCTACAACTAATCAACAACCAATACAAGAAGCAATGCAGGTCATGGTCTACTGCAGAACCATGTCAGAATACCTACGCAAACATTGGCAAGGCTCCATGCTTCAACCAAGTCAGGATCACACATCAGAACCATGAACTTGCAACCACAAACCTGCCTTAAATCCAGGTCAGACCTGTAGGTGATCCTTGCAACAGACCATACTGTAGCGGTGTATTCGTCGCTATATGATCTATCAATTAAATCATAAGCAAAGTATACAATGAATATAGAGTCGCCACCGCACTTTTATTTATCCTAAGGACTGGTTAAAAAGCGAACAAAAACCTAAGAAGTTTTACACGTAGAAAACTAATGAAAAAGATCAGAGATCGGGGTAAGGGGTAAATTACGCAATGGGAAGGTGTTAGGCACCCAATGCGTCCTAGGTACTCCTAGGGAGCCCTTTTCACACTTGTTGTATAAGAAAATATTTATTTGTTTTGACATATTGTGCAAACATGATTGGGATGATGAGGAAAGAATGTACATGTTAATTATTTTTGTGTTCGAACGGATGAACCCGTTGCCTACGTACCTTCCATCAAAGGTAAGGATCAAAACGCCGTAGTTCGGCTAAAAATTTCCAAAAGTTAGTGGATTCAATTTTAAAACACAAGCTCAAAGGTCTTACGTTACCCATGGGAGAAAACTCAACCTTATATAACAACTAGTCCACCATGCGAGAAAAGCTTCAACTTGCCAGAGAGGGGTTAACCCTATAATAGGCAAGGAAGACTTACAATTCATCTACTAAGGACAGATAGGTGAGATTAATATCAACCAACTAGGGTAAATCAAACCTATAGCTAATGTATGAAAACTTAACAAACATGGACAAAGCCACAAAATCACTTGAATGGGTGAAGTTATTTGGATTATTTACAAAAAGGTCAAAGTATGATTAAAGTCAATTCAAAATGAAGTATTTACAAAAATGAAGTTTGGAAAAATCATGGACTTAAGGTCCAAGTTTCTAATTCGGAAAGAGGTGAGGATGTTTGCACAACACTTATTTCAAGTTTTTAAAAGTATGTGTGAAAAGGTAGGACACAATGGGATGAATGGAATGGAAGAGTGAATGTAAAACTTCTTAGAAGGGTCCACCTCTTGAAATCACATAGAAGATGATTCAAGTGGGTCCTTAGGAATAGGCTACAAATGAGCAATAAGATGAACATGGTAACAGATGAAAGTAAATAAAAGCGGATACTGGATGCCACTCAATGGTCTTATACCTGTCTCCTAGAACAAGTTAAGGATATCAGAAGCCACTCTATGGACTTACACTAATCTCCATCAGAATAAAACAACAAAAAAACAAAACAGGGAAGTCAACTGCCAATCTATCTGGGCTTATGTTAACCTCCACAGTATGATCCTAGGAATACAAATGCCACATCACAGGGACTTACAATGAATCCTCACATACAACGACAATGCTCAAACAAAGAGCAAAGAAGATATGAGTGACCAATGAGGTCTTACACTCTATCTCTTCCATGTCATAGGAACAAAAGCCAATCAATATGGACTTACAATTGTCCTCAATGGGAAAACATCAATGTCACAAGGACAAAAGAAATGATCATGCACTAATGGCAAACAAAGATGATAAATGCACAATGGCAATCAATGGTAGTAAATGCACAATGGCAATCAAGTAATCATGTATGATGAATCAAGTAATCAATCACATAAATTCAAGTAGCACACGCTATAACCATTCAATAAGGCTCAAGCAAAAGGGTTTGACTATGAAAGTCCACTGTAAGAGGTAAGTGTCGCTCTTAACCTTGCCATTGAGGGGCTAAGGTGAAGCAGATGAAAGGATATGAGGGGTGTGCCTCATTGCTTCTATCTCAGGTCCGAGAGAGCATGTAAATATAAGAATGTGGGGGAGTTCAGAAAGATGGAACTCTTTCCCCGATTAGACTCGATAGATCTTGGGTTTGGATCTCAATGCTACAACCATGTAATGGGAGCAAGGAGAAGACTCACTGAATAGTGGGAGACAGGCTACTTATCTCTTTGATCCACCAATTGCCTCAAATGAGGACTTTTCCTGCTTGGGACAAATATAAACATACACAAGCATTGCCTCTTAAGGAGGACTTCAGACAGTTTGCCCGGCCAAATAACGGGCCGGGTCTCCAGACTACATGAAGAAGAAGGTTCTATACCTCAATGCCAATTGCTTATAAGCAAAGCAATGCAAGTTCTTAAGAGAACTGAGCAACTAAGGGTACCTGGAATCAGTCAAAAATGATCAGCATCCCAACATAAACAAAACAACAACATTAAGAATCAATCAACAATCAAACAATGATGTACATCATGTGCCTAGCACAAGGATCAAGTGAACCAAGACCTACAAAACAAACAATTGGTCAAATGATTTCAACTCAAATATGCATCAACCTCCTTAAGGCATTAGCTTTTTAACCTGAAAAGTCAAAGTCAAGCTCAAACATAAGTAACAAGACCACTAGGCCAAGCCTAGGGTCCAAAGGATGGAAAAATCCTAAAACAGAAAGTAAATCATGATCAAAACCAAGATATTTCAATTACAAAGGGATCCCAATTGGTCCCATATCCAAACTATGCACCTATTTCAATTTATGCACCATGTAAGGCAAAGTGAGCAATGTTAAACCACATATGAGCAATCAGCAAGATCACATCACAAAAAATATCAAAACAGCATGGAAAATTCCACAAAAATTATATCCTAAACAGAGGACATTCAACAAGCTACATGTCAATTTTCAAGCAATTTGGACTAGTGGAACTATGGGAATTAATTCAACATGTCAAGGCATGCAAACACACAACCAAATCAAGTCACAAAATGTACCCTAACTTCAATCAAATGGTAAACAGTGATATTAAATGGGAAATGAGTAGGACCAAAGCCAAATGAAAGCTACACATGTCAGGAACTACTCTACCAAGTTTCATGTCCATAGGGTTAAGGATGTGGATTTGGCAACATATATACAAAAGGTTACACAAGTAAAGCCCTAAAATGCTAGGCAGCAAACAAAAAATCCAAATTAATTGGAAAATGGATTATAAAAATCCACAAAAAATCATATTGAATGTTAACATGTTAATGGTGTCTCATGCAAAAATTTAGGCCATAGGCCAATGGGAAGCATGGCAAAAAATTTAGGGAACTCAACATATCATATTGTGTCACATTTTATTACACACAAGTTCAATAAATCATATATCAAAAACCAGAAGGCCAAAAATTACAAAACCTATGCCAAAAATTCCAGGAGAGTGTTAAGAACCTACACCTAAAATTTCATTTCATTTGGATTATGTATGGTGATTTTATAATTAAAATGGTGAGATATGTGAAATTTGTGTACATTATAAAGAATTCTATGGCAATTAATTTTTCTACCGAGCAACATTTTATTTTTTGATTCTATAAAAAAGTAGAGAAAAAAAGAAGATTATCAAAAAAAATCTTGAATTATTTGGATAATTATTGGTGATTATATGAATTTTAGAAGTTTTAGTGAATTTATGAAATAATTATTTAGGTTTTTTATACTGAATTTAATTAATTAATGGGAAGAAATGGCACAATCGTAATTAACTAATCCTGAAGCCAAAACGCAGCGTCCAAGTAATTGAGGTGGCGCGCAGCGATTCGTTCAATTCCAGCGGCAAACATGAAGTTTGAAAAAGAGCCAGGCCAGGACAGATCGAACGCAGGAATTTCCAGAAATCGTCTTCCTCTTCGCGCAGCCAGTATTGTTCTTTGTTCTTCACCATCTCCAAATGCGGTTACGACTATTTCTTGACCAAATCGCACGAACCGCATACCGTTAGAATCGTCTCTCTACGTACAACAACAATATGCCAATGAAATCTCATAATTCTTATCGTACCGCACAGATCGAGCGAAAGAAGATTTCGCATCAAAGTGTAAATTCAAGATTGCTCTCTCTAAACTTAACGGTTTTCGATTCTATAAAGTGCTGCACGATCTACAAGGTATATTCTACAAGAACCACAACTCAATTTGGAAAATGGTGATGATCGAAATTTTCACCTTCTTGATGACAGTGGAGGAATTCGTTGATGTTAAGCTTCCTAATGCAAAAACAGATCCAGTATGCTGCTATGGTGATTGGTTGGAGTGATTTGCACAGCTCGAAACAGCTCCAGATGCTTGAATTCTCAATCTTCCATGGTTGAACAAGCTTGAGCAGTTATGGTTCTTGCACTCTTTTCACCTCAATTCCTTCGAACAGTCCTTTGGAAGCACCTGCAGATGAAGACTACACCAGGAATTTGCAACAATATTGATGAACACTTGATGAAAATGATCAAAAAGTGAGTGTAAAAATGTGAGAAATTGAGAGAATCTAAAATTTTTTCTTTTGGATCTTGCAGAAAATGATTAGTGTGTGCAATTCTGTTAGAGATTAAGCTTATATACTCCACACTTAATCCAACTTTAATTACAATTAACAAAAATGGATTAGTGCAAAATGAAGCTTATGTGCATTTTGGATCTTTTTGCCTTTCAATCCTTAGAAACATTTCAGCTGCACTTTCTCACTTTGAACAAGTTGTAAATACCATTTGGAAGCTGATAGAATTGGTCTCATTTCCAAATTCCTCATATTTTTCATTTTGGACCATTTTGCCCCTCACTTTTAATTGTTTCACTTCAAAAATGGCCTTTTGCATGGAGCATTTTTCAAAGAAATCCAATTATGCACCATGAAAGTACATATTAAATGGAGTTTGTGCATATAAAGAACTTGCAATTTGGACAATCCATGTGGAAGTTATGCCCTCCTGATTACGGGTCTTTTTTTGAAATTCACTGAGCCATATCTTGCAAACCACACATGGGAATTTCAAGTTCTTGGACTTTTTGGAATGGTGAGAACAAGATCTTCAACTTTCATGTTGGACACATTTTTATTTGAAGCTTGTATCATGAAGTTATCTTGAGGGAAAAACTTTCCATTTTGGGCAGCTGAGATTACAGGTCCACTTGCCATTTTGGGAAACTTTCTGTCTGACTTCAATTCCTTCAACCTTGGTCTTTGAAATGCCAAATGAGGTTTATATAGACATGAATGAGACTTTTCCAATCAATTCCAATCATCAAATCACTGATTAAATCCACAGCTGACCACAGTTGACTTTTGTTGACTTTTCTATGTTCTGATGAATTCCAAGCCTCTTTCACAGGGGATCTTGGTTCCAAATGATACCACAAGTTATATGGACTCTTTATGAATGATCATGGTGTCCAAATTCTTCAAGAATGGCCACCATCTATTGCTCAGGGTCTGATTTTGACTGTTTGACTGATGATTGCTTCAGCTGCAAGAAACAGGGTTAGATGACAATATTTTTTGTACTTTTGGTTAGTAAACATATGAAAAGCAATGATATACAAGTGCTATACATGCTTGGTGATCAAGACTCACACTCACAAGGTATCCCACCCACTAGGAGGGAAGCAAAGGTATGCAATGATCCTTGAGGCCATGATATGAGATGATATGGGCCATGAGGGATCTTAGGGCCAAAATTGGGGTCTTACAGATGCCCCTATTTAAGGTCATTCTATCCGGAGAAGTGAAGTTTAGAAATCTTCATCTCGACGCGGTAGAATGGGCTTAAATAATAGTAATGAGACGAATTTTGGTCCCTAAGAGACCTCATGATGCAGATGTATGCATGCAAAAGCAAATTCTGTGAGGATTATATGATTCGCACAGAAGAAAAGACGATCCATCGGAGTAATACACTCACCAGGAACAGAGACTCTAACAAGACTCTTATTGGGGGATAGTAAGAAAAAGAATGCGTGAGCAAGACACGACTTTGATTAGGGTAATGACAAAACTGACACAGCGTGAATTAGACATGACTCCGATTGGGGATAACAAATATCGGAATGGAGAACTTGCTGGGGAAGCAAAGGACTCGCACTGGGGAATAAAGAATTCCAGAGGAAAATAAATCCATAGGAAAGACATAAGCTGACTCAACTATCCAGAAAGGATACTTCGGATAAAATCCGGACTCGGACCAGGAAAAGATTCACATAGAACCTCCCTGCCGGGAAGATGCATATATTGGGGAATAAACACCCATATAGCAAAGGGGTAAAAATCACCAAAGGAAACTCCACATGGGAATGTCTAACAAAGAGACTCTCCTGGGAGAAGCAACAGGAATGAGGTGTTACCGGTATAAGGGTAACAAACTCAGGAAGAATGAATATCTAAGACCGATATAAGGGTGAGAGATATCGATCAACCAACATCTGAGAAAGACCAACAAAGGGTACAATACTCAGGAAAATCTGACTCCACAGGGGACCAAGGTCATAATAGGGAGCAGAAAGGAAGGAACACCAGGGATACCGAGGTATATAATAGGTGACCGACCGAAATGTGAATTGGTATATATGCCAAGACACTCAACATCCTGAAGGAGGGCTTGAAAAAGAAAATCAACTTAGAGGATGGACATTCGAATCCACAACGGGAAAACGAATCTTACTCAACTGGGGACACAAACCCAAAGAGTACATGAGATATAATATCCATTACCGGCAGACCGTGGATAAGATACTCGCATGAGACATATTATCTATTACCGTCAGAACGTAGATAATAAACTCGCATGGTAAGAAACACCAGGGATACCGAAGTATATAATAGGTGATCTACCGAAAACGTGAATTGGTATATATGCCAAAACACACATCCGAAACACAAACTGGTTAAAGGATGGATATTCGATTCTACAAAGAATACGAATCTTGCTCAGTTGGGGAAAATCAATAAAGGATTCCAACCAAAGAGCGCATGAGACATATTATTCATTACCGGCAGACCGTGAATAATATACTCGAAAGGAAAAGACACCAGAGATACCGAAGTATATAATAGGTGACTAACCAAAAAGAGAGACAATCGTTACCAAGCATCCGGGTAAACGAAAGACAACTCAAGGGGATAAATTGCAAGCATCCGGCAATTATCCGACAACAAGAATATTCGATTCCGCGAAAGGGAAATAACGAATCTTACTCGACCAGGGAAACACAAAAGGCTTCAACTGAAGAGTGCATGAGATATATTATCCATTACCGGCAGACCGTGAATAATACACTCGCACGGAAGATTATCCACAACCGGTATAAGGGTTGATAAAGGATAAATCGACCGAAAAGAGAGGCATCGGGATACCAAACAGGCATATAATGATGACCAATCAAAGGGAGTAACAACATTACCGACAAAAGGGTAAATGAAAGACTCACTGGGGATAAATTGCAAGTACCCGGCAATTATCCGCAAAGGCAAGGAATACATTGATAAACAATCAATGATCCGGGGAACGAATCACTAGCAAACGGTGAAAAGACCCACTGGCGACTTCAAAAGGATAACATTGCAAGCATCCGACAATGATCCAGAAGACTGTTGGGAATACAAGTGCTTACTCAAGAGCAACTACCCAAAGCAGGAAGGAATATCAACATCGAATATTGAATGAAGATAACCACAAAGAGAGAAATTAGGGTTTATATCTACCGAATACGGGGCAGAAGACCAAAATCTAGCTGAGAAAACAAGGGGTTTAACAATACCGACTACTGGGTAAGAAACCAAAGACTCAGCTGAGGATAAGATTGCTAGCAACCGGCAATTATCCACATGTATCATAAGATACAACTCTGCTGGAGAGAAAAATCACAGCGACATAGGATTTACAACTACCGAATACGGGGTAGAAGACCACAAACTCCACTGGGGATATAAATCACCGCAGGGAGATACCAACTCTGTTAGGGGTAAAACCACAACAACAGAAGATCCACCATCAGCCAGACCGAACCACAAAGGTTACCACTGCTAGGGGAAAAGAGATAGGACTCACAACTACCGAATACGGGGTAGAAGCCAACACTCTGGTGAGGATAACCACCAATTAGGGTTTACATCTACCGAACACAGGGTAGAAAACCAAAAACTCTGCGTGGGGATAGAATAAATCACGAATCCGCACGAGAAACCAAAAATGAGATTTATAACAGACCACATACTCTGTTGGAGAGTAGGAAACTTAGGATTTACGACTACCCACAATTAGGCAGAAAACCAACAACTCTGGCTGGGGACTAAAAGGTATATAACCACAAGTTCTGCCAAGAAAGCCAGGAGAATAGGACTTACAACCACCGGTATAAGGGTAGAGGCCAAAATCGACTCTTGCGGAGGAATGAAAGCTATATAACCACAAATTCCGCCAAGAGGACAAGGAACAATAGGGCTTATAACTACCGGTATAAGGGTAGAGGCCTGAAACTCCGCTGGGGATAAAAATCACCACAGGGAAGCACAAGGAACAGACGACAAATGTCAATTCAGGAAAGATCCGAAAAGACAGACTGAATCAAGACACGTCCTAATGAGGATATAACTCAAATAGGAACCTCCATCCCAATATATGTGTTGGGAGGAAACGGAAGAAACCGTCATCCACGAGGGTATATCTCAGTGGGGAACTGCAGAAGGAAAGACAGACACTTTCTGCTTATAGGGCTGACTCTACATGGAGAGATTTATAACACCCGACATCTGCTTTGGAAGATCTATAAAGATCTATATCACCATAGCAGGGAACAACAAACAAAGGATATATGGCAAAAATGCAACATGAATATCTGAATGTTTTATGAATATGCATGAATATGCGTGATTTATGTTTGATGAATGCTGACAAAACAGACATTTCTAACACAACAGGTCCAGGAATCAAACATCCGGTATTACACTTCCAGGGGAAAAACCAACTGGAGAGTCAATTCTGCTGGAGATCCACATGCTATAAAGCAAAGATCTGCGGGTACTGCTGGGAAGCAGAAGCAAAAGAATCAGGGATATCTGGAGAAGACCAAATCTCTGAGCAATGGATCAGTGATCACCCCAACTGGGGCACAGAAAGTCACAACAGGCAAAGAGCCACAAAGACAAATCTGTTGGGGAACAAGAGAATCTCAAAGTCCTGCAGGGGATCCGAGCAAACACTGCTATGGAAACGGATCCGACATAACTCCATTGGGGAACAACCCACTGAGGGAGCAAAGGTCACCTGGATAGAGTCTGGCTGCACAAGCAACTCTACTGGGGATATCATCAACTACTCTCTTGGGGAACAACCCACTGAGGAAGGAAATGCACCAAACAAGTAGATTCTGCAACAAACCACTCTACTCGGGGCGAACACACATCTGATGGATCACATCAGCAGATTCTGCGACAAAATCCGCTCTACTGAGGATCGAAAAGTAATCAAGAAATCAATACAATCTCTGGATGACGGGGCTATCAACCGACCATACCGGGGATTGAAAGAGGTTCAACAGGCAATACTGCCACAACAACCGCTCTGCAGACAAATGCTGGAGAAAGATGGATGAAAATACTGGGATATCAACCCAATCAACCACTGAATAGGAAAATAAATCCTGCTCTGCTGAGGAGATCAACCATTCTGATAGAGGGAAAGTAAACACCTCCACTGACGACTTTGCCGGGGAAAAGGTAAAGTACCGGGTATCAAACCACTGACTTACCGAGTCTTCCAAAAGGAAAGCGACCGTGCTGAGAAAACAGATAAATCCGCTGGCAACTGCGCTGGGGAGAGTGACAACAATTCTGCTCGCGACTGCAATGGGGATGTCAATGACTGCTCTACTCGTGACTGAAGACAAATAAAGTCTGGGGATAGCGACCCACTGGAGAAAGTGACGAGGCGCCAAGGTGACAAACCATCAACCGCCGAATCTTCCACAAGGAAATCATCCATGCTGGGGGAAAACTGTTGTTGGAGAAAATTGATTCTTCAACAACACTCTGCTTGGGGAATAACCCCCACCAACAACTCGACTTGCAGTCATGCTGGAAACTCACTTGAGGAGAAATACGGGATACGGGGATATCAACCCACTAACCACAAATATTCTGAACACCTGAGCAATCAAGCCGGGGAGAGACTACTGCTGGAGAACAGCCTGAGTCTTCAATACACCACTCTGCTTCGGGGAGTCAAAATCCACAGAAGCTCTGCTTAGGGAACAACCCCAACAACCAAATCTCTGCTTGGGGAACAACCCCAACAATCAAATCTGGAGAAGAAGGATACAAACCAAACCAGGAGTATGAACAAATGTCTTACCTGTTGGAATCATGCCACCCTTGGGAGAGCACTGGGAAATTCTTCGAGTATCCTTTCGTCATTGTGAATGTTCACTTTGTTTAAAACAATAATCTTTGAAAAAATTTGTTTTTAAAACAATGATATTTTATCAATTAAAACATGCAAAACATTTGTTGAATTGAAACAAACAAGAGTGCAAATAATTGGATAAAAGCTCAAATTTATTTGATGGAATGGTAGTCTGCAAATGGCAAGACTCCATAGATCTGTACAAATTTGAAATCAGTGATATATATTGGAAGAGGGCTACATTGAACATAATGATCCTTTCTCTACCAATTTGAATCTCGATGTATTCGAAGCTTCAGTTGACGATGAATCGAGAATCTTCTGACAAACAGACAGCTGGTGACCAGAAAGTCTTGTCAGGACGCAGTTACTTGCCAAATCCCTAATTTTTGCCTAGATTGCCCCAGGGTGAGGTACTCAATCTAGCGGGATGCAAATATACTTCTTTTTCAAGTCTCTAATTTTTGCCTGGATTACCCTTGCGGGTTCTCCACCGAGACGCTCATTTTTGCCTAAGCCGCCCTTTCGGGTTTTCAACTTAGCAAGCTATTCTGTTTTTCATTTGCATATACTTTTTTTTATTAGGCAAAGTATCTCTTAACTGCATCTGAATTCACGGGACGAGTGAAATCCTCAAATCCTCCCCATCCATTGTTGTAAGCATCAAAGCTCCGCCTGAAAAGGCTCTCTTAACAACATATGGACCCTCGTAGTTTGGAGTCCGCTTGCCCCTGGAATCGGGTACGAAAGACAAAACTTTCTTGAGCACAAGGTCACCTTCTCTGAACACACGAGGCTTGACCTTCTTATCGAATGCTTTCTTCATTCTCTGCTGATATAACTGACCATGACACATGGCAGTTAATCGCTTCTCTTCAATCAGATTCAACTGGTCACAACGACTCTGAATCCATTCAGCATCAGTCAACTAGGGACTTTGAGGGTATCAGGCTTCTTTTATTCTTTTTTTTCTATTTGAAAATTTTTTCCAGATTTTTGCCTTTACTTTGATTTTTCACCCTCTTCTCTTTTTTTTTCTTTTACATTACATTTGTAATGCCCCAGTTTGACTATTGCTGGGTTCTTGAGACGCAGCCGAATGATCTGCTTTTCATTGCTCAAGTGTTCGGGTAATCTCATCAGGAATCCCCTTCAACATCATCTTCCTCTGCCTCGAATACAAGGGATTCAAATTTGGGAGATGGCGTTGGATCATTATGTTCAATGGGTTTAGAAATCCCTGCATAATGATTTTGGATAATGAAAAGCTTTTGTATTTAAACAAGCAAATCATTTATGCAGATGAAAAAGCTGTTTTCTTGTTTTTTAGGTTTTTTGTGATCACTGATTTCATGCAAAAAGCAAAAAGTGAAAACAAATGGAAAAACAAATGTTTGACAATGCATTAATTGAATGAAAATATCATTGTATATATGAGCCAAACAATGTCATCACTTCTCCTTTTGGCATGGGAGAAGGGTTTTAAACCAAGTGAACAAATCACGCTGACTTATGAATGACCGTAGGAACATCCACAGCGACCCAATTGTGGCAGACACCACCAGGTATGACAAAATTGCTCATATCCTCTGCATCTTCTTCAATGATAGCAGCAGCTTCCTCTTCAACAGACTGATCATCATGGATGAATCCTCCACTTGTGAACAGACCGTGCTCATTATATGCCCCAGAACAAAAGCCAATGCCAGCCCGGGATCGATTAACCAGGAATAAATCCATCAACAGTACATAGTCTGGAAAATTCTATCTGAGTTCACAACTCTCTTGCCCAGGATGATCCATCAATCTGGCAGAGTTGGCTCTGGTATAGTACCGGCGAAGTGCGTCTCCAAAATAAATGAAGATCGCAGGGTCAGACCACAGGACGGGAGACTGGAACAAAACACCCGCTTATGCAAATGATGCATGAAGTGTTTATGCATATGCTTGTTTTTTATTTCAAAGAAACTCGAGGGTTTTATTTGCAAACTTTGAAATTTTTACATTTTGATCGTACATGAGAATATCTCATCAGATACATCAGGTGAAAAAATTTTCCCGGTTTTTTCATGTTTGAGAATTTTTGCAAATAAACTCCTTTGAATTCCTTGAAAATTTTCTTTTTATCTGATGATATGGATGCAGATGAATGTATGAATGCGTGAATGCAGCAATCACACTCAAGGATCAAGCAAAGCACACCAAACAAAGGTCATGGGAAAGCTCAATGTATCCCTAATATCAATCATCCATTTTGGTGGATTTAGGTTTTTCACCTTATCGACACCCAAGTTCCATTGATATTAACGGTACATGAACCGGCTCAAACATCCTTAATATCAACCAGCCGCTTTGGTGGATTTTAGGTTTTACACCTGATCCGGGATCCATTGATATTAACGATGTTTGAACGACTCAACCACGAATCACGGGTTTGCTGAGAGTCACGAGCATGGAGTCATGGTTAAGAACCACCCAAAGGGAGTGTACTAGGGTTTAGACCTGCCAGACATGTTCTACCAGAGGTTCCCATAATCATCGTTCCATCTTTCGGATATTATCGGAGGAACGAATACTCGTATTCCAAAAATATTCTCAAGAGAAACTCTTATGAGTGTAGTATCGCGTAACAATCGCATCAGATCTTACATCTGAACGACCTCCGCACTACGTCCTAAAAATAGGCCGAGATGGGTTTGGTAAACTAAGGTCCTTGGCTTCTAAGGAACATGATTGAAAGAATAATGTCTAACCACAAATAACTTGTGTGACATTATTAATTCAACATGACCTCCACCAAGTGAATGGACTCGCAAGTCAACTGGCTAAGGAATACTCCACACCAGTCAACAAGACTATGCCATTCTCCTATCCTAGAGTGCACTCGAGTTCGGGTATAGAACTCATCTCACAGATCACCAAAGCAAACAGCAATGGTATATCAAGCAATCCAAACATTACAATCAATACAGTTATCCCAAATTGTACAAAAATATGTCAAATAACAAATAATAATATATCATACAACAATGGTGAAAAGTAGGCAATACCACCAAGGATGTCCCCAGCAGAGTCGCCACTTTTCTGTAGCGGTGTATTCGTCGCTATATGATCTATCAATTAAATCATAAGCAAAGTATACAATGAATATAGAGTCGCCACCGCACTTTTATTTATCCTAAGGACTGGTTAAAAAGCGAACAAAAACCTAAGAAGTTTTACACGTAGAAAACTAATGAAAAAGATCAGAGATCGGGGTAAGGGGTAAATTACGCAATGGGAAGGTGTTAGGCACCCAATGCGTCCTAGGTACTCCTAGGGAGCCCTTTTCACACTTGTTGTATAAGAAAATATTTATTTGTTTTGACATATTGTGCAAACATGATTGGGATGATGAGGAAAGAATGTACATGTTAATTATTTTTGTGTTCGAACGGATGAACCCGTTGCCTACGTACCTTCCATCAAAGGTAAGGATCAAAACGCCGTAGTTCGGCTAAAAATTTCCAAAAGTTAGTGGATTCAATTTTAAAACACGAGCTCAAAGGTCTTACGTTACCCATGGGAGAAAACTCAACCTTATATAACAACTAGTCCACCATGCGAGAAAAGCTTCAACTTGCCAGAGAGGGGTTAACCCTATAATAGGCAAGGAAGACTTACAATTCATCTACTAAGGACAGATAGGTGAGATTAATATCAACCAACTAGGGTAAATCAAACCTATAGCTAATGTATGAAAACTTAACAAACATGGACAAAGCCACAAAATCACTTGAATGGGTGAAGTTATTTGGATTATTTACAAAAAGGTCAAAGTATGATTAAAGTCAATTCAAAATGAAGTATTTACAAAAATGAAGTTTGGAAAAATCATGGACTTAAGGTCCAAGTTTCTAATTTGGAAAGAGGTGAGGATGTTTGCACAACACTTATTTCAAGTTTTTAAAAGTATGTGTGAAAAGGTAGGACACAATGGGATGAATGGAATGGAAGAGTGAATGTAAAACTTCTTAGAAGGGTCCACCTCTTGAAATCACATAGAAGATGATTCAAGTGGGTCCTTAGGAATAGGCTACAAATGAGCAATAAGATGAACATGGTAACAGATGAAAGTAAATAAAAGCGGATACTGGATGCCACTCAATGGTCTTATACCTGTCTCCTAGAACAAGTTAAGGATATCAGAAGCCACTCTATGGACTTACACTAATCTCCATCAGAATAAAACAACAAAAAAACAAAACAGGGAAGTCAACTGCCAATCTATCTGGGCTTATGTTAACCTCCACAGTATGATCCTAGGAATACAAATGCCACATCACAGGGACTTACAATGAATCCTCACATACAACGACAATGCTCAAACAAAGAGCAAAGAAGATATGAGTGACCAATGAGGTCTTACACTCTATCTCTTCCATGTCATAGGAACAAAAGCCAATCAATATGGACTTACAATTGTCCTCAATGGGAAAACATCAATGTCACAAGGACAAAAGAAATGATCATGCACTAATGGCAAACAAAGATGATAAATGCACAATGGCAATCAATGGTAGTAAATGCACAATGGCAATCAAGTAATCATGTATGATGAATCAAGTAATCAATCACATAAATTCAAGTAGCACACGCTATAACCATTCAATAAGGCTCAAGCAAAAGGGTTTGACTATGAAAGTCCACTGTAAGAGGTAAGTGTCGCTCTTAACCTTGCCATTGAGGGGCTAAGGTGAAGCAGATGAAAGGATATGAGGGGTGTGCCTCATTGCTTCTATCTCAGGTCCGAGAGAGCATGTAAATATAAGAATGTGGGGGAGTTCAGAAAGATGGAACTCTTTCCCCGATTAGACTCGATAGATCTTGGGTTTGGATCTCAATGCTACAACCATGTAATGGGAGCAAGGAGAAGACTCACTGAATAGTGGGAGACAGGCTACTTATCTCTTTGATCCACCAATTGCCTCAAATGAGGACTTTTCCTGCTTGGGACAAATATAAACATACACAAGCATTGCCTCTTAAGGAGGACTTCAGACAGTTTGCCCGGCCAAATAACGGGCCGGGTCTCCAGACTACATGAAGAAGAAGGTTCTATACCTCAATGCCAATTGCTTATAAGCAAAGCAATGCAAGTTCTTAAGAGAACTGAGCAACTAAGGGTACCTGGAATCAGTCAAAAATGATCAGCATCCCAACATAAACAAAACAACAACATTAAGAATCAATCAACAATCAAACAATGATGTACATCATGTGCCTAGCACAAGGATCAAGTGAACCAAGACCTACAAAACAAACAATTGGTCAAATGATTTCAACTCAAATATGCATCAACCTCCTTAAGGCATTAGCTTTTTAACCTGAAAAGTCAAAGTCAAGCTCAAACATAAGTAACAAGACCACTAGGCCAAGCCTAGGGTCCAAAGGATGGAAAAATCCTAAAACAGAAAGTAAATCATGATCAAAACCAAGATATTTCAATTACAAAGGGATCCCAATTGGTCCCATATCCAAACTATGCACCTATTTTAATTTATGCACCATGTAAGGCAAAGTGAGCAATGTTAAACCACATATGAGCAATCAGCAAGATCACATCACAAAAAATATCAAAACAGCATGGAAAATTCCACAAAAATTATATCCTAAACAGAGGACATTCAACAAGCTACATGTCAATTTTCAAGCAATTTGGACTAGTAGAACTATGGGAATTAATTCAACATGTCAAGGCATGCAAACACACAACCAAATCAAGTCACAAAATGTACCCTAACTTCAATCAAATGGTAAACAGTGATATTAAATGGGAAATGAGTAGGACCAAAGCCAAATGAAAGCTACACATGTCAGGAACTACTCTACCAAGTTTCATGTCCATAGGGTTAAGGATGTGGATTTGGCAACATATATACAAAAGGTTACACAAGTAAAGCCCTAAAATGCTAGGCAGCAAACAAAAAATCCAAATTAATTGGAAAATGGATTATAAAAATCCACAAAAAATCATATTGAATGTTAACATGTTAATGGTGTCTCATGCAAAAAATTTAGGCCATAGGCCAATGGGAAGCATGGCAAAAAATTTAGGGAACTCAACATATCATATTGTGTCACATTTTATTACACACAAGTTCAATAAATCATATATCAAAAACCAGAAGGCCAAAAATTACAAAACCTATGCCAAAAATTCCAGGAGTGTGTTAAGAACCTACACCTAAAATTTCATTTCATTTGGATTATGTATGGTGATTTTATAATTAAAATGGTGAGATATGTGAAATTTGTGTACATTATAAAGAATTCTATGGCAATTAATTTTTCTACCGAGCAACATTTTATTTTTTGATTCTATAAAAAAGTAGAGAAAAAAAGAAGATTATCAAAAAAAATCTTGAATTATTTGGATAATTATTGGTGATTATATGAATTTTAGAAGTTTTAGTGAATTTATGAAATAATTATTTAGGTTTTTTATACTGAATTTAATTAATTAATGGGAAGAAATGGCACAATCGTAATTAACTAATCCTGAAGCCAAAACGCAGCGTCCAAGTAATTGAGGTGGCGCGCAGCGATTCGTTCAATTCCAGCGGCAAACATGAAGTTTGAAAAAGAGCCAGGCCAGGACAGATCGAACGCAGGAATTTCCAGAAATCGTCTTCCTCTTCGCGCAGCCAGTATTGTTCTTTGTTCTTCACCATCTCCAAATGCGGTTACGACTATTTCTTGACCAAATCGCACGAACCGCATACCGTTAGAATCGTCTCTCTACGTACAACAACAATATGCCAATGAAATCTCATAATTCTTATCGTACCGCACAGATCGAGCGAAAGAAGATTTCGCATCAAAGTGTAAATTCAAGATTGCTCTCTCTAAACTTAACGGTTTTCGATTCTATAAAGTGCTGCACGATCTACAAGGTATATTCTACAAGAACCACAACTCAATTTGGAAAATGGTGATGATCGAAATTTTCACCTTCTTGATGACAGTGGAGGAATTCGTTGATGTTAAGCTTCCTAATGCAAAAACAGATCCAGTATGCTGCTATGGTGATTGGTTGGAGTGATTTGCACAGCTCGAAACAGCTCCAGATGCTTGAATTCTCAATCTTCCATGGTTGAACAAGCTTGAGCAGTTATGGTTCTTGCACTCTTTTCACCTCAATTCCTTCGAACAGTCCTTTGGAAGCACCTGCAGATGAAGACTACACCAGGAATTTGCAACAATATTGATGAACAATTGATGAAAATGATCAAAAAGTGAGTGTAAAAATGTGAGAAATTGAGAGAATCTAAAAATTTTTCTTTTGGATCTTGCAGAAAATGATTAGTGTGTGCAATTCTGTTAGAGATTAAGCTTATATACTCCACACTTAATCCAACTTTAATTACAATTAACAAAAATGGATTAGTGCAAAATGAAGCTTATGTGCATTTTGGATCTTTTTGCCTTTCAATCCTTAGAAACATTTCAGCTGCACTTTCTCACTTTGAACAAGTTGTAAATACCATTTGGAAGCTGATAGAATTGGTCTCATTTCCAAATTCCTCATATTTTTCATTTTGGACCATTTTGCCCCTTCACTTTTAATTGTTTCACTTCAAAAATGGCCTTTTGCATGGAGCATTTTTCAAAGAAATCCAATTATGCACCATGAAAGTACATATTAAATGGAGTTTGTGCATATAAAGAACTTGCAATTTGGACAATCTATGTGGAAGTTATGCCCTCCTGATTACGGGTCTTTTTTTGAAATTCACTGAGCCATATCTTGCAAACCACACATGGGAATTTCAAGTTCTTGGACTTTTTGGAATGGTGAGAACAAGATCTTCAACTTTCATGTTGGACACAGTTTTATTTGAAGCTTGTATCATGAAGTTATCTTGAGGGAAAAACTTTCCATTTTGGGCAGCTGAGATTACAGGTCCACTTGCCATTTTGGGAAACTTTCTGTCTGACTTCAATTCCTTCAACCTTGGTCTTTGAAATGCCAAATGAGGTTTATATAGACATGAATGAGACTTTTCCAATCAATTCCAATCATCAAATCACTGATTAAATCCACAGCTGACCACAGTTGACTTTTGTTGACTTTTCTATGTTCTGATGAATTCCAAGCCTCTTTCACAGGGGATCTTGGTTCCAAATGATACCACAAGTTATATGAACTCTTTATGAATGATCATGGTGTCCAAATTCTTCAAGAATGGCCACCATCTATTGCTCAGGGTCTGATTTTGACTGTTTGACTGATGATTGCTTCAGCTGCAAGAAACAGGGTTAGATGACAATATTTTTTGTACTTTTGGTTAGTAAACATATGAAAAGCAATGATATACAAGTGCTATACATGCTTGGTGATCAAGACTCACACTCACAAGGTATCCCACCCACTAGGAGGGAAGCAAAGGTATGCAATGATCCTTGAGGCCATGATATGAGATGATATGGGCCATGAGGGATCTTAGGGCCAAAATTGGGGTCTTACACATACCAAACCTGCAGAATATATATCCAGCAAGGCATCAAAATAGTTCATGCCATACAACACAAAAATAGGATATCAAACTATGAAACCAGCAATCATAACATAACTTCATTTCAATACATTCATTTACCAACCATCAACTTAGCACAATTAAGCCAGCTTAATTGAAACCTCCTAACTGCTACTAACAACATAACAGAGTTGATAACCACCCTAAAGTCAGTAGCAGAATCGAAAAATGGCTAACAAAAAAACAACGCATATTGAACTTCAATAACAGAACCAACAAATCCAATGCCATGAGTCAGCTTAACATGTTGCAATGCCTGCCAAACCTTGGTAGCAATGCAAGGCCATGAGCCCGCTTTGTTGCCAAGCCAAGAACCAACAAATGCAATACCTTGCTACAAACTCAGAACTGCAATGAACAAAATCCTGCATAAGCAAGTCAATTCAAGCAACAACAATAGCAATGCATTCATTCAATTCACCTAGGGGTAAAACCATGAGCTCATGAGCTAGTAAAAAAAATACAACAAGCTTGCAACAAACCTTGCAAATGACCATTTAAACCACATTGCCCATACTTGCACACAAACTGGACACTACGACTGGACTATTATATACACCAAGGCATGAATGCACTTGTAGGATGAATACACAAAACAACTTGCAATCAGAACCCCAAACCAAACTCGGAAAAAACCTGCAAGTCAGTAAAAAATCAGTAAAGCAGTCCAACTGAGCATACACCAACATTCAAACAATTCAGTCCTGCTACAAGCTACAAAGGCATCTAATGAAATACTGCCATCATGAAATTATCCACATCACTCCCTAGAACTAACTGAACAACCCACATAACTAACTAACTACCATTGTCTTGGGATCCACCAAAAAAAGAATAGAAGAATTAACCACACTCTAACATTCACAAAATTCAACCTAATAAAACCTAACTAACTTTGCCTAAGGATCACTGAGAATCTCAAGTCAGATACAAATCAAAGTCAGTTATAACAAATTGACCTCGATTTCCCAAAATCCCTAACTAACTCCTCTAACAGAATTCATCAATCCCCATGCACCCAACCACCTATAAATAAACCACTCCAATCATTGATCAAGTTCTCTAGAATCTCCAATCATTCATCATTCAAACTCCCCCTCATTCTCTCACTCTCAACCATCATCAAATCATGAACTTCACCTTTATCACTCTCAACCATCATCATCAAATTCATACCTGCATCCTCATCATTTCCCTCCCCCTCACTCAAAAGTTCCCTTTCTTCTCCATTGTTGCTCAGAGCTTCACATTGAAGCTTTGAAACAATAAGAGCTGAAACTCACCTTCAACCTCACCATTCCTTAGTTTGCATCAATTTGCTCAACACCTCACACCACTCATTTTGGATTCAACAATAGTAACTCAAAAGAAGTGGTGTAGAAGAAGGAAGAGAATTTGCATCGAGACAGATCAAAGGAAGGAGGAAGAAAGAACTTACCAAAGACGTTTTCCGATCTTCTTCTCTGAGAGAGGTGAATCCAAACTTTTTTCTTTTCTTCTTTTCTTGATACCATGATGTAGATCAAGGTAGGAGGAATCAAAGCCCCAACCTCGTGGGCCCTGATTCCTCAGGATCGTTATTTAATTTCACCTTATAGTTCTAGGGTTCTTGATGAAACACGTCCGATTTAGCCTTTAGGTCGAGATTTTCATGAAATTAATGATGGATTCATAACCAGTCTGGTGTTGCGGTTCTGATGACATGTTCAATTTGGATTTTGGTGTTCCACCGCCGCCGGAGGTGACCTCCGGTGCGGTGGTTAATGACGGCTCCATATGAACTTTGACCTGAGATGTTGAGCTGACTGGCACGTGTTTCTTGAGGTTTTTATTTAAAATTCAATTTAGTTTTTGCTTCCAATCATGATCCAGCATGCGCCTTTGACCATTGAGGGTGTTGACTCACCATTCAAGCACGTGTCCAATACACTTGTTTTGGAACCTCATGGGCTCAGCAAGATTAGGCCCTGGACCGAGTTCATGTCTAACATCCCAATTAAACTTTTGCACCCCCTGCTGAGAAGTGAATTGGATAGTGGGGTAGTGGCAATTTAGGCCCATGTGCCTAGTTCTACTTTCCGTACCCCTGAATCCAGAAGCACACCCTTGGCCCATTGCTTGCTTTTTTTTCTTCTTAATATGTTTGCCTCATTTTTTTACCATGCATTAATTCTTGTTTTGTAATCTTGATTTCATTTGATTGACATGTTTAGAATTTTTTTTGATTTGGTTATTTATCTTGTTAGAATTTAACCAAGTTTAAATAGGATTTTAACATGATTAGGATTAATTCACTTGTTAATCACCATGAAAACCCTTGAAAAATGTTAGAGAATTCCATTTGGTTCTTGATTTTGTTTCACTAATTCTTTTCCATTTTAATTCAATTAATATGTTTAGTTAAGAGTAAAATTGATAAATGCCATGTTCATGTTCATGTATTGATTTTAATTCCATTTTTAATGGTGCTATTTCTTTAATTGTGGTTATTGGATCCAAATTGAAAATGTCATTTCAATTTGATATGATGTGTTAATATGTCTATTATTTTCACCATGATCATTATATCATATCATTACACCATTTTACTTTTTTTATCATTTGTGTTAGCATTTTAATTTCCATTTAGTTCATATTGTTTAACTAACCACATTTGTTGTTTTGTGTTGACATGTGAGTGTGAGATTTAAACCATCCAAGTTACCCATTACACTTTTATTCATTCAATTAGCTTGTATTGTTTAAAGTTCCATGCCACTTGTATGTTTTAGGCATGACACATGGTTTGTAATTTGTATAATTCTTTCCATTTCCATTTATGTTGTATTATATGGATCCATCCCCCTATTGTGGGTCATATGTCCCCCCACCCCATGAAGTGTAATAGATTAGGTTTATTTCCTTTAGTAATTCATCATGCTTGCTAATTAAAAAGATAAAAAATGATAAATAAAGCATTTCAAAAGAAACAAAACGTACTTGATCCAACATCAAGTTGTTTTCCAAATAAAACTCACACCATTGCAACACGAATGCTTGATCCAAAGTCAAGTATTTCCCATCCATTCCATGATCCATGATCCATATCTCTTCTCCATTCTCTTCTTAACCTCATCCCATTCTCTATCCTCCGTTATTCACACATTTTTCATAATAAACTCAAACACTTGATCCAACGTCAAGTGCCTTTTTCAAAACCATTTTCATAATAAACTGGAATGCAAAAATGGGGTGTACGTGTTTGTACACAATATTAAAGTACTTGGGTTGTCAGTCGTACCTAGCTTGAGGACCCTAAACTTGACTTCCACCTTAAAACATCTAATGATTCAAACAAGTTAGATCTAGGTGCTATGAGGGAGAAAAAGGGTAGTTAGGACTCCATTGTCCTCTCGACTCCCAAGTATTCTGATTGTTGGTCGTACTTAGTCAAGGGTCAGATACTTGTCTCCTTCTAAGTTCCAATGATTAGACTTGCCAAACTCTTTTTAAAATTCAAATCTCTTTTTTGGATGAAAAGAGTGGTTAGGATAACATTGTCCTCTCAACTCCCAAGTTCTTGGACTATTGACTGTATCTAGCCAAGGGTATGATACTTGTCTCTGTACATAAAATCAACCCCAACAAATCAAATTATCTTTTGCCTCTGTGCACTCTCTTCTAAATCTTTCAAAAAGGACGTGTTACTTCCATTCTACCGTGAATGACACTTAAGCCTCCATGTGTGAGTAAGTAATGTTTAACTGCTAGAGTGTGATCCAAGCGCATCCACTTTATCATAAACAAGTAAATACTTCCCGCTCCCATGACAGTATACAAGCAAGTGAACAGTAGCACGCAAATGTCAACACTGTTCAGTAAAACCAAACAAGCAAATACTTCCCGCTCCCATGGCAGAGTATACAAGCAAGTGAACAGTAGCACACGAACGTCAACACTGTTCAGTAAAAACAACCAAACAATCACTCTATTTATAAGCGGAATTACGAAGCTCTGACTTCCTCATTGCACGTATGAGGATACGTAGGCACAAGGGTCCAAATCCTTGGCGAGTACACTAATTTAAATTTCTCCCATATCATTCTCTCATCTCATTCCCGATAGAAAGCAACATACAGATAAACAACATCCATACGCGTTCATACCAGCAAGCGGTTCCCATGGAGTACCATGGATGTGAGGGGGTGCTAATACCTTCCCCTTGCATAACTGACTTCCGAATCCGCTCTTGGTTGCGAGACCATTCTTCATTTGGGGTTTTATCGCTATTTTCCCTTTCCTTTGGAATAAATAAAATCCATTGGCGACTCTGTAATTTTCGCGGCACGATAGCTGGCGACTTTGCTGGAGACAATATAGAGTTCCCATAAGCGAGTCAAGCCTAGCTTGCACATATCCTTTTCCTTGGGTGTTTATTTCAGTTGCCACTTGCTTTATTTATCCATTCCTGTTATATACTCCTGTTATATATTATCTTGTTGTGATCTTATGGGGTGGATACTATAGAGTGAAAATCCCAATACACAGGCTTAGAGATTTCACCTAAGATAGGAGGGCTCTTTTTATTGACCTGTAGGACGTAGTTTTCTTGAGGGAGAGATACAAAAATCCCGCTTGGAGTAGATTATTTTTGGAGTTTCGCTGGCATGTGAGTCACGTTCGTGCTGAGAACCGTTCTTCCAAAGAGGGTCCATGACTCCGAGGACCTTTAGACAACCCTTGGCTTTTGAGGTTGAAGGCAACTTAACTTAGAGGAGGTCATCTCGAAAGTGTTATTAACTCACAAGTTATCTTGTGGCGATAGCGATACTTTCGCCTCATGATCCGTGAATCTAAGCATCTTCAAAAGTCTTAGTACTCACCTTGCGAGGGTATATGGGTTTCTTGCAGGGAAACTTAACCTTCAACACACCTTGAATCTACAATGATCATGTCCTCTTGTAACATATGAATTCATAACATATTGCATTACATACATACTCGGGCCTTATTCTAGGAGAAGCCTAAGGGTTTGTAATTCTGCACTGAACACTCCAAGATGGGATCAGAAAAGAAAAATACCTTCCCACTCAAGTTCAAGCTTCCAAGAGTGGATACCCTGTTGGATCTCAACATTAAATTACTCCTTGTAAGAAGACCAACTTCATCTGCAGATATGGACAGATCCTGGATCTTCTTACTACCTTTATAGATGTCTCAGCTTTGGTGGCCTTATCCCAATATTATGATCCACCACTCAGATGTTTTACACTCAAAGACTTTCAGTTGGCTCCGACCATTGAAGAGTACGAGAAACTTCTATGTTGGTATGTGAAAGATCACCCTCCCTTCACAAAGTTGGGTGAACTATTGATGCCTGAATCAGTTGCTGAAGCACTCCACTTATCTGTCTAAAGAGGTGTCCCTTGGTCTTGGACCTATGGGGTTTGCTAGGAAGTTCTTGGAAGAAAAGGCATAGGCCTTGGATAAAGAAGGGAAATGGTTTCCCTTCAATGCCATTCTAGCCCTGATCTATGAATTCGTCCTATTTCCAAATGACGATGATTACATAAACCATTCTATCATCAACGTATTTATATCTGGGAACCCCGTACCTGCATTGGTGTCTGACATGTATTACTACTTGCGCACTAGGCATGAAAACAGGAAGGGTATGGTATTCAGTTGTGCTTCACTGTTGTGCACTTGGATCTTATCTCACATGCCTCAAAAGGGGCCTTGGGTAGATTTCTTGAAGGACTTAAGGTGGTCCAAAAAGTTTTCCTCCCTTACTTCTGAAGCTTTGGTTTGGTACCTCCCTACCTCCAACATAGGGAAGGTTATCGTGAGCTGTGGAGACTTCCCGAATATGCCACTCATGGGTCCACAAGGTTGCATCAATTACAGCCCTTCATTGGCCATGAGGCAGTTGGGATACTTGATGGAGAACGAACCTAAGGCTGAATTACTAAAGGACTTCATCTTACCCGGTTTATGAACAGAGAACCCAACTCTGTTGCAAAAGGTTAAGCAAGCTTGGACTCAGATTCATCACAAAGGCAAAGAGCTAGGAAAACGTGACTGTCGAGCTAAGGAGCCGTATCGCCAATGGGTGGTACAAAGGTAAAAAGAAGTTAAGTTGTACCATACAGTGTGGATGTCCATATTCCTCCCCCATAACCAGAGCCAATGTATGCTCCAAGGAATAAGTAATTGCTTTGAAAGAAACTATCGCACAGTTAACCAAAGAGAACGAAGACTTGCGATCGAAGCTCCATGCATTGGATAGATATCATGCTAAGTTGAAAAGAACGAGTGAAGAAGATATTGACCTCTTATCAGAAATCAGAAAGAAGGCAAAATTTAAGGAGAAACTCAAAGATAAATACCAAGATGGTTTAGCTCAAGCAGATATGGGGCTAACTTCTCTCTGAAAACAGTTAAAGCAGACAGAAAATGAGCGAGGTGACAACAATCGTTGGTTCGAGTTGGCTGTCAAAGAGAAGAAGGTATTGAGAGATGAATCCGACCTGGAGATTCAGAAACTCAAACTTTCCCTCTGTGAGGCCAACACCAAGGTAGAAATGGAACATCATCTCAAAGAGGAAGCAATCAGGGTTTCCTACATTACCCCTCAAGTCTGGAGAGAGAAATGTCACAAAGTTGAGATTTCTATTTCGAGTGCTGAACATTGGAGATATCATTTTTTTGCTTTGAATAATGAGAGTTTGGGCTGGCTTAGTGAGAAGGATCAGATAAATAGTCTTCTTGATACTTATACCGGATCTATCAACTTGTTGCAACCTGCTGCCGCTATGTACCGAGCTAAGTATGATTGTTTGGTGCGGTTCTGCAACGAGTTAACCAAGGAAGTTCCTTGGAAGCTAGAGGATGCTCTAGAAGATGCTGATTAGAAAACCATTCCCCACTTTATACTCCAATTCATCTACCTTTGTGATCGAATGATGAAAAGGTTCAAAGTTGAATTGAAGGAGATGAAGGAACGAAAAGCAAAGCGAGCCATCTGACCATAATTTTTAATGTTTTCCTTTTTCATGTTTTGAGTTACTTTACTACACCTCTTTGTAATTGTAATTTCAAACTCATGAGTAAAATGCTTGACTTGTTTTGTATTTGGTATTCTTACTTTATCTGCCATTTTATAATGTTTATTGTCACATTATGAATCATATAAGGTTTCCCCGAGAATAAAAACAAAAATAAGCATACATCATGCATCAATCATATATTCATGCACCTGTCTCTAAATAAGGCCTCACGTCACCTCTCATTTCTGAACAACTAGTTGATTACCCAAAATCTGTTCAAGCCAAAAGCATGTCTCGAGTTACAATGGAAGAGTTGCTGGAAAGTCATGAGGCTTTGAGCTTGGAACTCATAGATATGAAGAGTCAGTTTAGCCGTGCCTTAGATATCATGAATGTAATGTTGAGCTATCCTAGGCCAGATGTTGTACCAGAAAAGATCATTCCTGTGAACGTGCTTGACTCCACTCTACATCAAGAGTTACCTCATGGACACCATCCTCAACCTGGATCTCCAAAGGCTCCTTCTCGGCAGTCATTTCCTATTCCCCGACCCAGGCAAAGCAACAAAGTGCAGAATTTATATCCCAATCAACAACGTTGCTACGCTTAGCAAGGTCAGAGAAAAACAAAAAATTTAGAGAGGCATATGGATCATGTTTCCTATGTCATACAATAGACTTCTCCCTCTGTTGCTTATGCACTCATTGGTACGACTATGAGAACCAAGGCCTCCTCTAACACTTCTCCCTCATGGCTATAATGTAAATGCCAAATGTGTATTCTGTTCTGGAGCACCCGGGCATACAACCGATGATTTTAAAGCTCTGAAGCATGTAATGCAAGATTTGATTGATTTAAAGGATATTGTGTTCACACCGCAAGGCCTGAATGTAGTACGCACCCCCAAGACATCACAGGCAAGCACATATGTAATACCATAATCAGAGCCATGGTAGATCTGAAGAAGTTCCACTTATAGGACTACTCCATCATCTTTTGCGAGCACCAAGACCCCAAGCTATGGGAGGAATAAGGTTGATCACTCCAGCAATCACTAGTTTGTTCAATCATATTTCATGTGTAACTTTTCTTGTTTGTCATTTGTAAACACTCACTTGTAATAAACTCATTTGTTTTTGAATAATAATTGTAGCGGGGTATTCGTTACCATTAGAGATATTGACTAAATCCAAGGTAAACCATACAAGTCGAGTCGCCACCGCACTTCTATTTATCCAAAGGAATAGTTAGAAAGCGAACAAAAACCTAAAAGTTTTATCGAATCAAAAACTAGTAAAAATGTCAGAGATCGGGATAAGGGGGTTGGTTATGCAATGGGAAGGTTTTAAGCACCCAAAACATCCTAGGTACTCCTAGGGAGCCCTTTTCACACTTGTTGTAAGGTTGGTATTTTTTGGAACATTTATTTGTGCAAACATGATTGAAGAGATGAGAAAAGAATATACAAGTTATTTACAGTTTGTGTTTGGATGGATAAACCCATTGCCTACGTACCATCTTAAAAAAAATTAGGATCAAAATCTCGTAGTTCAGAGTAAAAATCTCAAAACAAGTTGGTGAATTAATTGGTCCAAAAGCCTTAAGGTCTTTTGTTATCCAAGGGAGAAAACTCAACCTAAAACCACAAATCCACCATGTGAGGATAGCTTCAACATGCTAGTGAGGGATTAACCCTATAATAAGGATATAGGTGAGTATTACATCTACCTCAAGGATAACTCAAACCTAATAGCTAAAGGGTTATGAATTTTTTTTTGATAAGAAGTGGCCATTGAAACCACAAAAGTATTTGAATGGGTTATATTTACCAATGAAAAGTATTAAAAAATATGGTCAAAGTTGACTTAAAGGTTCAATTCAAAATAAGTGTTATGAAAAGAAAGTTTGAAAATAAAAAGCATAAGGCTTAGGTTTCTAATGTTTAAAAAGAAGTGTTAATGTTTGCACAAAAAGTTTTGGCTTGGGTTAGAGTGGAGGGAAGAAGAAGAATGGCTAAGGTCCTAATCATACAAGAGATGAAGGATAAGAAACAAGACCACAAATGGAGTTCCTCTCTTAAGATCATATTGATGATCCAAGTACCTCCCATCCTTTGGAATATGCAAGCAAAATAAGTGTAAGCTCAAGCAATCAAATTAATCAAGCAAGCTCTTAGAAGATCCCCAATGGCTCTTGTATCTTTCACTTTGGATGAACATGGCAATGGTTCTTCAATTTGGCTCAAATAGGATTCCCCTAGCACAAAAGCACACAACATTAAAAAGTTCCATGAAGCAAATCAAGAATGGACAAGATTGAGTTTAGAGATTTTGTCCTTCTAATCCATCTTCAACCTTAAGGCCTTTTTACTCCAATTTGCATAGGGAATGTCCTAGTAACTAAGTCCATTTGTCCATTTTTTGCATTTTGGTCCACAACAATCAAAACAAAACACAAGCACAATAATATATACACAATTATGTGCTCAAGTGAGCAAAAGGCAAATTGTATTAACATAAACATGTTCTCAAATGAGCAAAGGAAAAAGCAAATGAATAATATGTACAAGAATCATAAATTGCATAAATGTAAAGAGCAAGAATTAAATGTTAATGGTTAATGGTTAGTGTTAGAATTAGTGTGCCATAAGGCGATTTAGCGCTATGTTAAGCAATCGTAATTGGACTTATGTAGAAGTCACAACTATCTGAGGCCGGTCAATGATAATGTAGGCAACAACACAAGTTAGAGATTTTGATTAGTGAATCAAACTCCTACAACTTGCCATGCCAAAAAGAAGATGAGAAATGATCTTGTATTGATTTAGGTTCTTTGCATGATTAGGAAGCAACCTATCCTTAATGCAAAGCCATTCACTTGATCCATGATCAAGATGAATTAGATTTGAATCAAGAAAGATTAAACCTCCATGTATCAATGCTAACCACCAATCTTTAACTCATTGATCAAAAAAGAAAAAGAAGAAGAAGAAGAAGATGAAGAATTAAAGTACATTAATAGAAATGGAATAAGATAATCAACAAGCATTGACCAAAGATAGAGAAGATCAAAGTCAAACAATAGAAAACAGAAGCAAAATGAAGATTAGAAGTCAAGAAACAAATAAAATATTTTTGGTATTTTTCAATATTAAAATAAAACTTGAATTAAAATTATAAAGAAAGGTCAAACTTCAAACTCACTTTAAATCAACTTTGAAAAGTCCAAGTGAATTATCCCAAGTTCAACAAGGTCAAACAAAGTTTGACAAAAAATTTCAGCATTTTTAGAAGTCAGAAACTATTTTAAATCAATTAAAAATGCATAAAAATAACCTAATTGAACTAAAATCTCAAATAAATATCAAATCAATTAATAAATTGATGAGAATATTTTCATAGATCTATCATCATTCAAAGAGGTTGGAAAAATATTTTTGTATTTTTTGGATATCAAAAACTATTTTAAGTGAATTAAAAATAACCAGAAAAGAGAAAATTCCTAAAAAATATCAAATGATAAAATAAAAAATGTTAAAAATCATTTTTAGAAACTAGAAATTAAAAGGAGTAAAATGCAATTGGTCTCATATTTTTTGGACCAATAATGAAGGAGTTATGAATTTTTAAAAAGAAATGGAATTAAAAGAAATAAAAGAAATAGAAATAAGAAATTAAAAAAGGGAAAATGCGTGGACCGTTTGATCTGAGCTCATTAATTGAGCAGGCAAATCATGAGGCCAGGAAACGCGCGCCTACCATGTGCATGAGTCAACTGAAGCGCACCAAACCAATAATAAAGTCATAACAATGGACGCATGGGATTTAATCTGGAAAATGAGATGGACGACTCAGATCCAATCTGGAGACCAGACGGTGGCCAGCGCCACCATCTTCTCCGGCCAACTTCCGGGTGTCGCAACCTGAAAAATACAGTGTGCGAAAAAACAACCGGCGAAAGAAAATGACAGAAGAGTCGCCACCGTGCGTTATTTATCCCAAGGGAGGGAAAGGAAACGCTCGAAGTAAACCTGAAAAAGGAAAGGACAAGACGGGGTCTCGCAACCAAATCTTGGGTTCGGGAGTCGGTTATGCGAAGGGAAGGTATTAGCACCCCTACGCATCCGTGGTACTCTACGGGATCCACTTTTGTAGTTCTTGTCTAAAGGGTGTGGGTTTATCTTGTGCTGTTTGCCAAAAAAAAAAGGGTTAGATGAAAATGACTCGCGCGGATGTCGCATCCGCTGCATACGTATCTCATCTGAATATGAGAATCAGAGTCTTCGTAGCTCGGCTGACCTATGGGTTGGGGGGATGTGTGCTCGCTAAGACATCGCGTCTTATGCCTACGTATCTCATCTGGAATGAGAATCAGAGCAAGCCGTAGTTCGGCTAACTACGGGGTTATGGATTGGGTTTTGGACGAACGACGTCACTACGCAATCTACCGGATGCTCGACCTTTGGAGACTTACTCGCCTGTAGTAGAAGGAGTAAACGTGTTGCTTTGGGTTTTAGGGTTTGGGATGCTCGAGGGCAAACAGGCAGTCCTTGACGAAGGAACCGCGCTACATGTGGGGATATGAAAACAAAACACAAAACATGTATCTCAAAGTAAAATGCCACCAAGGGGCCCAAACATTGCCTCCTATCGAGGTCTTCCAGCTAAGAAAGCGATAAAGTACGAGAAAAGGAAAAAATTACCACACAGATAAAGATCCGAAGTTACAGCAATTAAAGGATTAGCAACCCTGAGATCTCTCCAGCTAGACCATCAAAGAAAATCAGTCAATACGATTAATCAGGATAAACCTCCGGATGGTATCCCTGCAAGAGTATTTGAGCCCTCGCGAAAACTCAACAGAAAGGTTAGACAAACAAGGTGAAATCCAGGGAAAACAATGCCATGGCAATGCAAAGACAAGTTAGAGAAACAAAATAGGGTAACCCAGAGTTGCCCCTAAATCAAAATGTAACCACATGAATAATTCCATCAAAATTCACAAAAGGCTCACAAAAGAGGTATCAAATTCACCCATAATACCTCATACATTTAGAGCATTCAAATTAAAGGCACAAAGATGATGGATATAGGGAAAACCTGATTGGAGAGCTTGATTGAAATTGAGTTGCACCCGTGAGGTTTACAAGTTGAGTTCCCTTCAGGGTTTGGAGGCTGCTCTGAGTTCTCTGTCAGGTCTTCTCTCACTATCTTTTTCCTCAGGGTTTTGTTCCAAGGAAACCTCAGAGTGTTTTGTTTCTCCTCAAAATCCCCCTTTGTTCTGTCTTCTTTCTCTCACTATCTTTTCCAGTGAATCTCCCAGTGTAACTCCAAGTGTGTTTTCCTCTACTGAAACTTCAGTATTTATAGACTGATTTTCGTGGGTAGTGGGCTCAAATGAGGGAGACCCAAGTTCAAAATAATTTGTTATATTTTATTTATTTATTTTATTTATTTAATTAATTAATTAATTAATTAAATTATTTTTTTTTTTTTCGTTTTTTTTTTTTTTTTTCGTTTTTTTTTTCGTTTTTTTTTGGATCTAATTCTGATTGACATGATGAAATGCAATATGAAATGCTAAATGAATGCATGAATGAGGAGGGCAAATTTTGGGGTGTTACAGCTGCCCCTATTCAATTAACTGGAGACCCGGAAAGAAGATGGCAGCTGCTTTCGTGCTTTCGAGGTATCAAGGGATTGAATACAATAAAAGCCCAAAAATTTGCACTGAAGTGAAGTGAAGTAACAATGTCTGTCAGAATCGGTAAAGAGGTGGTCTTGAAAGAAGAATCCGTCTGGTACGGTGAAAGTCAGTCTGAATACCGAAAAAGAATGTTAACTTGGATACCAAAATAAATGGTAACACAGAAATAACCATGGCCTGAATGCTGCTCATCAGTCTGAATACTGGAAATGACTTCGATCTGAACATCGGAAAATTGGCCTGAATGCCACAAGTTGCATCGACCTGAACGTCGGAAACTTCTTCGATCTGAACATCGGAAAGACTTGGCCTGAATGCCACTTCGATCTGAATATCGGAAAATTGGCATGAATGCCACTTCGATCTGAATATCGGAAAATTGGCCTGAATGCCACTTCGGTCTGGATATCGGAAAATTGACCTGAATGCCACTTCGATCTGGATACCGGAAAACTGGCCTGAATGCCACTTCGGTCTGGATACCGGAAAACTGGCCTGAATGCCACAAGTTGCATCGACCTGAACGTCGGAAACTTCTTCGATCTGAACATCGGAAAGACTTGGCCTGAATGCCACTTCGATCTGAATATCGGAAAATTGGCCTGAATGCCACTTCGGTCTGGATATCGGAAAATCGGCCTGAATGCCACTTCGGTCTGGATACCGGAAAACTGGCCTGAATGCCACTTCGGTCTGGATACCGGAAAACTTCATGCCTGTCAGCATTGGCAGAAATAGGGAATGATAATAGAGGCGGCGCATGGGCCAATGACACTTGCTAGGGATAACAAAGGTAAGTCATGAACAATCTTCAGTCTGAGTACTGGAAACAACTTCTAATTTATCACTTAGGATACCGAGAATGTTTTATGCTTACATGCGTATGTTTGAATTTTTCACTGGCGTAATGCTCCATGAAAATGGAAATGCTACGCGATTTGGAAGGATGCAATGCAATATGATTCTACATGCAGGGATGCGAAATGCTGGGTAGAATGCCAAGCTGAGGCAAGGGGATCTACTGGGGAAATGATCACCATCTTCTGGACCCTGGCAAGGCTGTTGGAGATGCACAGCGCAAAGAACTCTGTGGGGAGATGACTAGCCATGCGGTGTTCTGGCCATACCGAGACTCTGATCGGGGAAAGAATGGCATTGGAAGCCTGCTGCTGAGGAAAGCTACAATGGTTCTGGCAACCACGATTTGCGAGAGATGACTCAGCAGGGGGAGCAAACACTGATACGGTACCGAGGTTCTGCTTCAAGAAAAGAAACCATGGATCTGGCATTGGGATTATCGATCTGACATCGAACTCTAAGGAGCAGCCACTTCTGCTGGGAAGATACAGTCTGGCACTGTCAACCCCGTTGGGGATATATAGTCTGGTACTATCAACTCTACTGGGGAGTGTATGTCCTGAAACAACCGCTTGGGGAAGTACGGTGGTGAGAAACTGCTGGGGATTGAAGAACCCAACGCTCTGATCAGCTCTGCAGGGATAAGACACCGAATTTGTCTGTTGGTGACTTCACTGGGGAAGATATTCACGATCATCTGCAGGGAATTTTAAGGAAATGCCCCGAGGGTATCTGTTCTGAATAGACGATCCAAAGCACTTAAAATTTACAGCAATTTTAAATGTTTATTAAGCATGTACCTGTAAAGCCCTTATGTGTCATGATGCAATGTTTATCAAAAATTCGGACGTCATTTTTGCAAACAAAACAGTAAAATGAAAATGAAAACAGAGATATACTGAATAACATGATTTTATTGATTGAATGGCCTCTGAATAGGCATTTACATTAAGAAGCAATCCCTGGAAAGAGGTAATCGCACAATAGATAAAAACAGAAATTAATCTAATGGCAATGTGAAATGGATTTCTATTGGGTTCCAATTCTGCTATGACTTGCCCGTCTTCAAGATCCTCCAGATGATCAGCTTTCTGAAAGAGTGATTGGACTGTTTCCTATCCTTCAAAAATTTCCAGTCATTGGCACGAGATGAGATTCAGAACGACTCAGAATGCAGTCATTCGCTTAATCCCTAACTTTTGCCTGGATCGCCCTTTTCGGGTTTTCGATCCACCGGGATACCCATTTTTGCCTAAGTTGCCTTTTCAGGTTTTCAACTTACCGGGTGTACAATCTTTTTTTATTTTTGTCCCTAATTTTTGCCCGAACCCTTTCATTTTCTTGGTTCGCCGGGACGCCCATTTTTGCCTGGACTACTCTTTTTTACTGTCCAGCGGGTCTATTTTATGCGAAGTATTTTTTTAACTGCGTCTGAGTTCACAGGGGAAGTGAAGTTTTCACCATCCATAGTTGCAAACATTAAAGCCCCACCATCAAAAACCTTGGTGACAATATACGGTCCATCATAGTTAGGAGTCCACTTGCCCCTGTGATCTGTCTGAGGAGGAAGGATCCTTTTCAACACTAAATCTCCTACTTGGAAACAACGAGGACGCACCTTCTGATCAAAAGCTCTCTTCATCCGACTCTGATACAACTGCCCATGACAAATGGCTGCCATTCGCTTCTCTTCGATAAGACTCAACTCATTGAACCTTGTCCGAATCCATTCAGCTTCACCTAACTTGACATCCAACATGACTCTTAGAGAAGGAATCTCCACTTCAACAGGTAGGACTGCTTCCATACCATACACCAGGGAGTAAGGGGTTGCTCCGGTCGATGTACGTACTGAAGTACGGTACCCATGCAAGGCGAAGGGTAGCATCTCATGCCAATCTCTGTACGTGACGACCATCTTCTACACAATCTTCTTTATGTTCTTATTTGCCGCCTCAACAGCGCCGTTCATCTTAGGGCGGTAAGGGGAAGAATTGTGATGCTGAATGTTGAAGTTCTGACACAACTCCTTCATCATTTTGTTGTTGAGATTAGAACCATTATCAGTAATGATTCTTTCGGGAATCCCATAGCGATAAATGATTTCTTTCTTGATGAAACGGGCAACCACATGTCTGGTGACATTCGCGAACGACGCTGCCTCGACCCACTTGGTGAAATAGTCGATGGCAACAAGGATGAAGCGATGCCCATTAGAAGCAGTCGGCTCAATCTTTCCAATCATGTCAATGCCCCACATGGCAAACGGCCACGGCGAAGACATCACATTCAGAGGATTCGGCGGTACATGCACCTTATCAGCATAAATATGGCATTTATGACACTTCCGAGCATACTTGAAACAATCTGATTCCATGGTCATCCAATAATAACCCGCTCTCAACAATTTCTTAGCCATTGCATGTCCGCCGGCATGAGTACCGAAGGAACCTTCATGAACTTCCTGCATTAACATGTCCGCCTCGTGTCTGTCCACACATCTGAGCAAAACCATGTCGAAGTTCCTCTTATACAACACATCGTCTTTGTTCAAGAAGAAACTGCCTGCCAATCTTCTCAAAGTCTTTCTGTCATTGTTGGATGCCCCTGCAGGGTACTCTTGATTCTTCAGAAAGCACTTGATATCGTGATACCAGGGCTTGTCATCGACTACCAGTTCAGCAGCAAACACATACGCGGCCCTGACAAGGCGCATCACATCGATCCTGGGAGCATGGTTCCAACGAATTACCTTGATCATGGAGGATAGAGTAGCAAGTGCGTCTGCCATCTGGTTCTCATCACGAGGTATATGATACAATTTTACTGTTGTGAAGAAAGTCAACAGTCTTCTCGTGTAATCTCTGTAGGGGACCAGAGTGGGCTGGAGAGTATTCCAATCACCATTCACTTGATTAATCACCAGAGCTGAATCTCCGAAGATGTCCAGAGTCTTGATTCTCAGATCAATGGCTTGCTCAATACCCAAGATACAAGCCTCGTACTCAGCTTCATTATTTGTGCACTCAAAAGTCAAACGAGCGGTGAAAGGCATGTGGGCACCCTTCGGAGTAGTAATGACAGCGCCAATTTCACTTCCTCTAGCATTGACAGCCCCATCAAACAACAAAGTCCACTTTTCGTTTGGATAAGGTCCCTCCTCAACAACTGGCTCTTCACAGTCTTTCATCTTGAGGAACATGATGTCTTCATCAGGGAATTCAAACTTCATTGGCTCATAATCATCAATCGGTTGCTCGGCAAGGTAGTCTGACAGAATACTCCCTTTGATGGCCTTCTGTGACGTGTACTGAATATCATACTCTGTTAAAATCATCTGCCAACGGGCAACACGTCCGGTGAGAGCCGGCTTCTCAAAGATGTACTTCACTGGATCCATCTTAGAAATCAACAAGGTAGTATGGTTCAACATATACTGTCTCAGTCGGCGAGCAGCCCAGGCCAAAGCACAGCAAGTTTTCTCAAGCTGCGAATATTTGACTTCACAGTCGGTAAACTTTTTGCTAAGGTAGTATATGGCATGCTCTTTTCGACCAGACTCGTCATGCTGTCCCAATACACACCCCATCGAGTTCTCGGTCACTGACAGGTACATTATCAGAGGTCTCCCAGGAACTAGAGGTATAAGGATTGGAGGTTTCTGTAGATACTCTTTTATCTTCTCGAAAGCCCTTTGACAATCTTCATTCCACCTGATAGCCTGATCTTTCCTCAGCAATTTGAAAATTGGCTCACACGTGGTTGTTAGGTGAGAGATGAACCTTGCAATGTAGTTCAACCTCCCTAAGAAACTACGGACTTGCTTCTCCGTTCTTGGCTCTGGCATTTCCTGTATCGCTTTTACTTTGTCGGGATCCACCTCAATCCCTTTTCCGCTAACAATAAAACCCAGCAATTTTCCCGATCTCACCCCGAAAGTGAACTTGTTCGGATTAAGTCTCAGTTTGAATTTCCTCAAACGCTCAAACAGTTTCTGCAAATTCACCAAATGTTCTTCTTCTGTCTGAGATTTGGCAATCATATCGTCCACATAAACCTCGATTTCATGATGAATCATATCATGGAACAGAGTCACCATTACTCGCTGATATGTTGCTCCGGCATTTTTCAGACCAAACGGCATCACCTTGTAGCAGAAGGTGCCCCATGGGGTTATGAAAGTTGTCTTTTCCATGTCTTCTGGTGCCATCTTGATTTGGTTATAGCCAGAAAAGCCATCCATGAAGGAGAATACCGAGAACTGAGCTGTATTATCCACCAAAACATCGATGTGAGGTAATGGGAAATCATCTTTAGGGCTAGCTCTGTTCAGATCCCGGTAGTCGACACACATCCGTACCTTTCCATCCTTCTTAGGTACTGGGACGATGTTTGCAACCCATGGTGGATAATTGGTGACTGCTAGAAACCCTGCATCCAACTGCTTTTGTACTTCTTCCTTTATCTTGATAGCCATCTCTGGTCTTGTTCTTCTGAGCTTCTGCTTGATCGGAGGACGACCTTCTTTGAGAGGCAAGCGGTGTACCACGATGTCTGTGTCCAGCCCAGGCATGTCCTGATAAGACCAGGCGAAGATGTCAACGTATTCTTGCAGCAATTCAATCATCCCTTTCTTCATATCATCTCCCAAAGCAGCCCCTATTTTGGTTTCTCTCTTGGCGTCTTCGGTGCCGAGATTAATCACTTCAACAGACTCTCGATGCGGTTGAATAACCCTTTCCTCTTGTTTTAATAACCTGGTAAGCTCTTCAGGGAGTTCACAATCTTCATCACCCTCTTCTTCAGCTTGAAAGATTGGATTTTCAAAGTCGAAGCGAGCCATAGCAGAACCGTTATCAATAGGATCCGGTGTTGTGCATCTGCATGAGTGATGGTATGTGCTTATGAGTGTGAACAAGAAGTGAAAACTAAACAAAACATTGCCATTTTTTATTTTGAAAAACTGCAAAAATAGAAAGACAGGGAACGAAATATTTGAATGCAAAAATACGTCCTTTATTTATGATAAAAATGCAAATGTCACATAGACGGGCCCTACAATGAGTCATTACACCCTGGGCGGAACGTAAGACTTGGATATGCATGAATAAACAAAGAAAATTACTCTTCAAGAAGAGTGACTTGGATAATCTCTTCAGAAGACCAATTGTTGATGACTTCACCCGGGATCCTCGGACGCACCCAGTTGTCAATGTCGCAATCACTATCCCCATCTTCATTGTTGACCGCAGAGACCTCACTGGGAATCACAAAATTAACAGGAACAACATCTGCGAATTCATCAGTAGCATCTTCAAACCCTTCTTCCTCAACCCCTTCCGCAGACTCTTGGACAGACAGACTCTCAACCTGGAGGATACCTTTGTCGAGCGAGGCCTGGATACCCTGCTGTAACTTCAAACAACCTCCGCCCTGAGTAGCACAATCCAAACAACCCTTCCCACAACCGGGGAAAACGTCGGCCTTCAGCAAGCATCCTTTGACATCCGACAATGGAGTCTTCAGCTTCAACACATCCTTAATGGACTTGGCTTCTCCCTCTACCAAATTAACGTTCGCACCACCATGCTGGGGCATGGGATTGTTGACGACATTCGGAGCTGGTGCCAGGTCGATGGCCTTTGAATCTATGAGATCCTGAACTACGTGCTTAAAAGCTTTGCAGTTCTCAATGTCATGGCCAGGTGCCCTAGAGTGGAAGCTACACCTAGCGTTGGCGTCGTAACCCACCGGAAGTCTACCAACAGGAGGAGCCAGAGTGTGCAATTGCACAAGTTGTAGTTGTTGAAGACTAGAAAGTAACTGGGCGTACGACATTGGAAGGGTGTCGAAACGCCGGTCCATCATCCTTTGCCTCTGTTGATAAGCGGGTCTGTTACCCGGTTGTTGCTGCTGTTGATACTGAGCTGGTTGACGTTGTGATTGTTGCTGTTGTAGTGGCGCTGCAGCTGGAATAGTCACAGCCGCAACATACGGTTGCTGATGATAATTCTGAAAATTATTCCTCCGGTTATCCCTGTTCTGATAAGAAGATATGGCATTTGCATCCCCTTCTCTTCTCTTCTGTCCCTGAATGAACGGCTTCTTCACCCCTGATGAGGATCCACCTCCACTCTGGATCTTGTATGTCTTTAGGTAATTCTCCACCCTTTCTCCAGTAGAGACCACATCAGCAAAGTTGGAAGCATTGCAACCTACCAGACGCTCCAAGTAAGGTTCAGGCAGCGTATTCATGAACATGTTGGCCATTTCCTTTTCCAACATAGGAGGCTGAACACGGGAAGCTGTATCCCTCCAGCGTTGAGCGTATTCCCTGAAGCACTCATTGCTTTTAAGAGACAGATTCTGAAGTTGAGTTCTGTCCGGAGACATGTCTGCATTATACTGATACTGCTTCATGAAAGCCTCTGCCAAATCCCTCCAGCAACGGATGTGGGCTCTGTCCAGCCTCATATACCATTCCAAGGATGCCCCAGCTAGGCTATCCTGGAAGAAGTACATAAGTAGCTTCTCGTCATCAGAGTATGCAACCATTTTATGCAAATAGGCTTGCACGTGACTTTTGGGGCAAGAGCTGCCATTGTATTTGTCAAATATCGGGACCTTGAATTTCGGTGGCACTCTCACACATGGGACCAGCCCCAGGTCAGCAACATCTACTCCCAGAGGATTTTGTCCTTCCACTGCCTTCAACCTTTCTTCCAATCTTCTAAACATGGGGTCCATGCCAAAGTCTTCCTGAAGCAAGGGGAACTGATCATCCTGACCATCCTGAATGGGTTGTTGACCGGAGGTGACATGTAGGATTGGGATAGGCCCCGGTCCATTGGGACCATTAGCCTCTCCAGCTGGAGGATCAGCCAACGTCTCCGGTTGAGTAATAGGGGGATCCTTCTGCACCAATAATCTAAGCTCATGCTGTCCTTGAGCCACCCCTTGAACCAAATCCATGAATTGATTCATGCGAATCTTCATCTCGGCGAGCTCTGCCTGTAGGCTTTCCATTACTCTCTGTTGGTTCCTCCGGGTACCGTATCGGTGAATGCCTGAGTCAGCTATCCTGCTAGTGGGACACCAAACTAACTGAGAACACTGTGGCGGTACCTGTTATGCAAGACATGCGGATGACTATGCAAATGCAATGACATGTTTATCAATTCCAAAAGTATTCTACCCCCTTGATTCCAGTCTCACATTTGATAAACAGTGTAAGAAAAAGACTAAGCCGTTGATAAGAACCAAGAAAATTCCAACTAGAATCAAGTGGAAGATTTAAACTTCCTTGAAAAGGATAAACATGTGTTAAATGATATGAATGCAAATGATGTGATGATGTGAATGCAATGCAGTGGCATGTCAATCAGGATTGCTGTATCTGCTTGAACATCTGTCAGGTTGCACTGTCTGGAGAGAAATCAAGAGCACACCAAACAAAGGTCATGGGATGGATCATGTTATCCTTAATATCAACCACCCATTTCGGCGGATTATGGTTTACACCTTATCAACACCCGAGTTTCATTGATATTAAGGATACTTGATCGGATCAACCATGAATCAAGGGTTTGTCGCAAGTCACGAGCATGGAGTTTAGGTTAAGAACCACCCAAAAGGAGTGTACTAAGGTTTAAACCTGCCAAACATGTTTTACAAAAGGTTCCCATAGTCATAATCCCATCTTTCGGATATTATCAGAGGAACGACTACTCGTATTCCAACAATATTCTCAAGAGAGACTCTTATGAGTGTAGTATCGCGTAACAATCGTATCAAATCTTACACTTGAACGACTTTCGCACTACGTCCTACGAATAGGCCAAGATGGGTTTGGTAAACTAAGGTCCTTGGCTTCTTAGGTCTATATTGGAACAAGTAATGTCTAACCACAACTTACTTATGTGACATTATTGATCTCAACATGACCTCCACCAAGTGAATGGGCTTGCAAGTCAACTCGCTAAGGAATACTCCACACAAGTTGACAGGACTATGCCATTCTCCTATCTCAAGTGCACTCGAGTTCGGGTATAGAACTCATATCACAAAGATCACCAAGCAGCCATAGCCAGCCAACAGATACAACAATGATATGTACACAATGTAATAAGGTAAAGCAGGTAAATAAATAACTGTACAAAAGCATGAACACCCAATAAACAAACAAACTACAAAAGCTAGGAGGGACTCGCTTAGGGAAACCGGGTCCCCAGCAGAGTCGCCAGCTGTCGCAACCTGAAAAATACAGTGTGCGAAAAAACAACCGACGAAAGAAAATGACAGAAGAGTCGCCACCGTGCGTTATTTATCCCAAGGGAGGGAAAGGAAACGCTCGAAGTAAACCTGAAAAAGGAAAGGACAAGACGGGGTCTCGCAACCAAATCTTGGGTTCGGGAGTCGGTTATGCGAAGGGAAGGTATTAGCACCCCTACGCATCCGTGGTACTCTACGGGATCCACTTTTGTAGTTCTTGTCTAAAGGGTGTGGGTTTATCTTGTGCTGTTTGCCAAAAAAAAAGGGTTAGATGAAAATGACTCGCGCGGATGTCGCATCCGCTGCATACGTATCTCATCTGAATATGAGAATCAGAGTCTTCGTAGCTCGGCTGACCTATGGGTTGGGGGGATGTGTGCTCGCTAAGACATCGCGTCTTATGCCTACGTATCTCATCTGGAATGAGAATCAGAGCAAGCCGTAGTTCGGCTAACTACGGGGTTATGGATTGGGTTTTGGACGAACGACGTCACTACGCAATCTACCGGATGCTCGACCTTTGGAGACTTACTCGCCTATAGTAGAAGGAGTAAATGTGTTGCTTTGGGTTTTAGGGTTTGGGATGCTCGAGGGCAAACAGGCAGTCCTTGACGAAGGAACCGCGCTACATGTGGGGATATGAATACAAAACACAAAACATGTATCTCAAAGTAAAATGCCACCAAGGGACCCAAACATTGCCTCCTATCGAGGTCTTCCAGCTAAGAAAGCGATAAAGTACGAGAAAAGGAAAAAAATACCACACAGATAAAGATCCGAAGTTACAGCAATTAAAGGATTAGCAACCCTGAGATCTCTCCAGCTAGACCATCAAAGAAAATCAGTCAATACGATTAATCAGGATAAACCTCCGGATGGTATCCCTGCAAGAGTATGTGAGCCCTCGCGAAAACTTAACAGAAAGGTTAGACAAACAAGGTGAAATCCAGGGAAAACAATGCCATGGCAACGCAAAGACAGGTTAGAGAAACAAAATAGGGTAACCCAGAGTTGCCCCTAAATCAAAATGTAACCACATGAATAATTCCATCAAAATTCACAAAAGGCTCACAAAAAAGGTATCAAATTCACCCATAATACCTCATACATTTAGAGCATTCAAATTAAAGGCACAAAGATGATGGATATAGGGCAAACCTGATTGGAGAGCTTGATTGAAATTGAGTTGCACCCGTGAGGTTTACAAGTTGAGTTCCCTTCAGGGTTTGGAGGCTACTCTGAGTTCTCTGTCAGGTCTTCTCTCACTATCTTTTTCCTCAGGGTTTTGTTCCAAGGAAACCTCAGAGTGTTTTGTTTCTCCTCAAAATCCCCCTTTGTTCTGTCTTCTTTCTCTCACTATCTTTTTCCAGTGAATCTCCCAGTGTAACTCCAAGTGTGTTTTCCTCTACTGAAACATCAGTATTTATAGAATGATTTTCGTGGGTAGTGGGCTCAAATGAGGGAGACCCAAGTCCAAAATAATTTGTTATATTTTATTTATTTATTTTATTTATTTATTTAATTAATCAATTAATTAATTAATTTTTTTTTCGTTTTTTTTTTTTTTTTTTTTTTTTTTCGTTTTTTTTTTTGGACCTAATTCTGATTGACATGATGAAATGCAATATGAAATGCTAAATGAATGCATGAATGAGGAGGGCAAATTTTGGGGTGTTACACCGGGCAAGTCCAAAATTGCAGAGAAATGAAAGCTAACAAAATGCTACGATCCAGGCACCAATCGAAAGCTGGGGTGATTTACATCACCCCTGTACCAACCAAATCCACTCTAGATTTCTACATTGAGAGAAATCAGAGTTGGAAGATCTGTGGTGTTCAAATGAACTTCATGATTTTTGAAAATTGAAAGCTCAAAAGTGTTGCCTCTATGCAGAGGACTTCAGATCAAACAACTACAACAAGAAATGAGCACTATACAAGCTGATTCGAAGAAAATAAAGTGTGAGGTGAACCTCTGATTTGCAGGGCTTGGAGTCACAATTCCTTGATGCTAATGCTTACAGTTCACTCTATGGATCAAGGTGAATAGGTTTAGGAACTTTAAGATCTGAGAAAACAGTCGAGGCAACTAAATTTTAGATCTGAAATTTGAGAGAAAAGTGAGATAGTTCCTTTGGTGTGAGGGTGAGGTTTCAGTTGCACAACATTTGGGGCGCCTTCAGGTTGGTAAAATGAAGCTCATATGCATTATATTTATAGGCAAGGCAATGCTGAAATGCATGATCTCAAACTTGCATGAATGGAAAGGGCCTCCATGCATGGGCCTGTACAGGCGCATGGAGGGCCCAATTCCACTTGGATTTGGCAGCTGATGCATGATGGAAGCAAATTGGACGTGCAACTTATGTAATAATGGTTCATGCAATGCAAATTTTAATGATTTTCCAAAATGTGCCATAATGTTCAAGCCTTCGAAAATACTATGTCCAAACTTGAAACACCACCTCATGAGTAATAGTTGGAAATATTTTTGCATAAGGATCATTTGCTATGTTGATCAAAACTCCATTTGAGCCTTGGAAATTGATGAAAAGTGGACATGAAGTGTAGGGTGCAAAACATGCACATGTGAGATTTTCAAAATTGGCCAAAGTTCAAGCCCTTCTGTTTTAATGATGCAAGCTCCAAATGACAAAATCTTCAACATAAACGTTGTAGATATTTTCAAGGCAATCAATTTGGACTTAAAGTTTGCATCATTTGGATTTTTGATGAAGAAGTTATGGGCACTTGAAGTTGGACTTTTTCACATTTCAATGCATTTGGTCCAAAGTGACCTATAATGTTTTGCATTATCACATGTATTTCATTTGAGATTTTGAAATTTTTCTCAACATAACATTTGAATTATACATCATAAGCTTTCCAATGCATTTGATCCCACATCAAAATAATAAAAAATGAAGGAGTTATGTCCTTGGGAAGTTGACCCAAAATTAGGGTTTCAGTCAAAATGACCTATAATGTCTTGGAATGGATGATTACCTTACAAGCTTCAAATCAATTTTTGATGAACATGAAAGTTGTTCATATGGTCCTTAATAACATTTTTTCTCTGAGGGTCCTCTCCATTTTACAAACACATAAAAAGTTAGGTCTCAGTGTATTTCAAAATAGTCAGATGAATTGACTGATCAACTTCTCAAGTCCAAACCTCATATCTTGATGAATTGATGATTGAGGACACTCAAATAAGTTTAAATATGCATGAAATGATGAATAAAAGAACTTACCTTGATTGAATTTGACCATGGGTTGAGGTTGCTTCATGAGAAAGGCACAGTGGATGAATGGATGAATTAGGGTTTCCTTGGGAAACAAGCCTCAAACCCCTTGATTTGCTTTGATCAAAATGATGAATTGAGATACTTGGGAGGCATATTTTATGGATGAGAGCTTTTGGGAACCATTTACATGCTTGCTTTCATCTTCAGTTATCCCTATCAATGCACATAGGATCTCCTAGAAGCTTTGGACCTTGTGACTGCTCAAGCTACAAACAAGAGATGTTAGTGACATATTTTCGTGCTTTTGGTTAGTAAATAAAATTAGAAAAGCAATAATATACAATTCAAGCATGCTTTGTGACCTCAAACCAAATCACAAGAGATCCCATCCAAAGGTAAAGGAACCAAGATGCTTATGATCCTTGAGGCAATGAATATGCAATGTTATGATGCCATGAGGGATCTTAGGGTCAAAATTGGGGTCTTACAGATGCCCCTATATAAGGTCATTCTAGCCGGAGAAGTGAAGGTTAAAATCTTCGTCTCGACGAGGTAAAATGGGCTTAAGTAATAATAAAAAGACGAATTTTGGTCCCTAAGAGACCTCATGATGCAAATGTATGTATGCAAAAGATAGTACTCTGTGGAGATATGTGTCTACAAAGAGAAAAGAAATCAGGAGAAACTGATCATCCATATGAGTAATACACTCAATGGGGCAAAGAATCTAGGGACTCTTATGGGGATAGGAGAGGAAATAAAATGCGTGAGAAGGTCACGGCTTGAGACTTGCTGAGAGACACGAGGGGAATTCCATGAAAATAAATCAATGGAAGGACTCGAGCTGACTCAAAGATGCATGTATCAGGGAATATGCCAATACAACAAAACTATCCACAAAGGATACTTCAGATGAAAATCCGGACTCAGATGGGGGAAAATCCACTAAGGGACTTCTCTGGGGAATGTCCAAACAAGACTCATCTGAGGAAACAACAAGATGAGGTATTACCGGTTACTGGGTAATAAGCTCAAGGAGACATGTGATCAAAAAAACACCGGTATAAGGGTGAGAGAACAACATGCTCGGGGAGAATGAATATCTAAGACCGGTATGAGGGTGAGAGATATCAAACATCCAAAATTATCTGAGGAAGACCTAAAAGGTATATTTCGACTCAGGAGATCTAACTCCACAGGGGACAAAAAAGTCATAAAAGGGAGCAGAAGGGAAGGAACACCAGGGATACCGGTTACTGGGCATATAATAGGTGACCAACCAAGCGTGAATTGGGGAATATTTCCAAGACACTCATCATCCGAAGGGAGAGCTGAGAAAGAAAACTTGACTACAGGATGGGCATTCGACTCCGCAAAGGGGATACGAATCTTACTCGACTGGGGAAGAACAAAAAAACTTCGACCAAAGAGCGCATGAGATATATTATCTATTACCGTTAGAACGTAGATAATATACTCGCATGGAAGATTATTCACAACCGGTTACTGGGTTAATAAAGGATAAATCGACCGAAAGGAAAGGACATCGGGATACCGTAGATATAAAATGATGACCAAACCAAGGGAGAAACAATCATTACCAACCAAGGGTAAAATGAAAGATAACTCGCTGGGGATACATTGACAAAGGCAATGATCCGGGAGATATATCACCGATTACTGGGAGATATACCCAATAGGTGAAGGAATATCAATACCGAATGTTAGATAAAGATAGCCGACAAAGAGGGGATTACATCTACCAAATACTAGGTAGAAAACCACGGGAGAGTAACCGCCATCGGTTAGGATGCACAAAATAAGGTTAACTCTGCAAGGGGATAAAATGGGGTTTATAACTACCGGTATAAGGGTAGAAAACCACAGAAATAGGACTTACAACTATTGGTTACTGGGTAGAAGGCCATAGACTCCGTCGGGGAATAGATGGACATTTGCTGGTTACTGAGCAATCGTTCATCTAAACTGCGAGGAAGTACAGGGGAAATATCAAAAGGAGTCGATCTAGGAACAAACTAGAAAGACACAATGAAACAAGACTCAACCCAATGAGGATATAACTCAGGGGAGAACTCCATCCCAATATATGTGTTGGGAGGAAACAGAAACAACAATCATCCACGAGAACATAACTCAGTGGGGAATATGGAAGAAAGGATAGACACTTTCTGCTTATGGGGCTGACTCTACGTAGGGAGATCAGACACAAACATCTGCTTTGGGAAATATATATCACCAGATAGAAGGAGGCAACAAACAACGATATATGGCAAAAAATGCAACATGAATATCTGAATGTTAAGATTATGCATATATGCATAATTTATGTATGATGAATGCTGACAAAACAGACATATCTAACACAAACAGGTCCAAGAATCAACGGAGAAACATCCGGTACTACATCTCAAGAGAGAAAGCCAGGCCCACTGGAGAACATCCAATCTGATGGGGGAAACCAATACTAGGAAGCAAAGATCTCCGCAGGGAATGAGAATCAGTTACTCCAGCTGGGGAAAGGATCAACACATGGATAAAATCCGCCGTAGGAATCAACTCTACTGGGGAAATTATCGGAGAGGGAGATGAAACTCTATGGGGGACAACCACCAATCAGAAGGTTCCAATGTCACCACATTTCTTGCACTGCTAAAGAAATCATATCTGCCGAGGAGGAAAGGACACTACTCCGCTGAGGAAGGAAGGATAAACATCTTCATCAACCATTCTTCTCGGGGGGAAACCACAAACAGGCTATGATCAGACAACTCCACCAGGGAAACACTGCTGATGACCGAACCGGGGATTACCCGTAGGCAATTACTGGAGATACCCTGATGGTGACCATACTGGGGAGTAGGAGTGGGATCAACCCTGCTGAGGATGGTCGAGGAGCAAAATTGATGGAGATCAAAAGTAGACAAGTCCACAGAGGGAAAGCTACAAACCAAGTTTGGTGATGGCTCCGCTTATACTGGGGATTTTTGGCTCATTCTGAGGGGAATTTCTTACTTGAAGTGAGGGAAAACCAACTCCTTCGGAAAGATTAGCATATTCAATTTATTAATCTATAAGGGATTTTAGGTCAATCCACACAAGGGATGACAACCATATAATTGATTAACACAAAATGCTAAATCCAGACTCAATGGGGATCTAGAAGATTGAGATCACACCCAGAACTCCCAAACTCCCTGGGATTTGGTGGGAGGTACAACTTTCTTCTGTGCCTGCGGAGGAGACAACCTGAAAGATAAGTGAAGAGGATACGAGTATGCTGGGAATATGAACAACCGTCTTACCCTTTTGGGAATCATACTATCCTCGGGAGAGCACTGAAGACATCCCAAGTATCCTTTTGTCATTGTGAATGTTCACTTTGTTTTTAAAAACAATTTATGAAAATTTTATTTATTTAAAAAAATGATATTTCTCAATTAGAACATGCAAAACATTTGTTGAATAGAAACAAATAAGAGTGCAAAGGATTGAATATAGGCTCAAATTTATTTGATGGAATGGTAGTCTGCAAATGGCAAGACTCCATGGTTCTTTACAAATTTAAAATTGGTGATATATATTGGAAAAGGGCTACATTGAACATAATGACCATTTCTCCACCAACTCTGAATCCGATGTATTTGAAGCTTTAGTTAACGATGACTGAGCGAGAATTTTTGACAGATGACAGCTGTAGAACAAAGTCTTGTCAGGATGCAGTTACTTGCCAAATCCCTAATTTTTGCCTAGATTGCCCCAGGGTGAGGTACTCAATCTAGCGAGATACATATTCATTTTTAATGTCTCTAACTTTTGCCTGGATCGCCCTTTCGGGTTTTCAATCCACCGAGACACTCATTTTTGCCTAAGTCGCCCTTTCGGGTTTTCAACTTAGCGAGCCATTCTGTTTTTATTTTAGGCGAAGTATTTCTTGACTGCATCTGAATTCACGGGACAAGTGAAATCCTCCCCATCCATAGTTGTAAGTATCAAAGCACCGCCTGAAAAGGCTCTCTTAACAACATATGGACCTTCATAGTTTGGATTCCACTTGCCCCTGGAATCGGGTGCGAAAGACAAAACTTTCTTGAGCACGAGGTCACCTTCTCGGAACACACGAGGCTTGACCTTCTTATCAAAGGCTTTCTTCATCCTTTGCTGATATAGATGACCATGGCACATTGTAGTCAATCTCTTCTCTTCTATCAAGTTCAGTTGGTCATAACGACTCTGAACCCATTCAACATCAGTCAACTTGGCTTCCATCAAGACTCTCATTGATGGGATCTCCACCTCTACTAGGAGCACAACCTCCATGCCGTAAACAAGAGAGAAAGGGGTTGCCCTTGTTGAAGTGCAGACAGATGTACGATATCCATGCAACGCAAATGGCAGCATCTCATGCCAATCTTTATACGTAACAACCATCTCCTGGACAATCTTCTTTATATTCTTATTAGCAGCTTCAACGGCCCCATTCATCTTGGGTTTGTAAGGAGAAGAATTATGATGTGCAATCTTGAACTCGCTACACAACTCTTTCATCATCTTGTTGTTAAAGTTAGATCCATTGTCAGTAATGATCTTATCTGGCACACCATAGCGGCATATGAGTTGATTCTTGATAAACTTCACAACCACCTGCCTGGTAACATTTGCATATGATGCCGCTTCGACCCACTTGGTGAAGTAATCAATAACTAAGAGAATAAATCTGTGACCGTTGGACGCTTTCGGCTCTATCATGCCAATCATGTGAATTCCCCACATGGAGAAAGGCCATGGTGATGAAATCATATTCAGAAGTGTTAGGGGAATATGAATCTTATCCGCATAAATCTGACACTTGTGGCATTTCTTCACATATTTGCAGCAGTTAGACTCCATTGTCAGCCAATAGTAGCCTGCTCTCAACATCTTTCTAGCCATGACATGTCCATTGGAATGAGTACCAAATGAACCCTCATGAACCTCAGTCATTAACAGGTCTGCTTCGTGTCTATCCACGTATCTGAGCAGAACCATGTCAAAAATCCTCTTATAAAGCACATCGCCATTGAGGTAGAAACTGCCTAATAATCTCCTCAAAGCCTTTCTATCTTTCACAAATGCCCCAGGCGGGTAAATCTGGCTTTGAAGAAAACACTTGATATCATAATACCATGGCTTCTCATCTTGCACCTCATTTACTGCGAATACATGAGCTGGTATGTCCAAGCGCATCATAGTGATATTGGGGACTTCATTCCAGAGTCTTACCACGATCATCGAAGCAAGTGTAGCAAGTGCATCTGCCATCCGATTCTCATCTCGAGGAATATGATGGAAGTCAACCTCAGTAAAGAATATTGAAATCCTCCTCGCATAATCTCTATATGGGATGAGGCCAGGCTGATTCGCGTCCCATTCACCCTTAATCTGATTAACAACAAGGGTCGAATCTCCATAAACATCAAGATGCTTGATCCTAAGATCAATGCATTCTGCCAATCCCATGATACAAGCCTCATACTCAGCCATATTATTCGTGCATTTGAAAGTTAGCCTTGCTGTAAAAGGAAAATGTGTGCCCTGAGGAGTAATAATCACTGCCCCAATACCATTTCCATATTGATTTACAGCACCATCAAACACCATGCTCCATCGGGAACCAGGCTCTGGCCCTTCATCGAGCGTAGGCTCATCACAATCCTTCATTTTCAAATACAAAATCTCCTCATCTGGGAAGTCATACTGAACTGACTGATAATCCTCAATTGGTTGATGTGCCAAGTGGTCAGCCAAGATACTACCTTTTATAGCTTTCTGAGCTCGATACTCAATATCATACTCAGATAACAACATCTGCCAACGAGAAATCCTCCTAGTTAAAGCAGGCTTCTCAAAGATATACTTGATTGGATCCATTTTGGATATCAACCAAGTCGTATGATTTATCATATACTGGCGTAAACGCTTAGCAGCCCAAGCCAAAGCACAACATGTCTTCTCAAGTATCGAGTATCGAGACTCACAATCGGTGAACTTCTTACTCAGGTAGTAGATAACATATTCTTTATTTTCTATTTCGTCTTGCTAACCAAGGACACAACCCATTGAGTCTTCAAGAACTGTCAGATACATAATCAATGGTCTCCCTTCATCAGGAAGAGACAAAATCGGCGGCTCAGACAGATACTCCTTGATACTGTCAAAGGCCTTTTATCAATCCTCGGTCCAATCATGAGACTGATCTTTCCGGAGGAGCTGGAATATCGGCGCACATGTGGCAGTCATGTGGGATATAAATCTGGAAATATAATTCAAGCGGCCAAGAAAACCTCGGACTTGCTTCTCAGTTTTGGGCGCTGGCATCTCTTGTATTGCTTTGACCTTTGCAGGATCAACCTCAATACCTCGCTCGCTGACAATAAAGCCCAATATCTTGCCGGAACGGACTCCAAATGTACACTTGTTAGGATTCAAACGAAGCTTATACTTCCTCAAACGCTGAAAAAGCTTCAACAAGTGCTCTACATGTTCAACTTCCGTTCTTGACTTTGCAATCATATCATCAACATATAACTCGATCTCCTTGTGCATCATATCATGAAACAAGGTAGTCATAGCTCGTTGATACGTGGCTCCAGCGTTCTTCAAACCGAAGGGCATCACTCGATAACAGAATGTTCCCCAAGGTGTGATGAATGTTGTCTTCTCCATATCCTCGGGTGCTATTTTGATCTAATTATATCCAGAAAATCCGTCCATAAACGAGAAGACATTGAATTTAGCTGTATTATCTACCAACATATCAATATGTGGTAAAGGGAAATCATCTTTCGGACTAGCTTTATTCAAGTCTCGATAGTCCATGCACATTCGGACTTTTCCATCTTTCTTAGGCACGGGCACAATATTGGCCACCCATTGAGGATATGTAGAAGTCACCAGAAACCCCGCATCAATTTGCTTCTGAACTTCCTCTTTAATCTTCACTACCATATCAGGATGAGTTCTTCTGAGCTTCTGCTTCACCGGCACGCACTCAGGTTTCAAAGGCAGGAAATGTTGCACGATATCAGTATCTAGACCAGGCATGTCTTCATATGACTAGGCGAAGACGTCGACGTATTCTCGTAGCAACTCGATCAACCCCTTATTAACAGATTCTTCCAGGAGTGCCCCAATCTTCACTTCTCGCACATAGTCTTCAGACCCCAAGTTGACGGTTTCCAGATTCTCAAGATGCGTCTGAATGATCTTCTCTTCGTGCTCAAGTAGACGGGTGATCTCGTCGAGAATCTCTTCAACATCATCTTTTTCCGCCTCAAATACAGGGAACTCAAAGTTGGGAGATGGTGTTGGATCATTATGTTCAATGGGTTTGATCAACCTGCATAATGATTTTGGATATAAAGAGGTTTTAGAATTCAAACAAGGCAAATCATTATGCAGATGAAAAGATTGATTTTATTCTGTTTTTAGGGTTTTATGTGATCACCAATTTCATGCAAAAAGCAAAAAGTGAAAATAATCGGAAAAACAAACATTTAACATGAATTTATTGAATGAAAATATCATTGTATTTATGAGCCAACAATGTCATACTCCTCCTTTTGGCATGAGAGAAGGATTTTTAAACATAATGAACATTACTTTGACTTATGGATAACTGTTGGAATGTCAACATTGACCCAATTATTGCAGACCCCTCCAGGGATGACAAAGTTGCCAGAATCTTCCTAGGCATCCTCTTCCTCAACAGCAGCAGCTTCCTCATCTTGAACAGTGTGGATGAATCCACCACTCTTAAACAACCCATGCTTGTTGAAAGCGCCAGAAGAATACCCTATGCCAGCCCGGGATTTATTGTCTTCCAGCATGATCATTTGTCCCAATCCAGTAGTTGTACCATGCTCAATGGCCAACTTAGCATCATTATAGGACGCAAATGAAAAAGTTCCTTTCTTAGTAGGCTCAGCAATAGATAAAGCTTGGAACGGCGTTCCAACTTCATTCTCAGCATCTATGTAAGAAAAGGAAGACAAATGGCTAACAAGGAAAGCCTTTTCTCCCCCTACCACCACCAGCTTCTTGTTTTTGGTAAATTTCAATTTCTGGTGTAGGGTGGATGTCACGGCACCTGCCTCGTGAATCCATGGTCTGCCCAACAGGAAACTATATGATGGATGGATATCCATGACCTGGAAAGTGATCTAGAAATCACTTGGTCCAATTTTGACTGGGAGCTCAACCTCTCCAATCACAGTTTTGCGGGACCCATCAAAAGCTTTTACCACTACTCCACTCTGCCTCATGGGAGGCCCCTGATATGACAATCTAGCCAAAGTGGATTTTGGCAACACATTAAGCGATGATCCAGTGTCCACCAGCACATTGGACATGACATCATCCTTACAACTCATAGAGATGTGTAGTGCCAAATTGTGGTCTCTTCCTCCTCGGGAAGATCAGCATCACAAAAACTCAAATTGTTACAAGCGGTGATGTTTACAATAATACTATCAAATTATTCTATTGTGACATCATGATCTACATACGCCACATCCAACATCTTCTGCAGAGCTTCTCGGCGTGGTTCTGAATTCATCAACAAAGATAATACAGAGATCTTTGATGGCGTCTATAGAAGCTGATCTACAATGTTGTACTCACTCCTTTTGATGAGCGTCAGCATCTCATCACAGTCTTCTTTCGTATTGCCACTCTGGCCAGTAGAGACATGAGTTTTCACAACAGAGGCAGGTTTAACGGCAACAAGTACCGGATTTGGAGCATTAACAATATTCCCAACTGGGCGTTCAACATAATTAGCAACATCGGCCCTTCGGACATCAGCTTGGGGTTTCAGCGGAGCCGAGAAAACACGACCGCTACAGGTCAGGCCGCTGACATCAGCAACATTAACAACAGAAGTAGAGGGCAGGGGCACCTCCGTCCCATCCTCCAATGCCACAACATTATAGCGATAGGGAACCGCTTTATCAGAAGAGTATGGCACAGGGCCATCTGGTTTAATAATCAAAGAGGGAGAAGCCTTCTGCTTGCTACCATCATATCAGATGACAACAGGCTCAGGGATCCGAAATACCGGAGATATTACATTGACTTCATCATCATCATCATCAACATTTCAATTCTGAAGTATCTCAATTACTCCTTCGTCCAGCATTTCTTGGATGTCTTTACGGACTTGGCGACATCCCCTTTGATTGACAGTGCAAACTCGACATTTGTCATGGTCATGCTCATAATGACTGTACTCACACAACAGTCTGTGCATCTGGACCAAAGATTCTCGAATATGGCTGACATATTTGACTTTATATTTACCAGGACAGCCCTGGACCATGTTGACAGAGGATTTCCCATGCTCGGGCATTGGGTTCTTCTTCACATTAGGACCTACGTCCTCGAAACATAAGATACCACGTCTCACAAGGTCTTGAACCTTGGTCTTCAGCGGGTAAAATTTTTCCACGTCATATCCGGGAGCACCGGAATGATAAACACAGTGTAGCTCGGGCTTATACCACCACTGAGGGTTGGTAGGTATAGTCGATGGGTCTCGTGGAGTAATCAATTTCCTCTCTATCAAAGAGGGATACAATTCTGCGTAGGTCATAGGAATAGGATCAAAGGTGACCCTCTTCCTCTCATAGCTTGTATTGGCTTGATTGTTGTTTCGAGGCTGGTAGGCCTGCTGTTGAGGACGGTGCTGTTATTGTTGATATTATTGATGTTGTTGTTGCTGGTTATTGTTGTGATGTTGATATTGCCGATTATCTCTGAAAACAGGTGCTATATGAGCCACCTGGTGCTGGTTACCAGCAGGACGCACGGTCTTCCTCCTTACTGAGGGTCTTCTTGGTTTAACATGGGAGGTCATAACATGTGCCTCACCATCTTTCTTCTTTTCAAACACCCCATACCGTTTGGAAGAAGATCCTTCTTCTCAGGTCAGACGCCCTTCCCTGACTCCTTCCTCCAAACGCATCCCCATGTTCACCATCTCGGTGAAATCAGAAGGAGCGCTGGCAATCATTTGCTCATAGTAAAATGAGCTCAAGGTCTTCAGGAAGATCTTGGTCATTTCCTTCTCCTCCAGCGGAGGCACAATCTGTGCTGCCACCTCTGGGCGTACTCTTTAAAAGTTTCCTTATCCTTCTGGGACATGGCCCTCAATTAATCCCTATCGGGAGCCATATCCATGTTATACTTGTATTTCTTGACGAAGGCCTCACCAAGGTCATTGAAGGATCGGATGTTCGCGCTGTCCAAGCCCATGTACCATCTCAGGGAAGCACCAGACAAACTGTCCTAGAAGTAGTGAATGAGAAATTGGTCGTTGTCGGTCTGAGTCGACATCTTCCTAGCATACATAACCAGGTGGCTGAGAGGGCAAGTATTTCCCTTGTATTTTTCAAAGTCAGGTACTTTGAGTTTTACAGGGATTTTGATGTTAGGAACCAAGCAGAGTTCAGCAGCAAACTTGCCGAAGAGGTCTTTTCCTCTGAGAGTTTTCAATTCCTTGCGGAGCTCAAGAAACTGATCATTCATAACGTCCATCTTTTCATAGACATCTGGGCCCTCAGACGGCTCAGAATGGTAGATGGTGTCGTCTACTTTGGGCATAGTATGCACGACCAGAGGTGGAACGGAAAGGACCGGGCTAGATGCCGGCAGAGAAGCAAATGTGGGTGCAGGACCCTCAAGAATGAAGTTGGGAGGCATCCCCCAAGGAAACCTGGCTGGCATGGATGTTGGTGCAAAGTGGGCGCTGGCCGCAGGCACGGTTGAAGAGGCAATCTCGGAGATGACTGTCCTCTGGGGAGAAGTTGAATGTGTCGGAGACGACTGGCTCTGGGCAGCCATGAATGACTCCATCAGGGCAGTCAATCTGGCTACTTCCTCCTTGAGTTCACAGTTTTCTTGCTCCAAATGATCCATTAGTCTTGATGCGTTGGCTCAGGTGTAGTACCGGTGAGTCAGCTTGTCTTCAAAATAAATGAAGAACACAGAGTTAGACCATAGAACAAGAAGCCTGGAGCAAAACCTGCTTATGCATATGATGTATGCAATGCTTGTTCATATGATTTAATTTTTATATCATAGGAACTTTAGAGTCCTATTTGCAAATATTTTAAAATGTTAATCATTTAGACATATAGTGAAATATCACATCAATAATATCTGGAAAACATTTTTACACCAAAGAAGTACAATCTTGGTAACCAAATACAATATAAGAGAGAAGGAAAATGAACATCCTATGGAACCCTAGAAACAATCATCTAAAGCTATGGACACTGGAAGATAAGCTGCACGAAACCTCTTCACCTCCCTCTCGTAGGCTGCCTCCATACCTGCCTTCTCTTTGGCGAGTCGATCGTACTTCCTCTTCCAAAACTTGGAAGACTGAGGAAGAAGAGAAGTCAATGCATCATCAGGTTTGTCAATAACCTGGTGCTCAAGGAATTCTATCAAAGCATCCTTCTCTGTAATTTGCTGAAGCAACTCCTCTCGTTCACGGATCCAGGCACGTGAACGGTCTTCGTCTCTCAACTCCTCTACTCCTTGGTCAATGAGGGTTGAAAGCCCAACAACAACCAAAGGCGTAGGTCTTGGATACTCATAAGGCATGAGGTACTCGGAAGCTCTCCTCCTAACCCAAGAGGTATAGGGTTCCAAAGCGATACAGTTCTTTGGACCCAACTCCTTCCTTCCCTTCCTATGGATCTTGTGCCAAGCGCGGACCATCCTACCCTTCAAGCCTTGGGGATCTTTACCCTCCTGAAAGAACACATCCTCTAACAAAATCTTATTAGGTTTATCCTTTAGGGGAAACCCAAGCTGACGACGTGCCAAAATAGGGTTGTAGTTAATCCCACCACATGTACCAAGAAGAGGCACATTGGAGAACTCACAACAAGAGTCGATAATCTGCACACCATCATATGCACGGTTGTACTAAAAGATATCATCATTAGTGAGAGACATAAGTCTCGTGGACCACCATAGACATCCTTTGTTCTCCTTAAAGGCGACCGTCTGCGGCAAGTGCGAAATAAACCACTTGTACAGCAGAGGAATACAGCACACAATGGTACCACCACCCTTTGCATTCCTCATATGCAAAGAAAAGTAAGTCTCACCCAACAGAGTCAGAACGGGATTAAGAGTAGAGAAAATCCTAATAGCGTTCACATCGACAAACTTGTCGATGTTGGGGAATAACACTAGCCCATAGATGAGAAGTACAAATATGGCCTCAAAGGCGTCCTCACTCATGGCCTTCCCATACATAGTAGCTTGAGCAATGAGGAACTCAGAAGGGAGACCTTGAATTCCACCTTTGGTAGTCGTATGAGCATCAACCAGAGATTCATCTATATGAAACATATCAACTATCTCTTGAGAAGTAGGAACCCTCTCTAAGCCACTGAACGGCAACTGGTCTAGGATAGGTATACCCATAAGATAGGCATACTCCTCAAGCGTAGGCAAAAGTTGGAAATCCGGAAATGTGAAGCAACGGTACAAGGGATCATAGAACTGCACCAATACACTCATCAGACCTTCGTCCACTAGAGTAGTCAGAACAGATAGAAGCTTCCCATAACGAGCCTTGAGACCCAAGGGATCTAATACATAAGATGTCAAATTCCTTAGCTCTTTCAAGTCGGGTTGTCTGAAACTGTACTTCTTTGTATTCCTTCTTTGCTTATCCATGTCTGAAAATTTGCAAATAGACCTCTTAAGTTCCTTGAAATTTTTTCTCATTATTGATGATATGGATGAAAATGGGTGCATGAATGAATGAATGCAACAATCACCCTCAAGGATCAAGCAAAGCACACCAAACAAAGGTCATGGGATGGATCATGTCATCCTTAATATCAATCATCCATTTTGGTGGATTATGGTTTACACCTTATCAACACCCAAGTTCCATTGATATTAAGGATACACAAGAACGGATCAACCATGAATCAAAGGTTTGTTGCAAGTCACGAGCATGAAGTCTCGGTTAAGGACCACCCAAAAGGGAGTGTACTAGGGTTTAAACCTGCCAAACATGTTCTACAAGAGGTTCCCATAGTCATCATCCCATCTTTCGGATATTATTGGATAAACGACTACTCGTATTCCAAAAATATTCTCAAGAGAGACTCTTATGAGTGTAGTATCACGTAACAATCGTATCAAATCTTACACTTGAATGACCTTCGCACTACGTCCTAAGAATAGGCCAAGATGGGTTTGGTAAACTAAGGTCCTTGGCTTCTAAGGTCTATATTGGAAAGAGTAATGTCTAACCATGACTACTCGTGTGACATTATTGATCCCAACATGACCTCCACCAAGTGAATGGGCTTGCAAGTCAACTTGCTAAGGAATAACTCCACACAAGTTGACAAGACTATGCCATTCTCCTATCCTAAGTTCACTCGAGTTCGGGTATAGAACTCATCTCACAAAGATCACCAAGCATACAAATAATTAATATTCAAGCAATTCAATCATTACATACAATACAGTAATCCCAAATTGCACAAAAAATATGTCACAAAATAATATACACAACAATACAACAAATATGAAAAGTAGGCAAAACCCACTAGGCTAACCTCCCCAGCAGAGTCGCCACTTTTCTGTAGCAGGGTATTCGTTACCATTAGAGATATTGACTAAATCCAAGGTAAACCATACAAGTCGATTCGCCACCACACTTCTATTTATCCAAAGGAATGGTTAGAAAGCGAACAAAAACCTAAAAGTTTTATCGAATCAAAAACTAGTAAAAATGTCAGAGATCGGGGTAAGGGGGTTGGTTATGCAATGGGAAGGTTTTAAGTACCCAAAACATCCTAGGTACTCCTAGGGAGCCCTTTTCACACTTGTTCTAAGGTTGGTATTTTGTGGAACATTTATTTGTGCAAACATGATTGAAGAGATGAGAAAAGAATATACAAGTTATTTACAGTTTGTGTTTGGATGGATAAACCCATTCTACGTACCATCTTAAAAAAGATTAGGATCAAAACCTCGTAGTTCGGGGTAAAAATCTCAAAACAAGTTGGTGAATTAATTGGTCCAAAAGCCTTAAGGTCTTTTGTTATCCAAGGGAGAAAACTCAACCTAAAACCACAAATCCACCATGTGAGGATATCTTCAACATGCTAGTGAGGGGTTAACCCTATAATAAGCATGGAAGACTCCTTGTCCATCACTAAGGATATAGGTGAGTATTACATCTACCTCAAGGATAACTCAAACCTAATAGCTAAATGGTTATAAAAAAGTTTTTGATAAGAAGTGGCCATTGAAACCACAAAAGTATTTGAATGAGTTATATTTACCAATGAAAAGTATTTACAAAATATGGTCAAAGTTGACTTAAATGTTCAATTCAAAATAAGTGTTATGAAAAGAAAGTTTGAAAATCAAAAAGCATAAGGCTTAGGTTTCTAATGTTTAAAAATAAGTGTTAATGTTTGCATAAAAAGTTTTGGCTTGGGTTAGAGTGGAGGGAAGAAGAAGAATGGCTAAGGTCCTAATCATACAAGAGATGAAGGATAAGAAACAAGACCACAAATGGAGTTCCTCTCTTGAGATCATATTGATGATCCAAGTAGCTCTCATCCTTTAGAATATGCAAGCAAAATAAGTGTAAGCTCAAGCAATCAAATTAATCAAGCAAGCTCTTAGAAGATCTCCAATGGTTCTTGTATCTTTCACTTTGGATGAACATGACAATGGTTCTTCAATTTGGCTCAAATAGGATTCCCCTAGCACAAAAGCACACAACATCAAAAAGTTCCATGAAGCAAATCAAGAATGGACAAGATTGAGTTTAGATATTTGGTCCTTCTAATCCATCTTCAACCTTAAGGCCTTTTTACTCCAATTTGCATAGGGAATGTCCTAGTAACTAAGTCCATTTGTCCATTTTTTGCATTTTGGTCCACAACAATCAAAACAAAACACAAGCACAATAATATATACACAATTATGTGCTCAAGTGAGCAAAAGGCAAATTGCATTAACATAAACATATGCTCAAATGAGCAAAGGAAAAAGCAAATGAATAATATGTACAAGAATCATAAATTGCATAAATGTAAAGAGCAAGAATTAAATGTTAATGGTTAATGGTTAGTGTTAGAATTAGTGTGCCATAAGGCGATTTAGTGCTATGTTAAGCAATCGTAATTGGACTTATGTAGAAGTCACAACTATCTGAGGTCAGTCAATAATAATGTAGGCAACAACACAAGTTAGAGATTTTGATTAGTGAATCAAACTCCTACAACTTGCCATGTCAAAAAGAAGATGATAAATGATCTTGTATTGATTTAGGTTCTTTGCATGATTAGGAAGCAACCTATCCTGAATGCAAAGCCATTCACTTGATCCATGATCAAGATGAATTAGATTTGAATCAAGGAAGATTAAACCTCCATGTATCAATGCTAACCACCAATCTTTAACTCATTGATCAAAAAAGAAAAAGAAGAAGAAGAAGAAGAAGATGAAGAATTAAAGTACATTAATAGAAATGGAATAAGATAATCAAAAAGCATTGACCAAAGATAGAGAAGATCAGAGTCAAACAATAGAAAATAGAAGCAAAATGCAGATTAGAAGTCAAGAAACAAACAAAATATTTTTGGTATTTTTGAATATTAAAATAAAACTTGAATTAAAATTATAAAGAAAGGTCAAACTTCAAACTCACTTCAAATCAACTTTGAAAAGTCCAAGTGAATTATCCCAAGTTCAACAAGGTCAAACAAAGTTTGACAAAAAATTTCAGCATTTTTAGAAGTCAGAAACTATTTTAAATCAATTAAAAATGCATAAAAATAACCTAATTGAACTAAAATATCAAATAAATCTCAAATCAATTAATAAATTGATGAGAATATTTTTCATAGATCTATCATCATTCAAAGAGGTTGGAAAAATATTTTTGTATTTTTTGGATATCAAAAACTATTTTAAATGAATTAAAAATAACCAGAAAAGAGAAAATTCCTAAAAAATATCAAATGATAAAATAAAAAATGTTAAAAATCATTTTTAGAAACTAGAAATTAAAAGGAGTAAAATGCAATTGGTCTCATATTTTTTGGACCAATAATGAAGGAGTTATGAATTTTTAAAAAGAAATGGAATTAAAAGAAATAAAAGAAATAGAAATCAGAAATTAAAAAAAGGGAAAATGCGTGGACCGTTTGATCTGAGCTCATTAATTGAGCAGGCAAATCATGAGGTCAGGAAACGCGCGCCTACCATGTGCATGAGTCAACTGAAGCGCACCAAGCCTATAATAAAGTCATAACAATTGACGCATGGGATTTAATCTGGAAAATGAGATGGACGACTCAGATCCAATCTGGAGACCAGACGGTGGTCAGCGCCACCATCTTCTCCGGCTAACTTCCGGCCAAGTCCAAAATTGCAGAGAAATGAAAGCTAACCAAATGCTACGATCCATGCACCAATGGAAAGCTGGGGTGATGTACATCACCCCTGTACCAACCAAATCCACTCTAGATTTCTACATTGAGAGAAATTAGAGATGGAAGATCTGTGGTGTTCAAATGAACTTCGTGATTTTTGAAAATTGAAAGCTCAAAAGTGTTGCCTCTATGCAGAGGACTTCAGATCACACAACAACAACAAGAAATGAGCACTATACAAGCTGATTCGAAGAAAATAAAGTGTGAGGTGAACCTCTGAGTTGCAGGGCTTGGAGTCACAATTCCTTAATGCTAATGCTTACAGTTCACTCTATGGATCAAGGTGAATAGGTTTAGGAACTTTAAGATCTGAGAAAACAGTCGAGGCAACTGAATTCTAGATCTGAAAATTGAGAGAAAAGTGAGATAGTTCCTTTGGTGTGAGGGTGAGGTTTCAGTTGCACAAAATTTGGGGCGCCTTCAGGTTGGTAAAATGAAGCTCATATGCATTGTATTTATAGGCAAGGCAATGCTGAAATGCATGATCTCAAACTTGCATGAATGGAAAGGGCCTCCATGCATGGGCCTGTACAGGCGCATGGAGGGCCCAATTCCACTTGGATTTTGCAATTGATGCATGATGGAAGCAAATTGGACGTGCAGCTTATGTAATAATGGTTCATGTAATGCAAATTTTAATGATTTTCCAAAATGTGCCATAATGTTCAAGCCTTCGAAAATGCTATGTCCAAACTTGAAACACCACCTCATGAGTAATGGTTGGAAAGCTTTTTGCATAATGATCATTTATTATGTTGATCAAAACTCCATTTGAGCCTTGGAAATTGATGAAAAGTGGACATGAAGTGTAGGGTGCAAAACATGCACATGTGAGATTTTCAAAATTGGCCAAAGTTCAAGCCCTTATGTTTCAATGATGAAAGCTCCAAATGACACAATCTTCAACATAGAAGTTGTAGATCTTTTCAAGGCAATCAATATGGACTTAAAGTTTGCATCATTTGGATTTTTGATGAAGAAGTTATGGGCACTTGAAGTTGGACTTTTTCACATTTCAATGCATTTGGTCCAAAGTGACCTATAATGTTTTGCATTATCACATGTATTTCATTTGAGATTTTGAAATTTTTCTCAACATAACATTTGAATTATACATCATAAGCTTTCCAATGCATTTGATCCCACATCAAAATAATAAAAAATGAAGGAGTTATGTCCTTGGGAAGTTGACCCAAAATTAGGGTTTCAGTCAAAATGACCTATAATGTCTTGGAATGGATGATTACCTTACAAGCTTCAAATCAATTTTTGATGAACATGAAAGTTGTTCATATGGTCCTTAATAACATTTTTTCTCTGAGGGTCCTCTCCATTTTACAAACACATAAAAAGTTAGGTCTCAGTGTATTTCAAAATAGTCAGATGAATTGACTGATCAACTTCTCAAGTCCAAACCTCATATCTTGATGAATTGATGATTGAGGACACTCAAATAAGTTTAAATATGCATGAAATGATGAATAAAAGAACTTACCTTGATTGAATTTGACCATGGGTTGAGGTTGCTTCATGAGAAAGGCACAGTGGATGAATGGATGAATTAGGGTTTCCTTGGGAAACAAGCCTCAAACCCCTTGATTTGCTTTGAGATGCTTGGGAGGAATATTTGATGGAAGATAGCTTTTGGGAACCATTGCCATGCTTGATTTCATCTTTAGTTGGCCCTATCAATGCATATAGGATCTCCTAGAAGCTGTGGACCTTGTGACTTCTGAAGCTACAAACAAGAGATGTTAGTGACATATTCTCGTGATTTTGGTTAGTAAATAAAATGAGAAAAACAATAATATAAAATTCAAGCATGCTTGGTTACCTCAAACCAAATCACAAGAGATCCCACCCAAAGGTAAAGGAACCAAGATGCTTATGATCCTTGAGGCAATGCAAATGCAATGTTATGATTCCATGAGGGATTCTTAGGGTCAAAATTGGGGTCTTACAATAATGACATTGAAATAAATATGCATTCTTTTGAATAAATCCATTTGTGTCCACTCATACTTCTCATTGGTATCAAGATTTTAATTAAGCGAAATCAAAAGGAGAATGAAGAAATTGAAAACACGAAATCATTGCACATACACTTTAGATAGAACCTTGCTGACGATGGAAGGCATTGTTTCAAATCCCTAAACACCAGATTTATAAGGAAGATAGTCCCTTGTTAACCCCTTCGAGCCAAGGAGTGTGAGTTTCTTTTTGAACATAAAACCCTAAATCTTAGTCCGGGGCAGGGTTTTCGTAGTTAGTTTGACCAGGCGTTCAAACTTCAAAATAGGAGTGTCCTATCTAAGGATCAACCATATCTCATCCCTCACAAGAGGTCAGAAACGAAATTCATAATGGTTGTCCCTCACCCACAGAGGCACGAGGCAGTCATAACCCCCTTCCAATCAATAAAATAAATGTCACACGATTTGTTCCACACATAAAAAAATAAAAGAAATAAAGTCCGCTAAGTCAAAAAGTTGTGAACAAGTGACTTAGGAAAAAATTAGGGCATCCCTCTACATTTCAAATTAGAGTCGATCCAACAAAAATAGGGAAATTAAAAAAACAAATTAGCAAAAGAAGAATTGAAAAGAAGAAAATCCTCAGCAAGAAAAAAATTGTGTGGCTACAAACCAAACAGAAGGTGCATGACTGCCACTCCAAAAGGAAAAACCTCAGAGGTTTATCATTTTCACTCCCAAATACCTTTTGGAAGAAGAGCACTTATATCGAACTAGCTGAACGTAGGACTGTTGAACATCAAGGAGAATGGGTGGGTTAGAATAGGTTTCGAGCCATAAATCCTTTTTTCTGAAAACCGTGAACCAAGCCATGTTACAACCCTCAAAAGACCTAATTGAAGCATGGTTTATTTCGAAAGCATACTATAGTCGGTCAAATCGTGTTAAAACTGACTCCTTAATGATTTGCTTATCATTTGTGTTGGTATCGATAAGACATTCTCATTAGTGATTCATTCACTATATGTCATAATTCCACTGAACAAAATTAGATTTCAAAACTACCATAAGCATGACATTAGCATTATCATTTCCAAAACTAACTTGTCTCACTCGTGAGTAAGCATTTGACATTAAGGAATCTTCCACAATGAATGTAAGTTGAGGAACCCGATTGCACCAAAAGTGAAGAATGCCCAAAGACTCTGTTGAGAAGGGGCAATCCATCTCAGTTGACTATGTCAAGGAGTAGAATACCCAAAGACTTTGTTGAGCATGGGCAAGCCATCCCAGTTGACCATGTTAAGGAGTAGAATGCCTAAAGACTCAGTTTGAGTAGAAATACAAGAGCTATAAGATTCAGTTACTCTGAGATGATCACGTCGAGAATTCTCTAGAAGATTCAGTTAATCTGAGATAATCACGTTGACAAATATCTAGAAGATTCAGATAGTCACGTCGAAAAATATCTAAAGGATTCAGTCAATATGAGGTAGTTACGTCGAGATTCGATAAATCTCTCTAAAGACTAGTTAGTCAGGGGCATTCCCTCAAAGATCATCCATCCAGAGGCAAAGTTACTTCAAGGCTCGTACTGGGGTAGGCCACCCTGAGAGAACAAGAAGTTAATCTCTCTAAGACGGTTAATTAGAGGAATGCAATTCCAAGACACTAGGGAAGGTCAGATTGAGATAATCTATGACAAAATTGCTTCATGACTTGTGACTGGGGCAATCCGCGCAGATGCCTAACAGACTGGGGAAAGACTGTCCAAAGAGAGGAAGGTCCTCTCCCTGCTTGTAAAAGCTTCTTAGATCCATCCTGGGGCATCAGAAGATCCAGCTCAAATTTATTCTCTAGCAGTATACGGATATCGGGAAGTCATGTTATCCCACACCCCATAAATCAGGAGCCTTGCAACCCAAGCCGGTTTTTCTTAGTATTCATTACACCTTACCCAAACTTGGGGAATTCATAGACCCTCATACCATTGTATAAACCTGTCATTCTTAAATCCTATCATTCCATTCATGCATGTCATCCGGTATAACCTAAAGCTCTATAACAAGAAATAAGCAAGCCTAAAACTCTCATGGCACTACTCAATAACCCATTTCCATTGGCACATTCCTTGAATCCAACCCTGTGGATAAACCCTTTTTATTAATACCCCCACATGTCATACCCTATTTTTAACCCTAAGATGCCACCATCATTTGTATCATTTACATGACATCTAACATCTTTTCATTACTAACCTATTGAAAATACAAAAAGATTTTCTACTTTGTTTGTCTTAAGCTAGGGTTTTACACCAAGAGCTTTCAAAGATTGATCAATCAAGACTTGGCATGAGTTTCAACATTTCAAACTCCTCATCCTTCTCAAGTGATCAAGTGACTTCCATCAACAATAATCAAGTTCAAGATAATTCCATCTCAAATTCATCAAGGCCAAACTTCATCTGATACCCTCAACTAGGGTTTTAACCCAAAGTCAATTGGTTGACTTTTTAGCCAAGGCATGATCCCAAAGCTTGAAGTATGGTTCAAAGAATTAAAATACATCATAAGTGATCCATTCACATCATTCAATGTGCCCAAGAGATCCCATTCATTAAAGATTGCAAGAATTGGATTCATATGATACAAAGTCAACTAAGGCCAAGTCAAAGTTTGACTTTTGACATTTTTGGTCAACCATGGAATTCTCAACTCATGGATCATGAAAATATGGTTGATGTATGCATTTGATCAAGAGAAAAAAATAAATTGGACGTTACTTGCAAAAAGGGCAAGATTTGGTTTTGTAAATTTTTCTAAGTTGCGAAAAAATACATGTTAAAGGTGCCAACTTTCCAAGTTCATAACTTTCAATCGAAGCAACCATTTTCTTTTCTCCAAATCTAAAACTAAATCTCTCTTTCCATACTAAAACTTTGTCATTGATGATTGATTCCCAAAAAATGCAAGGATTTCAAGTTATGAAGCCATGAAGTTGGTACCATAAAGTTAAAACACTTAGAAACATTTTCAACCAAATCTACCTTCAAAAAGTAACTTACTTGATCATCATTTTTCACCATTATCCATATTGATTCAAGTAACACTCCCAATATGAAAGTTGTGGAGGATGGTCTTATCTTTCCAAAAATTCCAATATCATAAAATTGTCATATTTGATCTAGGTGTTTCGAAGAGATGAAGTTGGCTATCCAAATTTGAACTTTGGGTCATTTTCATGGCAAGTTCATCATGTAACCTTGAGCCAAAGCTACATAATCTTACTTTGCAGGATATCTTGCTTCTAAATGTCACCTTAATAAGAAGATTACACAAACCCTTGGTGCATTACACACGGCATTGCGCCATTAACCAAGTCTTGATGCCATATTTGGAAGGTTTTGAAAAAAGCTTCATATCCATTTTGATAAAGGCCAACTTTTCCAACCACTCTTGCATTAAGCTTCCAACTTGTTTCTTATGATCACACTTAAACTTATACCAAAAATCAACATCCTAAACCTCAAGAAAAGTACCTATAAACTCCTCTTTTTCATCGTGATCCATTATGCATTTTTGTGAAAAATGAAACAAGTCACCAAACTAGCATTCCAATTGAACCAAGATAGATTTCTGCAAGTTACATGAACCATATGGAGCCTCTATAAATAGAGAGCCAAGCCTCATAACTCAACACACCAGAATTGTCACAAAAACTCCATTTTAGCAAATTCTCCAAACCTCAAACTTCCAAATTCCACTGTGCTTGTGTTTTCCCCAAACCAACACTTCAAACAACTTCTAAACATCCATTAGAAGTTGTACAAACACTTGAATAACTTCTGTAACAACCCTACCATCATATTCCAAATCACACTTTCATAGCTTGCAACTTGATTTGGAAAGGAAGAACCAATCACTCTCAGCTCAAGCCAGGCATTCAAACACCTTCCTTGAGGTGTAAGGAAGTTGTTCAGATCATAAAATCACATTTGGAACACTCTTATTTCAAAACATAATTTTCATTTTTGAGGTATGTACTCATTTATGCAATTTATGATTTAAGGCACCATTTTGCAACATTCTTGTTACCATTTCACTTGCCAAGATGAGAGGAACAAAACATATGATCATTGGTCTTAATCGGTGATGTTTGGAATTTAATTTTATATTCAATTTTTATGGTTTATATGCATTTTATTTTATTTATGGAGATTTATGAAAAATAAATGAAATTGGTTAATACCATTAGATTCCTTGCGAAATTCTAAGCAATTTTGGTCTTTGCAATTTTTGATTTCGTTAAGAATTGAGAGAGTTAGAGTTTTGAGAAGTTGTGAAAAAGGTGGAAATGATGGACTACGAGATGAATGAAGAAGATGATGTAACTTAATACATGAATTGACATTGTGCCCCAGTGGTAAAACGTTGGTTTGTTAAGTCTGTTGCATGCAGTCTGGGTTTGAATCCCCCTTGCCCCAATCTTTTGTTTCTTTTATTTTTTTACATCTTTTGTATTCAACCTTAATATATTATGACGCATCATGATAACACCACATAGTGCATGGCCCAATGGCTAGTATTTTAGCCTGCAACCACCAGGTCAAGGGTTCAAACCCCCTTGGCCACACTTTCCTTAATTTTTACCATTATTTTTTTTATGGTTTTCTTCACACCTTCATGCATTTATTTCTATATGAAAAATTAATTAATTTTGAATGATTTTTTGCAAACTTGTTATTTATCCCATCTATTTTATGAATCCTCAAAAAAATCCTAAAAAATAATATTTATTTTGACCATTTTTATTAGGTAGAGAACTAGTGCATTTTATGTTGTTTTTAGGCCTTTTAATGGATTTTCTTTTATTGTTTCCTTGTTCTAAGTGATCATAGATGTTTGTGTGACCAATGCATATTTGTTTAGGTCTTGTTTGATGTTGGTATCATTTTGTTTGCTTAAACATGATTATACTTTGGGCATTATACCATGATTAAATGACCTTGTATTAAAATATTAGTGATTGATTATTTAGATGAAACTTAGGGTTTTGTTTAGATGAATCTTTTGAAGCATCTTGATGCATGATTAGGGTTTCCACTTAAGCTTGGTCTTATCATGAACTTTGATTCAAGTTTAATGTTTATTTTGTGAAGACTTATAATGTGATGCATGTTTGACCTAAATTGATTCATGTTGTGTTTACGATGTCCAATGAATGCCTTTACTATGTCAAATATGATTTTGTCTTCACCATCAATGTGTTGTGTCTTGAGATGTTATGTAAAATTTCATTATGTCTTGTTTATGTTTATCTCAATACCAAAAAACCATGATCAATATTGTCATCCATACCTCACTCACCTTATGATTTCCATTGTATTTAGCCATATTTTGTGCCTTAATGTTAATGCATGTTCAACCTTGTTATTGTTTATATCCAAGGGAAAGGAATCATGACATTCCTGTCATTTTGCATGTGTGTGTTCATCTGCATTCTATACAACTTTGCTTCCCCTTAATCCAAAACTTCTAGATACAATCTTAGGTTCCCCTAAATATAAACCTTAGGATTCTATCTCTCTCTATCCTTCTTATAACCACTTTCATAATAAACTTTGACTTAGTGTAGCGGTAAATTCGTGACCATCAAGCTACGAATAAACTTGACGTCAGTAAAAACAGAGTCGCGACCGTGCTTTTATTGTTTCTAAAGGAAAAGGGAAAAGTACGAACAAAACCCAAAGATAAGAAGTTTTCAAATTAAAAATAATAAAATGCCAGAGATTCGGGTTGGTTACACAGAGGGAAGGTGTTAACACCCAAAGTGTCTTAGGTACTCCTAGGGAGCACTTTTTTATGTGTGCATGTGTTTTTGGTATAAAAGGTGTTTGATGAAATAGAGTGTGGGGATGAGAAAAGAATTCATTGATTATATTTTAGTGTTTGACAAGACCTTCGGTCTTATGCCTACGTACCAACATAAAAATGAGGGATCAAAACCATATAGTTAGTGGTAAAAGTTTCAAAGGAGTTGGTGAGTTGGTTTTAATAAGAATTTAAGAAGAGAGCACTAGAGGCCAATGTTTGAATGAGGTTGTTAGTCCTTTTTTTGTCTTTTTTTGATAATTTAAGTCAATATGGTTAAGTTTATTTAGAAATTTGATTAAGAAAAGAGTTTAAAAATTCATTGGCATAAGGCCAAAGTTTCTAATCATTAAAATATGTCTCAGTTGAAATTACAAACAAAGACGGTTTTTGAAAAGAGGGAGAGATTTTTGAAATTAAGAAGTGGGAGGAGATGAAGAGGCTATCCTAAGCACAAATTTAGAAGTTAAGAGTTAAAAATATCTGACCAATGGAATACAATCCAACAGACAAGAATGTCATTTAGAAACCCATTTTCCTTTGGACTTTAATCAAACAATAATCAACAAGCAATGAGAAATATCCAGACATCATGAAGATCAAGGCATCAAATAAAGATAGCCACATACAAGTAAGCACTCCAATAGCTAGCAGTCTTCATTGTCTTCCAAAGTATCATATGAAATATTCCTTAATCAACTCAGAACAAAACATCAGACACAAATAATGAAAATAAGCAATTAAGCACAAAGATAGAGTAGCAGATGAATCCAAAGCACTCAAATGTCTTGCATCAGATGAAGGCAATGGTCAAAGATAGCTCAGCCTCAGAATGTTGGCATTGGTCAAGTCCTTTAGCATAGGGAAGGTTTCCTAATCCTAAGTCCAAAAGTACAGATCAAGTTTTAACAATCCACCAAATGTTTTTGAGGGTTTTTATTGTTATTAGGTTTTTTAAGGTCCTAAGACCATAAAAAATAGCAAAACATACAAACTATATATACAATCACAAGATATGGATCAAGTGAGCAAAATGAAAAAAGACTTGAACATAAACAAGTTATATGAAATGTAAATGGCAATGAATGATAAATGACTGAAATTTAAATTTCATAAAGTAAATGACTTGAAAGATAAAAGCATAATGAATAAGAGTTAGTCAATGGTTAGTCAAATGTTAGTGTTGAGTTTTAATGGATTAAGTCATTCTTTGGAGAACACTCAACCATTCATTCACAAGTATGGATCCTTAAACCAAGACATCATCCATGAGAAGGGATCCAACTTGGATAATTCGACAAGTATGCCACTATCTCTCATGAAAGTAAAAAAGGTCAAGTCTCCACTCAATGCCATGAAGAATGGGAGGCTTACAATCTCACTCACTAGAATGCTATGCCTCGAGGGTCAAATTTAGCTCTATGTTAAGCAATCATAATTGAAGTTATGCAGAAGTCACAACTATCTGAGGTCGGGCAATAAAAATATAGGTGCTAATGCATGTTAGAGATTTGGTACAAAGAACCAAACTCCTAAAACATACCACACACTAAAAGAAAATGGGAGGGACCTATCTCAGTCATACTTGTATTGATTCATTTGACACAAGGTCATTGATGACTCAATTAGCCTTTTGACATTAGAGTTTTCATTGGTCAAATGAGGGAATGGGGAAGAATAGGGATGAAGATGAAGAGGAAGGGGGCAGATAGAAACACAAATTGATCATGAGAGGAATTTCATCAGATCAAAACCATCCATTCATTTTGGAAGATGAAATGTACATTTCATCAATCCCCTAAATCCAATGGTTTTGATCCAACAAAAGTCAAATCAACCATGACTAAGGCCCAAATAGAAAGTCAAACATCACAAGACCATAAAAATGGCTGAACATAATTTTTAAACATTTAATCAATTAAAACTCAAATTCAAATGCATTTTAATTTGGTCAAAATCTCAAATCCCTTCAAAACACAATATAAATGACCAAGGTATTTATCCAAGGTCAAGCAAGGTCAAAGGACCTTATACAAAAAATTTCATGATTTTTAAAAAGTCAGAAGTATTTTTAAACAATTAAAAGTATGCAAAAAAACATTTAATTCATGAAAAATACCAAAATTAATCCAAAAAATAATTTTAATTCATAATATGGAAAAGAGAAATATTTAAAGATTTTTGGTGAAAGTTCCATATTTTTTGGATTAAAAATGGATTTATTATGAATTAAACAAAATAAGGCAATTAAATAAAAAATAAGAAAATATGAAAAATCAGGGTCCATCAGATCTCCCTCATTAATTGAGGTGACATATCTGATGGCCAAGCGCGCGCGTTCCACCAAAGACCTTAGTCAATGCGCCACACCAATGGTAATCAAAAGGAAATGCTAGGATTAAAATATTTTGAATGGATCAAAGGGTGGGGAACACGTCAACACACCACCAAAGTTATGGCTCCGGTCATCTTCTCCGGTGAACCACATCGGACTGGATGACCACCAACCATTACCAAAATGAAAAACAAGGACATGATTTTAAATAAAAATGCTCAGGAGCTCAAATATGACCTCAATTTCCTCCAATTCCAAGTATATTGAAAGATTCATAGATTTGAATTTTGAGGATCATGAACTGAGTTGCTTCGATTAGACCTCAAAGAAACTCAATTTTGTTGCCTACATTGGTAGGACTTCAGCAAACCAACAATCAATCAAAATGGATGAGAAATGAGGGAGAATCGAAGAAGAGAAGTTTCCGAAATCTCACCTTCAGGGAGCTTCAAATCAGCTTGATCTTGCTTCCAATTTGGATTTGCTTGACTCTAGAAGCTTGCAGGAGATGATATTGATGATTAAAAATCTTGGACTCTTGGAGTTTCAATTCCAAAACAGAATGAGAATTGAAAATCGATTTCTAAAGAAATCTTCAAGATTATCCTTTCAATGGGGTTTGGGGAAGAAGTAGGTAGAAGCTTGGGCAGGAGGATCCACATTCTGATCACCAAGGTCATGTATTTATAGCCACGTTCATTGCTTTTCACACACTTCCAAACTTTTGCCAAAAATAGAAATGTGAAGTGCATGCTTGCATGGGCGTCTGATAGGCCCATGAGGTGATGTAATCAGGTCCAAAAATGATCATGAATGAAGCTGAAATTCTAACATGAGGCCATGCATTTGTAATTGAGAAATGATCATGTGATTCATCCAAATGGGACCATGAAGAGTAACCATGCGCAAGTCATTCAAATCTTGTCCAAATGATGTGATTTTATACTTTTTGGAAAGGTGACATCAAGAGTAACAAATTTTATGTTGAACACGTTTCCATTTGAAGCTTGGATCATGATGAATTTTGAGGTGGAAGTTTGAGAAATCAAACATAATTGAAAAGTTTCTAAGTACCAAGTCAAATATCCACTTCTTCCACCTTGAATAACTTTTGCTATGAGCTTCAAATGGAAAAAGTTCCTTCATCAAAGTTGTATATATTTCAATCATATTCAATTTGGTCTCAAATTTGACCTCATTTGGATTTTGCATGAAGGAGTTATGCATTTTACAAGTTGAGGAAAATTGCTTGTTCAATGATGATGGCCCAAAATGACCTATAATGTTTTCTCTTGGAACATGCTCTTGCAAGTTGAATTTGAAGTTTCTAAAAGAATAAAGTTTGACATGACATCTTGAAATTGATAATGAAACTTGGATGGCCTTCATATCATAAAAATTGAGCAAGTTATGGTCCTTAGAAGTTGACCTCCTAACTAGGGCACAAACAAAATGACCTATAATCGTCCAACATAAAAAATGACTTTCCAATAAAAACTAGCTCTTGATGTCAAAATGAAAGTTGTTTGTAATTTCATAAGGAGTAATGTTTCTCTTGGAATCATTTTCATATGATAAAACGTTTAGGAGATAGGGTCTAGGGACCCCAGTTTTGATCAGTTGGCTTCCTCTGGTCAACCACCTTGAACCAACTAGCAAACTTGAACTTATCTTGATATTTGGAACTCATGGAGGATCATATATGTCTAATATGATGCAATATGAAGTATACCTTGAAATACTTGATCAAATGATGAAGAACCTTGTTGAGGAAGTCATACAAGATACCTAGATGAATTAGGGTTTCCAAGGCAAACAAGCTTCAAACTCTTGATGATTTCTTGATCAAAATGATAAGTGAAGAGAATTGAGATCCATATATGATGTATAGACCCAATGTGAACCATCTCTTGATTGATTTCCTTGCATTTAGGGTCTCAAACCCTAGTTGTGAGTTGGATGAGGCATATGTGGATGCATACACTACCTACAAAAGAAATAAAGCTATACATAAACATATTTTTGGTATTTTGGTTAGTAAATAATGAAAAACAAGGTACAATATAATAAAATGTGCTTGGTGATCTCTCCCAATGCAAACCCAATGAATGAGGGGTAAGGAGAATGCCAAGGTGTGATCCCAAAGCCAATGCAAATGATGAGATATCATGAGGGATCTTAGGGTCAAATTGGGGTCTTACAACTACCCCTATTTAAGGACATTATAGCTAAGGATGTGAAGGTTAAAATCTTCGTATCAACTCAGTAGAATAGACTTAAATAACAACATCTAGAAACCAATTTTGGCCCCTTAGAGACCTCATGATGCATATGAAATGAATGCCACAAAGGAAAATATTCCGGAAGAAACTGAAAATTCACAGGAGCATAATGCATTTCATAAGGAAAACTCAATGGGAAGACAGAAACTATAGGGGATAAGAAGTTATGCGTAGGCCAGGCTACGACTTAAAAACTGTTGGGGGACGCAAAGGGAATTTCCAATAAATCAACGGAAAGACTCGGTCTAGGGATAAGGGAAATCTGCAGGGGATAGGAATAGATCAGAACAAAATTGAAATACTCAAACCAAACAGGGGATGGTGATTTCATTGAGGAAATACACACTCAAATTCAACCGGGGAAGAATGAACTTTAACACAGGAGTAAAAGAGATATATTATCTATTACCGGTTACTGGTTAAGAAGATAATATACTCTAACAGAGGGATATCCGTTACCGGTTAGGGTAAACATATCAAGGATGACTCACTGAGGAAAAAGAGGTGTATCCATTACCGGTTACTGGGTAAGAATAACCTACTGGGGAGAGAAATCAAATAGGATTTACAACTACCGGTTACTGGGCAGAGGACCAAAGAGAGAGTATTCGTCACTAGTTAAAGTGAACATATCAAGGCTAAACTCAAAGGAAGAATATCCGTCATCGGTTAGGATGAACATATCAAGGATAGACCACCTAGGGAAAAATAGGAGTTACAACTACCGCTTACTGGGTAGAAGAACAAAGAGAGAGTATCCGTCACTAGTTAAAGTGAACATATGAAGGATAAACTCAAAGGAAGAATATCTATCATCGGTTAGGATGAACATATCATGGATAGACCACCTGGAAAAAAAATAGGAATTACAACTACCGGTTACTAGTTAGAAGACCACAAATAGAGAATATTCGTCATCGGTTAGGATGAGCATATCAAGGATAGACTCAGCAGGGGAAAGTAGGAATTACAACTATCGGTTACTGGGCAGAAGACCACAAAGAGGAGAAAATCCATCACCGGTTAAAGTGAACATATCAAGGATTAACTCTTTGGGGGAAGAAAAGTAGGGATTACAACTACCCTTTTACTGGGTAGAAAACCAAAAGGGAAGAATATTCGTCACAGGTTAGGATGAACATATCAAGGATAAACTGTCGGGGAAGATAAATGAAGTAGATTATATTTTACCGGGTATTGGGAAAAATTAATGTACTCGACACCAAGACGAATATTATCAGCTACTGGGTAATAGACTCTCAGGGGGCTAAAATATCTATCTAGACAATAACTAGAAAGAAACTGTCAAGCAAAGACTCAACCCAATGAGGATATAACTCAAGGGGGGTGGTTCCATCCAGATAATTAACTGGGGGGGGGGGGGAACTGAAATAACAATCATCCAAGAGGAAATAACTCAGTGGGGAACGAGAAAGGTTAAACTCTTTCCGCTTAAAGGGATAACACTCTACAATTGAAGGAGGGCAAACATACCAAATCTTCATGGGAAGATATTATCACCAAAGTGGGGATCAAAAGATAAATCAATGTGATAGAATGTGTTGTACCCTAAAATTTGCCCTCCACTTTTTAATCTTTCCATCCAACAATTTGACTTGGGGATCAGTTGCATACATTAACCACTCATTCATATGCATCATTCATCCATTAGTGGATCACCATAGATTCAAAACTCTTGACTTATGAAGCTAGGGTTGGCATATGGAACAACTTCAAAAGCATGGCTTGGCTATTCATCAGAGCATAGGGGATGTGAAACCCTAATCATTTGATGGTATAGGTATGGACTCAACAAGGGGCTACCTAAGCAATCCTTAGGGGTCTTCAAAACCCTAGTCCTTGGCTTTCAGGTTTATGAACCTTTTGGTTTGCATTGAGGTAGTGGAAACCCAGGTTGTGGTCCATGGCATTGATGCGCCACTTGAGTTAACTTCTCACTTGGTTTGAGATTCTTAATTTGATACATAGCTTTGAACTTTGACCTACTAAACCCTAATGCATGGTGTTATTTGATTGATTCAAGGCATGTTTGCATTCATGTTTCATTTACCTCATGGTCTCATGATCCATTTGATCTGAGTCTTATTTTATTCACAATTCATCTATTACTTTCATGGTTTTATTAAAATGTCAAGATTCATTCATGCTTTGATTGATAGTCCCATTGATACAAATTCATTTGATCAAGTCATTCTATGACCCATTAATTCAATTTCATTCATTCATTCAAAGAAAGCCAAGCCATTATGCCTCACACATGACCCCATACATCAAAACAAAGGAAAAAAACCATTTTGCATGATGGAAATCGATTACCATGTTTGGGAAATTGATTTCCCTGCTCCAGTAGCCAAAAATTTCATTTTTGGATGATGGAAATTAATTACCATGTTTGGGCAACCGATTTCCCTGCTTCAGTAGCCAAAAAATGCATTTCTGGATGATGGAAATCGATTTCCATGCTTGGGAAATCGATTTCTGGTGCTTTTTCTTGATTCCGGCCAACTAAGCCGCCTCCTGCGCGGTGGTGCCGGAGCTCCGGTGGTGGTTCCTTTTGACATGAAAACTGAAAGTTTATGTGTAGAGAAGACAAAATGAGTTTGCTGAATTTTTGCACTTTACTTTGCAAATTCTGTTGGGCTTAGCCATTAAGGCCAATAGTTTGCTTTCCACACCCATGTTTTGTTTAATACTTGTTGAACCCAACTACACTTCCTTGTATTTGGGCTTATTCTGTTGGGCCCAAAGCCCCATTTTGCTGAATTCTGTATACTATATCCAGGGCCTGCACACCCTTGGCCCAACACTTTAATTTCCATTTTTAATTACCTTTAATTCCATTTTATTTTGTGTTGATATTTTTGGTAATTGTTTTTTTTATTATTTTAATTTAGATTTAATTAGATTTAGATTGTAATTAGAATTTTAATATAGTTTAATTATATTAGAAATAATAAAATAATTAGATTTTAGTTAATTTTAGAATTTAGTTAATTCTTGAACATTAGGTTAAAATTGATCTTAGGATTCAATTAATTTATACGTTCTAATTAGACTTTGATTAGAAATAAATTTGTGTTTGTGGTTGGATTTTTTTTGTGAATTGACCATTTTATCCCTTAGGGGTTATTTTTTCATTTTGACCATTTAATTGCATGTTCCCTTAGGAACTTTTTTTGACATAGATTTTTAATCAAGTCTTGACTAATCACCATGATCCCTTAGATTAGTTTGATTAATTCTAACTAATAAATTAGGTTCAAACCTATTTTTCCAATCAAATCAAACCCATGATTCAAATTGATCAAAAGTAATTATGATCAATTAAATCCTTTGAACTTGTATAATCCCACAGTCTAATTGAGTGACCAAAAGACCCTTGGTCACTTAATAAGACTTTTTCTGTAAGTTGTGGAGCTCGAAGCCTCAAGTCAGATTCTCGATCAAGGCACCCTCAATCGTACTAAGTAGTGGATAATACAAGCACATCAAAGGTGGAATTTTCAAGAGCTTGTCAAGTCAAAGTTAGAATGGTGTGGCATGAGGCTTAAGTAATAGAGAAGGAATAGGACTGGAGAATTCCTACCCCCATTCTGAAAAATCTTTGGGTATGGGATGAATGACCTAGTGATCATCGTATTCACCTCTATTCATAGACTTTAGCACAATTCATATCATACGATTGGCAAATCTCTCCCTTCATAAAGCAATGCAACAAGCAAGGACTACACCAACAACTCATCAATCATAATTCAAAGTGTGTGGCACGAGCCTTAAGCAATAGAGAAGGGATGAGATTGGAGCTTTCCTACACTCATTCTGGATATCTTTAGGTGCAGAACCTTTGGCCCGTGACTCATCGTATTCACCTCTATTCATAGACTTTAGCATAATTTGAATTACATGATTGTTGAGTCTCCTTCTACACCAAATGACACAACATTAATAGGATCAACATAAAGGACTTCCTATCAGCAACTTGTTAATTTGTATTCGAGTTTCACGCTATGAGCCTTAAGAAATAAAGAATGATGAGAGTGGATAATTCTTATCCTTGTCTAGAATATTATTGGGTACGGGATGAATGATCCAGTTGCGCAAGGTGTTCGCCTTTGTTCATAGACTTTAGTGCAATTCGAATCACTCGATTGGCAAGTCTTCTCCTTCAAGCAAACCTCAATCGTTCAACACTTCAATAGTGAAGCACCATTGCACATTAATCATTTCTTCCTCAGTGGATCATCAATCATACTCCCATTGAAATTTAGACATCCCTTGGATTAGTCCCTTTGTAATCAAGTCTTTGAATCCTAATCAATCAACTCAATCATTGTTCACCTTGCCAGTCCTCTTGTGCTTTGGCAAACCCTTTAATCATTGTTCGTCTTATAAGACCTCTCGTGCTTAGAAGAAGCTCTTGCCTTATAAATTCTCTCGTGTGTAGGCCAATCATTTCTTAATCCTTATTCGTCTTGTAAGACTTCTCGTGCTTAGACGACTCTCTCGCCTTGTAAATCCTCTCCTGTGTAGTCAAATCATTTCTTAATCCTTATTCGTCTTATAAGACCTCTCGTGCTTAGACGACTCTCTCTCCTTATAAATCCTCTTGTGTGTAGGCCAATCATTTCTTAATTCTTGTTCGTCTTATAAGATCTCTCGTGCTTAGACGACTCTCTCGCCTTGTAAATCCTTTCATGTGTGGGCCAATCATTTCTTAATCCTTGTTTGTCTTATAAGAACTCTCGTGCCTAGATGACTCTCACGCCTTGTACATTGTCTCGTGTGTAGGCCAATCATTTCTTAATCCTTGTTCATCTTATAAGACCTCTCGTGCTTAGATGACTCTCTCGCTTGTAAATCCTCTCGTGTATAGGCCAATCATGTCTCACTTGTCCTTGTGGTTGATTACCATCATCGGTTAGTACCATGTTCCAGCTTGTTAAGCAATCCGCCTCCGGGCAATCCTATCAAATCTCTCTTTTTTCAGCCTTAGTGGGTTGAACTACGATTGCTCTGATTTCTCATTGCACGATGAGAATACGTAGGCACGAGGGTTCGAGTCCTCTGCGAGCATACTTATTTATTATTCATGCCTTAGGGAATTCCTTCCATTCATCTCCATGGAACATTAATCACGACTTACATTCATATACTACCTTCCTTCACTTCATGTAATATACCCTATCCTTTGATCCAAATACAATATACCTTTGAGCTCCATCTTTCATCTCTTTGCGAATCAAGAGCCGATTGGTTTCTCTTGTTAGTCCTCTCTTTGCTTAGACGAACATCTCCTTACTTACTTTGCAGCCACATTCAAGTGACCCTTCCTTTTTTGGTTGTTCCAATATAGTGTTGTAGTCCCTCACTTGTTGGTTCATGCCAATTTACTCTTGGATTCGTATTTCACCCCTTTTTGGAGTTCAAACAACATTATTATTTGGTTCATACCATACTTTTATCACAATTCTTTTCATCTATCACCACTAGTTTTTTGAACTACGGAGCTCTGAATTCGTTATTGCACTATAAGGATACGTAGGCATGAGGGCCCCAATCCTCACCGAACACTTTACCATGGATGTTAGGGGTGCTAATACCTTCCCCTTGCATAATCGACTTCCTTACCCAACATATCTCTTTCCCTAGGGTTTTATTGATGTTTTCCCTTTCCTTCCGGAATAAATAAAGTTCAATGGCGACTTTGTTGTATGTACGAGCGTGCGATACGTTCAGGTATATTTCCACTAGCTCCAGCTGGCGACTCTGCTGGGGAATTTTCTTCTGGGAGCATTTCCTAGTTGCTAAAAGGAGTCGAGCCTAGTTTTGATCGCTTCTCCATTAGTTTAGGTGGTTACCTTTATTCTTTACTCGCTTTATTTATCGCATTTCTTTATTGCTTTAGATATTGTTTATTATGGATATTATCTGTTATACTCTCTGTTGGGTTGGGGTTGACACTATATGAGTGAAGCTATATAATTGAGCATATTATACACATAGGATAGACTCGTGGATAGTCGTGTACACCTGCGTGGCGCGCTGGGTTTTCACGAGAACCACACCCAGACTAGATTCACTTGGAAGTACTTTTGTCCTGTGAGTATTCACTACGGCAGGGTATTTCCATTTCGAGTCGATGACTCTGGGAGGCCTTCTAGGGACCACCTTGGAGCATAGTCCATACCTGTGAGGGGGATATGGGATTTTTCTGCAGGAAACCATATCCTTTACATACCTTATTCTCATAGACGTTGAACCTTTGATCCTGCATCGGGCAGGATACGCAGATTATCCGAATATGTTTATGTTGTTAACATACTCTATTGCATATCATTATTGCATTGTTGTATATATGTCGGAGTTTTGACCCTGAATTATTATGCCACAATGCTTTGAATTTATGGGTGTTGCATAATTATTTGCATTTCATCCCTAACACGTGCATTCATGCATTTGCATCTCATGACTATCAACCCGAAAAATCTCACCTTATCCCTTCTCCAACTAGAAAGACGACGACTCTTCGACACCAGTACTTCACAAGAGCTAACAAGTCGAGAATTATGGAAGATCTGGAACAAGAGAATGCTACCTATAGGGAAACCTTGGCTCAATTCCAAGGCAGAATGAACACCTTCCAAGGTAACATGAACATTATATTGGAGTACCTTCAAGCTCAGAAGGCTACTACCTCCACCTCTGCTGCCAATCCGGCTTCTGCTGTAGTTACTGATGCCATTGCTGTCACCACTTATGTTGGTGCTGTTATGGACATTGTGATTCAACCTGTGGTGAACCAACCTATCTGTCAGCTAGGTCTTAATAGGCATGTTGCTGCCTATCCCTGGGGTTTGCCTCCAAACTTTACTCCCCAAGCTGCTAATGGGAATGCCTTTGTGCCATATCAGTCGTTTGCTATTCATCCGGCCAATGGGAATGTCGTTGCCCATCCTTGGGGCATGACCACTCACTCACCTCAAATGGTTAATGTTGACGACCATGAGATCAACCCAGAACAGGTTCTTCAGACTTCTGCACCGGTGATTGTTGAGACTCTTAATGATAACAAAGATGAGTACAAGGGTCCTACCCTTCACTTCCTCCTTCCTCCTCGAGTTGCTCAACCTACTGTTCAAAATTTGAATCAAGGTATTCAAATACCTCCTCCTTATCCTGGGGCATCTTTTATTGTGGCACCTCCATTTGTGTATCCTGGGGCACCCTATGCTCCATATCAGAATCAATATGGTCAGACAGTTAGTAAGATGGTTAATCTGGGATTGATGTATCCTCAAGGGTACCCCCAATTTGCTTCTCCTCCAGTTATTTCTCAAGCAACTTCTCAGGGTGTTCAATTTCCTAGTCATCAAGTTCATCCTCAAACTGCTAATCAGATTGTTGTTAGTTCAGATCGGAACATATAGGCAAACTATCGACTACTAGATGAAAGGACAGAGCCATTGAAGGTTTCTCCGCTTATGGTATGGATGCTAATAGCGCGAAAACATATCGTATTTCCGGGTTCATATGCATTGCTTTTGACTTGATTAACATTTATTATTACGCAGTATTTTATGTTTATTGTAGGTATTTATCGATTAAAAGGTTTACAAGCAAGCAAAATGGAAAATAGAAAAAAGGAAAGAAAAAAAGAAGAAAATGGAGAAAAACATAGAGAATGGGCCACCATGCCTAATGGGTTTGTGGTGCCCATCATCTAGGGTGTGTGGCGCCCTCCAGATGACCCAAAGAGGATGGTGGCGCCCGCCACAAAGAATGGAGATTGTGGTGCTCAACCCTATATTGGTGGCGCTCACCACGGAGACAAAGACATTGGGGTATGGGAACCGCCACAACCTGGTCTTCCCTATTATTTCTCCAAGTTTTTTTCCACGAATCCACTCATCTTTAGCTACAAATCATGGATGTGGAAAATATATAAAGAGGGCAGTTTCTACACGCCAGCTCTCGCTCTTCTTCCAGTTTTCAATCTACGAATTATTTTTAGTTAGAATTATTTTCTTTTAGTTTCTTAGGTAGTTTTTCCTACATTGTAACAGTGATAGTTTCTCCACATCAGGGACTATTGCGATTTATAATTTACGCATTTGAATTCAATTGTAACGATTACTCATTGCCAAAGCCTACCGATATTATTTTAATCGAAGAATCAAGATTCAGTTCTAGTTCTCAATTCGTAATCCAGGTTTTATTTTGATTGCTATTTTATTTATTTATGCCTTATTGCATGTTTGATTTTCCAACTACCATGTCTGTTACCAGATCTATGTCCGGCTAAACCCTTAGGTATCGGTATGTAAAGACCGTCGAAACGACGGGATTCGTAGAAAATTGGTGTTAGTTTTTATAAAACTTGTTTTTACGGTTTTTTGTTTCTTGTTTTAATCAAACTGTTTTTCGTACGAGAGTACAAAACAAGCTAAGGTTACGGTCAACAAGAATAAGAGTTTGAGATTTTAACCAGATAGCTAAAACTAGGCATTAATCCTAAACACAACTAGAGCGCTTTAGGATTAATTAGACTATATTCATATTCAAAAAATACTTTTAAATTCAAAATGAGACTGCGAGAGCCAAGCATTCTGGTTTAGGAGTATGGTCAGAGTCAATAAAAACGAGAGTGTGAGACTAAGTCCTTTCTATAAATAATTTCTACTAAAGAATATTTTGACCAATAAGATTACACCAACTATCTATCGAATCCCCGAAGTTTGATGCGTTACATACTGATATCCCCTATATCATATATCTTTATTAATATTCTATTTACGTTTTAGCTGTTTCTCTTCATCCCTCCAATCTTAGAACGATCATCAGCCTTAGATTTACATAGTAACATTAGATAACGATACGTTCGATTATTAGTCCTTATGGGTTCGATAATCCTTAAAACTACGCGATGGGACTATGCACTTGCAGTCACGATTCCCATAGACTTACTAAGTCGCGATCAAGTTTTTGGCGCCGTTGCTAGGGACTAGTTTAGTCGATATCTTAACTCCAGTGTTGCCCAATATAGACTAAGGCAAACAATTCTTTTTCCCTTTCTACATTTGTCGAGTGTATGCCAAGTACTCACTCTCAAGGTGTGAAATTAAAGCTACAATTCGATGAACCTGAGTGTTATCTTAGATTAGAACGCCGAATACGAGACTTGATACGAGAACATCGTATCAAGCTAAGTCTTCCTAACCTTAACATCCTACTTATGAATCAGTTATTCAATCAGAGATGGCCGAAGGAGTGCAAAATTGTCCTCTTAAGTACTATACAATCCCTTCGCAGGATGAACCATATAACAACATCGCTGCCCCTGCCATCGAGGCCAATAATTTTGAGCTAAAACCTTCGCTGTTGTCAGTTGTACAGCAAAACCAATTTTCAGGTAGTCCCACGGAGGACCCGAACCTACATTTGTCAATATTTTTGTAATTCGCACACACAGTGAAAGCGAATGGTGTCAGCCCAGAAGCTATAAGACTACGTCTTTTCCTATTTCCATTAAGAGATAGAACTAGAGCTTGGCTCCAGTCTCTACCATCCAACTCTGTCACTATGTGGAACGAGTTGAAGAAAGTCTTCTTAGCCCGATATTTCCCACCTAGTAAGACGACTATGCTAAGAGCCCAAATAAACGAGTTTAAACAAAAGGATAATGAATCACTTTTTGAAGCTTGGGAGAGATACAAAGACATGATGAGGCTTTATCCACATCACGGTCTAGAAGAATGGTTGATCATCCATACCTTTTACAACGGTCTCTTGTACAATACAAGATTGACAATAGACGTCGCCGCAGGTGGCGCACTGATGGATAAACCATACAATGGGGCCTATCAACTCATCAAAAGTATGGCCCAGAATCATTACCAATGGGGAAGCAAAAGAACCTATGTAGAGAAACCTCAAAAGAAGGGAGACATGTACTAATTAAGCAGTCTTGACCATATCAACGCCAAGGTAGATGCTCTTACTCAAAAATAGACAACTTGAACATAACACCAGCAACCACCGTGGCTGCCGTTGCACCAAATTGCGAGATATGCGGAGTTCAAGGGCATACTGCCCCAGAATGTCAACTCTTGACAAGAACCTCTACATACCAAGTGAACTATGCTCAAGGAAACCCTTACTCAAACACCTATAACCCAGGTTGGAAGAACCATCCTAACTTTTCGTACGAAAACAACAATGCATTGTATGCACCTAACCAAGCTCCTGCTGTACCACCAGGATATCATAAAGCTGCCACAAATACTCAAAATGCTCATAGGAAATCAAACTTAGAAATAATGATGGAAAACTTCATAGCTACCCAAGCCCAAACAAATAAGGATTTCCTAAATCAAAACATACACACTAGTGAGCAAATCAAGCAGTTAGCAAACAAGGTAGACGCATTAGCCACCCACAAGAAAATGTTGGAAACACAAATCTCACAAGTGGTGCAAAAACAAGCACATACTGCTGCTCCTGCAGGCATATTTTATGGACAGCCGCAACCAAACCCGAAAGGTCATGCAAATGCTATTATACTACGAAGTGGGACAGAACTAGACGGACGGACCGACCCTAGAACTAAAAACCCATCCATGCATCAAGACCCTAGTAAGGTTACTGAGAAGGAAGACGAACAAGAGGAAGATAAAAACGAAGAGGCCGTAGAGAAAGAAGAACCTTATGTGCCTCCACCACCGTATAAACCCCTTATTCCTTATCCTCAAAGACTTGTTAAATCTAAAAGTGTAGGACAATTTAAAAAATTCGTAGAGCTTCTAAAACAATTGAATATCACGATACCCTTTACAGAATCGATCACTCAAATGCCCTAATATGCTAGGTTTCTCAAAGAAATCTTATCTAACAAGAAGAAGATAGAGGATAATGAAACCGTTACACTTACTGCTACGTGTAGCGCCATAATATAAAACAATATACCTCATAAGCTGAAAGACCCAGGTAGTTTCTCCATACCCTGTGTAATCGGAAAGATTGTCATCGACAAAGCACTATGCGACTTAGGAGCCAATATTAGTTTAATGCCCTTGTCTATATGCGAAAGGCTAAAAATGGGAGAACTAAGACCTACGAGGATGTCCGTACAACTTGTAGATCATTCTGTTAAATCTCACGTAGGTATGCTAGAAAACATTCCGGTGTGCATAGGACAATTCTATATTCCTACTGATTTTATAATCATGGATATAAAAGAGGATTCCAACATTCCTATCATATTAGGAAGACCATTCCTAGCTACAGACGAAGCTATTATAGATGTTAAGAAAGGCAAACTATCCTTTGAAGTTTGTGAGGAAAAAGTTGAATTCATTTTGACGCAATTCCTAAAGGCACCAGCTATAGACGATACCTGTTATCTACTAGATGTCATCGACGAATGCATAAGAGAGATGGAGAATGAACAAACATCATACTCCGAAATACTGAAAATTCCAAGGCCTTCTACTTTTGAAGATGAAAATTTAAGTGAGGAATACCAAGATAACAGCCTAAGCGAGTGCCTAGCACTAACGCCCGATCATATGCCTTGCCCAAAGAAACCAACCCTAGAACTTAAGATGTTACCCAAAAATCTAAGGTACGAATTCCTAGACACTGAACTTGAGCGACATATAATAGTAAATGCAGACTTAGGGCAGATAGAGACCGAAAAGCTTCTACACGTTTTGAGAAAATACCCCACTGCTTTAGGCTACAATATCTCAGATCTGAAAGGAATAAGCCCTTCCATATGCATGCATCACATAATGCTAGCAGAAGACAGTAAGACCTCTAGAGAACATCAAAGAAGGATAAATCTCATTCAGAGTGATGTAGTAAAGAAAGAAGTGCAAAAACTATTAGAAATAGGTATTATCTAACCGATATCCGATAGTCAATGGGTCAGCCCAGTACATGTCGTACCAAAGAAGGGAGGCGTCACAGTTGTGAATAATGAAAAGGAGAATCTATAGCACAAAGAGTGGTTACTGGAAGTAGAATGTGTATTGATTATAGAAAATTAAACAAAGCCATTCAGAAGGATCATTTTCCTTTACCGTTTATCGATGAAATGCTTGAAAGATTGGCTAAGCATTCTCACTTCTGCTACCTAGACGGTTATTTGGGATTTTTCCAAATTCCTATTCATCCCGACGACCAAGAGAAAACAACCTTCACATGCCCCTGTGGTACATTCGCCTACCGACGAATTCCATTCGGACTATGTAACACTCCCGCAACATTCCAAAGATGTATGATGTCAATTTTCGCTGATTTCATAGATGACATCATGGAAGTCTTCATGGATAATTTCTTTGTATGCGGACACAACTTTGAAGGCTGCCTATCGAATCTTGAAATGGTACTAAAAAGATGCGTAAAAGTGAACCTCGTGCTAATTTGGGAAAAATGCCATTTCATGGTCCGACAAGGAATCATACTCGGACACATAGTATCCGACAAGGGGATTGAAGTCGACAAGGCCTAAATAGAAGTTATAGAAAACCTCTAGCCTCTGAAAACCGTAAGAGAAATACGAAGCTTCTTAGGACACGTCAGATTCTACCGGCGATTCATTAAAGATTTCTCAAAAATCACCAAACCACTGACTGGCCTATTGATGAGAGACTCCGAATTTATCTTTGGCGAGAAATGCCTAACGGCGTTTGAACAACTGAAAACAACTCTTATTACCGCACCTATCATGCAACCGCCCGATTGGAGATTACCCTTTGAAATCATGTGTGACACTAGTGACTATGCTGTAGGCGCAGTCTTAGGACAAAGAAGGAATAAGAAACTTCATGCAATATACTATGCAAGTAGGACCCTAGACCCTGCACAGATGAACTATGCCACCACAAAAAAGGAACTTTTAGCTGTAGTGTTCGCTCTGGATAAATTCCGTTCCTACCTGGTAGGAGCAAAGATAATTATCTATACCGGTCATGCTGCAATTAGGTACCTATTAAAAAAAAAGGACGCCAAACCAAGACTCCTAAGGTGGATCTTACTATTACAAGAGTTTGACCTAGAAATCAAGGATAAAAGGGGCACTGAAAACGTCATGGTCGATCACTTGTCAAGAATGGAAAGTATTGAACCTGAACGAGTGCCTATAAACGATGATTTTCTGTACGAAAGACTTATAGCCCACTTGGAAAGCAATACAGGTAAATATGCATTAACCCATAAGGATACCAAAACAAACGAGGTAGTGGAAGCAATTTACACCAAAACCACACTACCATGGTACGCTGACTTCGTCAACTACTTAGCAGCTAGGCTGCTTTCGCCAGACTTGACCTACCAACAAAAGAAAATATTCTTCCACGATCTTAAACATTACTATTAGGATGAGCCTCTACTTTTCAAAAGGGGTGCCAACGGCATTTTCTGTCAATGTGTCCTCGAGGATGAGGTAGAAAACATAATCTCCCACTGTCATTCTGCTCCCTATGGAGGACATGCAAGCACCTCGAAGACTTCCGCTAAGATCTTGCAAGCCGGCCTTTTTTGTCCTACTCTATGAAAAGATGCCCACATCGCGATCACAAATTGCGACCGGTGTCAATGCACTGGCAACATATCTAGACGCGACGAAATGCCGCTTAAAGGCATTTTAGAAGTAGAAGTCTTCGATGTTTGGGGAATCGATTTTATGGAACCTTTCCCATCTTCTTTTGGTAACAAGTATATCCTTGTCGCGGTCGATTACGTATCAAAATGGATTGAGGCCATAACCTCTCCAACGAACGAAACACGAGTGGTAATTAGACTCTTTAAGCGTATAATCTTCCCTAGATTCGGAGTGCCGAGACTTGTCATCAGTGATGGTGGCTCCCATTTTATTTCAAGGATTTTTGAAAATCTATTACTGAAATATGGAGTCCGGCACCGCGTAGCAACACCATATCACCCACAGACGAATAGGCAAGTAGAAGTCTCAAACCGAGAACTTAAACAAATCTTAGAAAAGAAGGTTGCCACCTCTAGGAAAGATTGGTCCTCAAAACAACCAGAAGCCCTGTGAGCATATAGGACAGCTTATAAGACCCCAATAGGAACCACACCTTTTAAGCTAGTTTATGGGAAATCATGTCATCTGCCGGTAGAATTAGAACATAAAGCATATTGGGCCATTAAGACCCTTAATCTCAATTATACTGCCGCAGGCGAAAAAAGAATATTAGATATCCACAAACTAGAAGAACTTAGACTAGATGCGTATGAGAATGCCCGAATCTATAAAGAAAGAACAAAAAAATGGCACGACAATTGCATATCAAGGAAAGAGTTTAAGGAAGGCAACAAAGTACTTCTGTTTAACTCCCGCCTCAGACTCTTTCCCAGAAAACTTCGTTCTAGATGGTCTGATCCCTTCGAAATTACCAATATCTTTCCAAATGGAGCAATAGAGATAAAAGGAAAAACGAGCGAACCATTCATAGTAAACGGCCAACGTTTGAAACATTACCACAATATTGATAACAATGATTTCATTGTAAATCTAAAGCTTGCAGAGCTTCGCGCTCATTCAAAAGAATAACACCTATCCTGTTTTTGTCGAGCTTACAACAATAAACAAAGCGCTTGGTGGGAGACAACCCACACTTTGTCTTTAACTATTTAATTTCATTACCGAAACTTATAATTATTACTACTACTTAATTTTCATTCCTTCTTTCTTTCTTATTTCTCATAAAGTTAATTGGTACCTTTCTTTATTATTGACCATTACTAACTTAATGTTGTTATCTACTTGATTTTATCTAGCTACTGACTATCACAATGCAACAAGTAGATTACATGGATATAGTCTTCAGAGGCAGAGCTCAAAGAAGACGTTTTAAGGCTCTAGCTCAGAGAGAAATGACACTAACCTTGTACCCAGATGGACGCAGCATGACCAAATTAGGTATAAGAGACAATGTTATGTTCCTAATTAACCAACTAGGTTGGGACACCTTTGCTATCAAAAGAAAATTTAGTTCCTACAGTAGGTTGACTTTAGAATTCCTAAGCTCCCTAGTGTACCTGCCAAACCATGGTATGGGATTTAACAAAGGCCTAATCACATTTAGGTTGTTTGATAATGACTACCACTACACCCATAGAGAAATGGATGAACTCCTAGGATGACCTAATGGTCCTGATACCTTTACCATTACCCAGGAAGACAGACTTGTAGACCATGAATTAGATCTCTTTTGGGGTAGCATCACAGAAAACGACCATCCTGAGCCAGACCTTATGCATTCAGAGAACATCCATAACCCTTCCATTCGTTACTTTCATAAGATCCTAGCCCACACCTTATTTGGAAAGGAACAAAACATAACCTTTGTATCCAAAGACAAATTCTTTATAATGTATTGGCTACATTCATGATAGCTAATTTGTACCGTATAGAAGAGGAAGACTATGGACCACTCCTAATGGGAGGCTTAATAACCATGATAGCAAATGCCATCGGACTGAGACAACCACTTATTAGGCTCACCCCTTTAGGTGGAATATGACCAATGAATATCGACTTTTGCTTCAACACCAGGATCATTAGGAACCTAGGTCCAGATGTGTTCGAATTTCTAATTAACCGCAAAGTAGTACACCTGTTTACCCTGCCAGACCCTAAGATGAGTGTACATGATAGGAATAACTGGATCTATGATTTGGATGGACCACTAGATGCACCACCTTCTCCTCCAGAGACACCCCAAATCTATGATCACTATGACAATTATCTCTCTAACGCTGAATCACACACCCCAGTTATACCTGTTGCACCTATCACCGATCATGTTGCTGCCATCGAAGTTGTTCAGACTGACGTCGCCAACCTGAGAGGCGAGCTGAGCACCCTGCGCGTGGAATTCCACGACTTTATGGATGTAGTGGCAGAGAACCTGGATCACATTTACCAGCACTTCTACTCGTTTGCTCCTCCTACCAGCAGTCGCCGTAATGGCTAATTTATTAGAGTATTACCGATTTACTGACTTTTATTTTATTTTCTTGTTTGGAGTTTTATTGTTATTTGTTTTTACACATTGGGAATTTATTTAATTACTTCATTTATTTTTATTCTAGTAGATAAATTATATTACCTTTTCCCGTCTACTCCATCCTTTTATTCTTCAATTTTGCGTTTTAATTTCATTTAACTATATCATGTTCATTGTTCCTACCTATATATTATGTTGGTTCTCTTCTAACTAGTTATTAAACCATTATTCCATGCCGGTAAAATAAAATTCAATTGAAAATTATGGTCAAAGAAACTATAAAGACCACACTGCATGTGGCGCCGGCCACACACAGCTGTGGCGCCCATGTGAGGGTTGTGGTGCCCGCCAATAAGCCCTGGTGGCGCCTGCCACGAACATTAAGAGTGGCGCCAGCCACTACACAAGCCTTCATGCGCACGCTGCTGTATTATTGTCACATCAAATCACTTAATGGTTTTGTCCCTTGCATGCTTGAGAATGCCTTAAAGTCTTTTCAACCATTTTCAAATTTTTTTTACCAAGGCATTGAATACCGTAAATGCAATTTATTTCATCAATAAATTTCCAACCACCATCACCTCTATAAAAACCACCAACATAACCTCAATAAATCACACCTCTCATAAGCATAATTCTCCTCTCTCTTGCTATATTCTTACCACTTTACACAAGAAGTGTAAAATTCATCATGGCACAAATGAGGGAATACGAAATAGTGTTCAGAAACGGCGAGCCAGGTGAATTACAAGAAGAGACGTACACGTCTCTAGGCGCAAGAAAGATCGAAACAACAAGGTACGCCGATGAACTTTATTTATTTGCCTTAGGAATTCTAGATAGTGTTAACTATATGCTAGACACTTTAAATTTAAATTATTTTCTATCCCTTAAGGACCCTGTCTATGCTCAATTAACACTAGAATTCCTAAGCTCGTTAATTTTTAGTCCCACACCCAACACAAACTGCTCTAGTGGGACTGTCCAGTTTCGTTTATTCAACGTCGAATATGCCCTTACATTTTCCCAACTAGCGGACCTACTACATTTCCCCCATGGGGATGGCGTAGTAAGTGAGGTCCCAGATACTAAGGGTTGGCAACATGCCTTCCAACCATTTTGGAGGGAAATAACCGGTACAGTAACCCATTGTTTTGAGGGAAACATAGCCACTTTAACTCACAACCCGGCTATTCGATATTTCTGCCAAATATTGGCGTCTAACATTTTTGGTCGAGAAAATTCTTACAAGGTGAACGAAAAAGAACTCTTTTATTTGTTCGCCACATTTTTGCCACAAAAGGCGAATATCGCCCCTTTTATGCTATCTCACATGCAGGCCATTGTCAATGCGAAGCGAGGGCTGATTATTTTTGGATGTTTAATAACCTCCATAGCCAGAGTCCTAGGACTCGAAGAAAAATTCTCTAGGCTAACCTCACTCCCACATCATGCCAATTAATAAAACGAAGGCCAGACGGAAAATTTAATTTAATAATTGTGAATAATGTCTTACAAGATTTCATCCTCCCAAATCCAAATCGCTCAGATATGCGTAACCCGGATAATTATTGTTATACACATGATCTGGTACCTAACCAAGTCCCCGCGCACATTCCTGAGAATGTAGCTGCTGGCGGGGACACCGATGAGGATCACATTCCGAAGCAAACTGCTCCCGCTACTGACCCACACACCACACACATGTCATTTGAAAATGTTGCAGGTACATCCTCCAGTCAAAGACCCAGAAGAAGAAATATGGCACCAACCACTCTTGATGAGATCTCAGCGCGACCTATAAATCTAAAACATGGAAGCTCATCAAACTGAAATGATGCAAATCCTTCACCAAATGCAGCATGATCAGCACAACTACGCTTTCAGAACCGAACAGAACATGTCTGCCTTGATCGATGAAACGACAACCTTGACAATGCGTGTGGAAAATCTCCAAAACTACACGCCACCTCACCAGCCAGGAAACGGTGGACGTGCACGTACACGTGGCAGAAGGCACCAGTAGCAGGATACCCATGTTCTACCTTTCTTTCCTATCTTATGTCGTTGCATTGGGGACAATGCAAGGTTTAAGTATGGCGGAGGAAGCTTTACTGCTTTTATTTATCGCTTTCTAGGTAGACTTAAATTATTGTTATTGTTATTTCCTTTTGTTATTTTTGTTTAAGTGTCAGTCAAGTTAAATATCAATTTGTTGTCGAGTTGTTATGTGTGGTTTGCATTATTTACTAATTCACCCATTTTCTTAAGCCATACAATTTTTTTTGCAAAAATCTAGACTTAGAGATACAATGCATCTTTTGAAAATTCTAACCTATAAATAAAATAGAGGTTGAATTGTGGAGATTTGGAAAAACTCTATAAGATCGGTATCGTTTTAACACCTTAAATATCCCAAGTATAAGATCGATTTGAGTTCCTGTCATGCCATAGCCTTAAATTCTATCCTTTAATATTTCCTTAAGTAGTTTATCTAGCAGTCAACACCATCCTAAGCTCACACTACGGAAGAAGTTGATGCAAATAGTGTATGATTTCAGGCTTAAAAGAAGAAAAGATTACAAAATGTATGAAAAATGTTATTCCCTCTAAGTTAGGTGATCCTCACCCGGTCATTTAGCCCAACGATATAACCATCTTTAACTGTTATTTGAGCTAAAGTGCGAAAAATAAATAAATAAATAATGATGAGATCATAGTCACTAACAAATTATCTTGCTATGTATGTGAAAGGATAACGGGCTTAATGTGATTGCGCCAGAATGAAAAAGGATAAAAAGAAGGTTTTGTAAGGTAGGCTTAGGCATGACAACATGATTCAGATTGGTTTGTATAGGAGGGAGACTTATGGTAGCAATATTACAACTATGTGTTCCAACGATACCCTTAGTGTGGAAGTGTGTTAATACAATTTTGAACCAAAGTAAAGTTTATAGACTAGAATGAGTATCCGGATGCAACTGTGTCTGCTACAAGTCTTGATAATGTATGCTGCAAATATTTTACAAAACTTTTTTCATATACGCGGAATTTGCTTGAGGACAAGCAAAGGTTTAAGTATGAGGGAGCTTGATAACGCGAAAATGCATCGTATTTTTGGATTCATATGCATTTCTTTTTACTTGATTAACACTTATTATTATGCAGTATTTTATGTTTATTGCAGGTATTTATCGATTAAAAGGTTTACAAGCAAGCAAAATGGAAAATATCAAAAAGGAAAGAAAAAGAGAAGAAAATGGAGAAAAACATAGAGAATGGGCCACCACGCCTAATGGGCTTGTGGCACACATCATCTAGGGTGTGTGGCGCCCACCAGATGACCCAAAGAGGATGGTGGCGCCCGCCACAAAGAATGGAGATTGTGGCGCTCAACCCTATATTGGCGGTGCTCGCCACAGAGACAAAGACTAGGGTTGTGGCAACAAGTGGTGTCGAATTTCGATATGTTTAGTGCGAGAATGTAGCACAGGATTCTTGGTCAGGTTAATAGCACTCGTGTTGTCACAAAAGATAGGAATACGTTCAAGTTTGAGGTTAAAATCCAATAGTTGTTGCTTAATCCATAGGATTTGGGCACAACAACTACCGGCGGCAACGTATTCCGCTTCGGCGGTTGACAAGGCAACAGAAACTTGTTTCTTGCTATGCCAACTAACCAAAGAGTTTGAAAATAGGTGACAAGTGCCACTTGTGCTTTTCCTATCCGATTTGCAACCGGCAAAGTCGGAATCGGAAAAACCTACCAAGGAACAATCATTACCTTTGGAATACCATAGTCCATACTTCGGAGTACCGGATAGATATCGAAGTATCCGTTTAACGGCTTTTAAATGGGATTCCTTGGGACATGATTGATATCTTGCACACATGCATACGCTAAACATAATATCGGGACGGGAAGCAGTAAGATAAAGGAGTGAACCTATCATACCTCTATACCGTTTTACATCTACTTCCTTACCGTCTTCATCTTTGTTCAAGTTGGTGCACGTAGGCATGGGGGTGTCTATGGCCTTAGCTTTTGCCATGTCAAATCTCTTGATAAGGTCCAAACAATACTTTGTCTGGCTCACGAAAGTTCCTTCTTTGAGCTGTTTGATTTGCAGACCGAGGAAGTATGTGAGCTCGCCCATCATACTCATCTCGAACTCGCCCTGCATAAGGTCAGAAAACTCTCTCACAAGATTCATGTTAGTAGACCCAAAAATGATATCATCTACATAAATTTGCACTAATATCAAGTGCTTTCCTTGACGTTTAATGAAGAGGGTTGTGTCAACTTTTCCTCTTGAGTAACCTTGATCGAGTAGGAACTTGCTTAGTCTCTCATACCAAGCTCTAGGAGCTTATTTGAGGCCATACAAAGCTCTTTTTAGTTTATAAACATGATCAGGATACTCATGGGATTCGAAACCCGGAGGTTGTGCGACATAAACTTCTTCATTTATGTCACCGTTAAGGAACGCGCTCTTGACATCCATTTGGAATAACTTAAAGTCCTTTGCACAAGCGAAGGCAAGGAGAAGTCGTATAGCCTCGAGTCGGGCAACCGGCGCATAAGTTTCCTCATAGTCGATGCCTTCCTCTTGGTTATACCCTTGCGCGACTAAACGCGCCTTATTACGGGTTATTACCCCGTTTTCGTCCAGCTTGTTCCTAAACACCCATCGGGTGCCAATTACTCGATGATCTCGCGGAGGAGGGACAAGGTCCCAAACCTCATTTCTGGTGAACTGATTAAGTTCCTCCTGCATTGATAAAAACCAGTGTTCATCGAGTAGGGCTTCTTTAGGGTTTTTAGGTTCCATCTGTGAAACGAAAGCGAAGTGATAACAGAAATTACTTAGCTTAGATCGAGTTGTTACACCCTTTGAGATATCTCCGATAATGTTGTCGATTGGATGGTCTTTAGAAGACTTCCAAGCTTGAGGAAGATCATCGTTTGAAGGCGGATGGTCTACCTCGGTTTCATCATGGTGTACATCATTGTCCTCCTCAATTTTGACTATGTCGGGTTGATCAATCCCCGGCTCGCCACCTTTGAGTATGTCTTCGGTAGATGTACCTGCACCATGAAAAACACTACCCTTTCCGACGTTTCTCGGATTGGATTCATCAAAAGTAACGTGTACAGACTCTTCTACAGTAAGTAATCGCTTGTTGTATATTCTATATGCTTTGCTAGATTGAGAGTATCCGAGGAAGATACCTTCGTCGGCCGTGGAATCGAATTTCCCTAAGTTTTCCTTTCCATTGTTCAATACAAAACATTTGCAACCAAAGACGTGTAAGTGAGAAACATTTGGCTTTCGCCCTTTTAAAAGTTCATACGGTGTTTTATTTAGAATGGGGCGTATAAACACCCTATTCAAAACATAACAAGCCGTACTAATGGCGTCGGCCCAAAAATATTTCGGTAAGCCACTTTCGTTGATCATTGTTCTTCCCAATTCTTCCAAAATTCGATTTTTACGCTCCACAACCCCATTTTGTTGAGGGGTACGTGGAGCGGAGAAGTTATGATCAATACCATGGTTACCGCAATATTCTTCAAATAAGTGATTTTCAAACTCACCTCCATGATCACTTCTAATTGCAACAATGTTTGTATTTAGTTTATTTTGGGAAAGCTTGGCAAATCGTTCAAAGGCGGCGAATGTGTCACTCTTGCTTACTAAGAAAATAGTCCAACAAAATCGAGAAAAGTCGTCCACTATTACGAAACCGTAATAGTTTCCTCCTAGACTTTTAATCCTAGATGGCCCAAATAAATCCATATGGAGAAGCTCGAGAGGTCTAGTTGTTGAAACGATATTTTTGGATTTAAATGAGATCCTCGTTTGCTTCCCTTTTTGACAAGCATCACAAAGGTGATCCTTGGTGAACTTAATTTTGGGGAGACCTAGGACTAGATCTTTTGAGACTACTTTGTTGAGTAAGTCAAAGTTAACATGTGCTAAACGCCTATGCCATAACCATGAGTCTTCACTCATTGTTACGAGACATTTGTCACTTGTTAACGATACTTCATTTAAGTCAAGCATATAGACATTGTTCACACGAAGACCATTAAACATACTCTTCTTATCATCATTGTGTACAATTTTGCAACAATCTTTTGAAAACGATACATTGTATCCTTTGTCGCATAATTGACTGATGCTAAGTAGATTGTGTTTAAGACCTTCGACAAGCAACACATCAGAAATAGTAGTAGAGGAGGGATTACCTACACTACCTTTACCAAGTATTGCTCCACGGTTGTTATCACCATAAGTTACATATCCCTTCTTCTTAGCCACGAAGTCAATGAAGAGAGATATGTCTCCTGACATGTGCCTTGAGCATCCACTGTCGAGAACCCATCTTCTCTCAGTAGTCTCGAGGCATTGTACCTGTGATAAGATAATTAACAAGAGAAGGTACCCAATGGCTTATTGGGTCCTGAGTGGTGAGGAACAAATTGGTTGCATTTGGGCATCCATTGATAAATGCCTTTAGGAACCAAAAATCTCCTAAATCTACATTTAGCAATGGAATGGCCTTTCTTGCAACAATAAAGACAAGAGAACTTTTCATTTTGATCACTTTTGATATCTTCATCCTTTATAACATATTTGTATTTTTGATATGGATTAACCATACTCTTTCGAAAATTAGATTTATCAATAGCAAATGTAATCTTGGGCTCAAGAGCCTTGTCAAGTTTGGCTTTTAGGTTCCTTACTTCACCTTGCCAAATGTAACAAGTATCACACCCAAAGTTCATCATTCTACTTTTAAGGTCCTCATAACTTGTTTTTGTGCTTTCCACTATGGAAGCCTTAAGTGCCTCAAGTTTCCTTTCGGATTCTTGAATTTTTTGTTCTAAATGAGAAAAGATTTTCTTATTTGAGGCAAGCCTTTTAAAGGCCTCTTTTGCTTCATAGTGTAAAGTTTCAAAAACGGTTTGCAATTCATGATGAGACATACTAGAGGAATTTTCATATTTAGCATGTCGTACCTGTTTCTTCTTGTTCTTTTGACGAGCAGAGAGACATAGATTTGCATTTTCATCTTCATCACTAGAGCTTTCATCGTCGGAGGAGTCGCTATCGCTTTCCCAAGCAATGTATGCCCTCCTTGGCTTTGATGGTTTCTTATGTGATTTGTATGAATCTTTTTCTTTTGTCTTTTTGTTCATCGGACAGTCCGGTTTGTAGTGACCCGGCTTTCCGCACTTGTAGCACGACCCTCTAGTTGTTTTTCCTTTGGAGTCATCATTTTTGGAGAACCTAGATTGCTTCCGGAAGTTAACTAAGTTCTTCTCGGAATGTTGGATGCCGTTCTTTCTCACGTAACGGTTGTAGCGTTTGACGAACAGCCCCATATCTTCACTCTTGTCTTCTTCTTCTTCGTCACTCGATGAATAATCACTTTGCTCTTTTGCTTGAGACTTTGAGGAGGAAGTCTTTAGAGCTATTGATTTCTTTTCACTCACCTTTGCTTTGTCTTTCTTATCTTTCTTTTCATGTTGTTCCAAGCTTAAGAGAACTTGTTCGTGCTCTTGTAGTTTACCGAACAATGTTGTCAAGTCCAATATGGTAAGATCATTTGCCTCTTTGATGGCGGTCACTTTCGGCTGCCATTCCCTGTTAAGACATCTTAAGATTTTATTAGTAGCAACATCATTGGAAATAGGTTTACCTAGTGAATGTAATCGATTGATTAGATGAGTGAATCTCTTTTGCATGTCGGCAATGGTTTCCCCTTGCTCCATGAAAAAGAGATCAAACTCTTGCGTTAGTGTATTGATTCTAGCCAATTTAACATCGTTTGTCCCCTCATGGGCAATTTGAAGTGAATCCCACATGGCCTTAGCAGTAGGACAATGGGATACACGATAGTATTCGTCTACCCCTAATGAGGAGATTAAGATGTTTTTGGCTTTCCAATCATAGTTGTATTTCTTTTCATCATCATCGGTCCATTGTGCTTCAGGCTTAGGCACTATTTCATTATTCTCATTTGTCATGGTTATTTCAATTGGACCATTGAGAATAACATTCCATATTTTTCTATCTATGGAATTTATGTGCACCCGCATACAGTCTTTCCAATAACTATAATTTTCACCATTGAAAACGGGAGCTCTATTGTAAGCCCCTTTAGGTTCGTTAGCCATTTTCTATCAACGTTGTATTTTGAAGCACGGAGTGAACCGGAGCTCCTGATACCACTTGTTAGACTATGGCACGGATCTAGAAAGGGGGGTTGAATAGATCCCAATTAAAAACTTGAGTCGGCGCTACCAATTTAAAAGAAAAATTGGTTTTAAAAATTGTTTTAGGTGCGGAAGCGGCCGAGGAAAATTTAGTCTAAAACGAACCGTTATTGGAAAACCGGATATGCGTTAAGCTAATGGATAAGTGATAAATTGAGATACAAGTTACTACACTAATTGCACAATCAATGATATAATTCACTTACTAGCAAGCCTAGTTCCAATGAATCAAAACACCAAATTTAGACTGATGCAAACTTAAGACAATTTTGGCTTAAGCAAATTTACAAACACTTGGTGTGCATAAACACTCCAAGTAATATTTGAGTTGAGTAAGTGATTCAATTTATCCTAGTACAATATAATATTGTACTTAGTATTCAAACAGCAGTTTTAATCACTTACTCAACTTATATCAGCGTTTGGTAAAAATTGCTTAAACTAAAATCACTTAAATTTTAAGCTGAAAAACAGATTATGCAGAAAATTAAAGAAGACGCAGATTTGATGAGGCAGTTCCCCCGCCGTCCTCGCTTCGGGGTACGTCTGCCCTCAATTCTAAAATTAGAATTGAGGTATAGATTAGCTATCACCTGTAAGATTTAATCGTTTTTACAAGGATTGCAAAGTATGTAAACAACAGAACTTCCACTGTGTTGAATGATACTTCTTATCCTTGCTCCTTGATTCAAGATGAATCAAGACCTTTGATCGTTGATGTTGGACCTCCGTTTCCTGCCACTCGTTGAGGAACCTTCCGTTCTTCAATCCCTTGGCCCGGCTGATCACGAACACAAACGTATCAAACCCGAATCCTTCACTACACAAACACCGACTCCGCTACTAAACTGATGAAGACGTTCTCTTATCAGCTACCTTCGCTCAGCTGAATGTTAATGAAGGAATTCGTCCAAAAACCCCCAAACACAAACCGGTATTGGAGGATAAAACCCTAATGGTTTTATTCAAGAAAGAACCTGCCAAGACTTCAACTCGAACCCGATTCTCCAATCGCAGCTACGAACCTTATCACCTTCTAACTATCACGAATCACATCAAAAGTTATTGTGTGCAGTTGATGTATTGTGAACTGTTGAAGATGAAGATGATGAATCTTTGACACCTTTTTCACTCTTTCTTGTTTCCTTGAACACTTGAATACAAATTGACAAATGTTAGTTAATAGAAGTGTTTTGACTTCTATATATAGTAACAGACAAAATCAAACAAACATAACAGTATTTCAAATATTTGAAATAACTCAGAAAACTGAGATGGCGCGCGAACGGTCGACCATAGGTCGGCGTGCGCTGACCCGTGGGGCATGCGCCGACCCTTATGGTCGACTCAAACATTTCATGCGCTGACCCGTGGATAGCATCACTATGCCATGCGCTGACGAGTGGTCGACTCAAGGGGTTTATGCGCCGACCCGTGAGCTATGCGCCGACCCTATGGTCGACGCAAGCAGTTTTGCGCTGACCATCCTCCTGTTTGGGTTGAGCTTTGCGCTGACCCGTGAGCTTTGAGCTGACCCCTATGGTCGACTCAAAGCTTTCAAATCTGCAAAAAAATGTGATTTGTGATTTTCATGCATTTAGTCATGATCACACTTTGTCTACATGTTTTTTGATGATTATAGTAGATTTAGAGGAGCGTAGAAAAGGATATGGTGGGTAATGTGTTGCATTTGTTTGTAGACGTGCATGATGGTCTTTTGTCATCATCGAAACTTGATATCGTATGTTGTATGACACTTTGTCTTTACATACTCCCCCTTTTTGATGATGACAACCTGTATAAATCAACGTAACAAACAGCATGCGGTATTGACACATTTTGCACACTCCCCCTTTCTTTTGTAATCTAAGGCTATTTGCAGAAAGCGAAAGCGACTGTTAGTTGTGGACATTTTGTCACCACTTTCTTCGGGATCATGTAGAGAAAGGTGACATCGTGTTTGAACACGTAAACAATGAAAATCAACTAGCGGACATTTTCACAAAGCCGCTAGCCACTGAACCTTTCTTTCATATTCGCCGAGAACTTGGTATTCTCGATATTTCGGAACGGGCACTCTAATCTGCTGTTTACATTATTCCATTTAAAACCTTAATACTGTACTTCTGACAAATCTATGTTGTTGTAAGCACATATCTGATGTTCACTAAGTCACTCCGGCATTAAGGTGTATTGTTCCTCTTCCTCTCTCTCTGCTAAGTCTCATGACTACAATAGTTATGTCTCATCATGATGTTGTTTATATATATATATTTGATATCTCTCTTTGGTTGTTTATTGCTGTATGAACTGTTAATTATGCATCAAACTGGTCATTGCATGTGCTGAATAGTGAAAAATGGAAATTTGAACTGTATGAGTCGACCGCAGCAGGGCTATGGTCGACGCATGATTAAATAATTTTTGCATTTCCTCAAACATCAAACAGTATGCGTCGACGCATACAGGGGTATGGTCGACGCATCGCTCGATAATTTCATGTTTCTGCAGAAAAATTTTAAATCATCTCTCATGCATTCACATCATTAAATGTGCAATTACCTTCCATTACCTTTCAAACTACCCACTACTTTGTAACTTGCATCTACCTAGTGGCTATTGTTCTTTGCTCTTCCATCTTCCCAAAACCCTAACCTTTCCACTATAAATTGGGAAAAACCCCTCTCTAGAAGAATCACTCTCAAAACCCTCATTAAACCTTCTCTCTATATCCAAACACTCGTCTCAAACCTACTCAAATGGCTTCCTCATCACGCAGACCCTCCGGCAAAAGACCCCGAGAATCATCCGGTGCATCTCTTCCCGTATCTGCTGCATCACTCGTTCCACCTGCTCGTGTCGAAATTTTCAACAAAGACATCGGTAAACGAGGAGTTGTGCAACAACATGCGTTCTACAAACTTGAAGCTGAACGCATGCACCTACCGGAAGTCCTGTCTCTGTTGCAGCATCAAGGCCTCATCAACTTCTTGGAGTGCAACACTCAATACAGTGAAGACCTTGTCCGAGTTTTCTACTCCGGTCTTCATGAGAACTTTCGCGGGCACAAGCTTTCCTCCAGAGTTGGCTCTACAAAGGTATCGATTAAATCAAATTTCTGGAACAAGTATTTTGACATGTCTGTGGATGATGCTGGAAATTCTCTACCTGAGGTGACTGACTCTCAACACATAGATGGCTATGAGTTTAAGAGTGCATTAAATGACATGCTGGCACGGCCATACTCTGATGAGTTCGTGCAAAGTGACCTGTTCCCACGAACCGTCACTGCCGGCAAGCTGAACGCCGGAGAAAGGATTCTTCAGTGGGTTGTCTCACGCATCCTGCGACCGAAGAAGGGCGGTCTCTCCAGAGTCGAACAGCCCGAGGTTCATTTGATTTACATTCTGAAAAATAAGATAAAAATCAACTGGCCATACTACATTGCTAGTAGAATGTATAATCTACGTGATTCCGGCCGAGGGACTGCTCTTGCCTACGGATCATTCATTCAAGAAGCCCTTACTGCCGCAAATGTTAATCATCCGTCTTTCCCGTTCACATCAATCTCACCGGACAAAGAGTTCAGCACAAAAACCATGTCTATGATGGGATATATTTGGTGCAAGGAGCGGAGAAAATATAAGTTCGTTAGACGAGGATACGTTCCTCCAAGGGCTGACAGTGATGAAAGCGAAGAACAAGACGATGAAGTGGAAAATGAAGAAGAAGAAGAAGAAGAAGCAAGGCACGCTGCTGCTTACACTGGTGGAGATGACAGTCCTTCACCCGTTGGCACTCATGACTACTCCGGCTCTGCTTGGATTCAGCAGCCGGATTCAAATGAAGAAGATGTTCCACGATGGGGTGGCTGGGGTGAATGGCAACATACGGGCTGGACAACTCAACGTGAATCTTACCAGCCGTATCACCAAGTTGAGGAAGAATTTCCTCCATCCCCCCCACATCAAGCTGATTCTTCAGAGCTGTTGGAAATGATGCAAAGCATGCAACTTGCCCAACAATCCTTCATGCAATCCCAGGATGACCGACTTGCTCAAATTAACAGTCAACTTCAGACCCAAAATGAGCGGCTCGACAATCTCTCCACAAGTCTAAATGAACGGTATGCAAATTTGGATCGGACTGTCACCGGGAGTCTTAGGCATCTGGAAGGTGTGTGTGATTACCTAGAAACTCTGGCTGACCCTAGCAGAAACCCAAGCGTCTGCTACCATCCCGGCCACCGTCACTTAAGACAATAGCCCTTCATATGCATATTACATGTTGCTTGTTGTCTTTGAATGCATTCCTGTTTTTTTTTTTTTTGTTCTGCATGTCTATGCAACCGTTATTTCCTTATGTATTTTCTCCTTTTATTTAATGACTATTAGTAAGAAATGATATAAGTGTGATATTATTTCGTTGGTATCTATATCTCTGCTACTACCTGTAAATTTTTTTCGTTATTTTCTTGAAAAATCACTCTGTCTCTCTTTTTGATGTTGTCAAAGGGGGAGAAAAGTGCTGACAAAGTGTCCACAACTAACAGTCGCTTTCGCTTTCTGCAAATAGCCTTAGATTACAAAAGAAAGGGGGAGTGTGCAAAATGTGTCAATACCGCATGCTGTTTGTTACGTTGATTTATACAGGTTGTCATCATCAAAAAGGGGGAGTATGTAAAGACAAAGTGTCATACAACATACGATATCAAGTTTCGATGATGACAAAAGACCATCATGCACGTCTACAAACAAATGCAACACATTACCCACCATATCCTTTTCTACGCTCCTCTAAATCTACTATAATCATCAAAAAACATGTAGACAAAGTGTGATCATGACTAAATGCATGAAAATCACAAATCACATTTTTTTGCAGATTTGAAAGCTTTGAGTCGACCATAGGGGTCAGCTCAAAGCTCACGGGTCAGCGTAAAGCTCAACCCAAACAGGAGGATGGTCAGCGCAAAACTGCTTGCGTCGACCATAGGGTCGGCGCATAGCTCACGGGTCGGCGCATAAACCCCTTGAGTCGACCACTCGTCAGCGCATGGCATAGTGATGCTATCCACGGGTCAGCGCATGAAATGTTTGAGTCGACCATAAGGGTCGGCGCATGCCCCACGGCTCAGCGCACGCCGACCTATGGTCGACCGTTCGCGCGCCAACTCAGTTTTCTGAGTTATTTCAAATATTTGAAATACTGTTATGTTTGTTTGATTTTGTCTGTTACTATATATAGAAGTCAAAACACTTCTATTAACTAACATTTGTCAATTTGTATTCAAGTGTTCAAGGAAACAAGAAAGAGTGAAAAAGGTGTCAAAGATTCATCATCTTCATCTTCAACAGTTCACAATACATCAACTGCACACAATAACTTTTGATGTGATTCGTGATAGTTAGAAGGTGATAAGGTTCGTAGCTGCGATTGGAGAATCGGGTTCGAGTTGAAGTCTTGGCAGGTTCTTTCTTGAATAAAACCATTAGGGTTTTATCCTCCAATACCGGTTTGTGTTTGGGGGTTTTTGGACGAATTCCTTCATTAACATTCAGCTGAGCGAAGGTAGCTGATAAGAGAACGTCTTCATCAGTTTAGTAGCGGAGTCGGTGTTTGTGTAGTGAAGGATTCAGGTTTGATACGTTTGTGTTCGTGATCAGCCGGGCCAAGGGATTGAAGAACGGAAGGTTCCTCAACGAGTGGCAGGAAACGGAGGTCCAACATCAACGATCAAAGGTCTTGATTCATCTTGAATCAAGGAGCAAGGATAAGAAGTATCATTCAACACAGTGGAAGTTCTGTTGTTTACATACTTTGCAATCCTTGTAAAAACGATTAAATCTTACAGGTGATAGCTAATCTATATCTCAATTCTAATTTTAGAATTGAGGGCAGACGTACCCCGAAGCGAGGACGGCGGGGGAACTGCCTCATCAAATCTGCGTCTTCTTTAATTTTCTGCATAATCTGTTTTTCAGCTTAAAATTTAAGTGATTTTAGTTTAAGCAATTTTTACCAAACGCTGATATAAGTTGAGTAAGTGATTAAAACTGCTGTTTGAATACTAAGTACAATATTATATTGTACTAGGATAAATTGAATCACTTACTCAACTCAAATATTACTTGGAGTGTTTATGCACACCAAGTGTTTGTAAATTTGCTTAAGCCAAAATTGTCTTAAGTTTGCATCAGTCTAAATTTGGTGTTTTGATTCATTGGAACTAGGCTTGCTAGTAAGTGAATTATATCATTGATTGTGCAATTAGTGTAGTAACTTGTATCTCAATTTATCACTTATCCATTAGCTTAACGCATATCCGGTTTTCCAATAACGGTTCGTTTTAGACTAAATTTTCCTCGGCCGCTTCCGCACCTAAAACAATTTTTAAAACCAATTTTTCTTTTAAATTGGTAGCGCCGACTCAAGTTTTTAATTGGGATCTATTCAACCCCCCTTTCTAGATCCGTGCCATAGTCTAACAACCGCCACAACCTGGTCTTCCCTATTATTTCTACAAGTTTTTAGCCACGAATCCACTCACATTTAGCTACAAATCAGGGATGTGGAAAATATATAAAGAGGGTAATTTCTACACGCCAGCTCTTGCTCTTCTTCCAGTTTTCAATCTACGGATTATTTTTAGTCAGAATTATTTTCTTTTAGTTTCTTAGGCAGTTTTTCCTACATTGTAACAGTGATAGTTTCTCCATATCGGGGACTATTGCAATTTATTATTTACACATTTGAATTCAATTGTAACGGTTACTCATTGTTAAAGCCTGCCGATATTATTTTAATCGAAGAACCAAGATTCAGTTCCAGTTCTCAATTTGTAATCGAGGTTTTATTTTGATTGCTATTTTATTTATTTATGCCTTATTGCATGTTTGATTTTCGAAATACCATGTCTGTTATGTCTGGCTAAACCCTTAGGTATCGGTATGTAAAGACCGTCGAAGCGACGGGATTCGTAGAAAATTGGTGTTAGTTTTAATAAAACTTATTTTTCCGGTTTTTAGTTTCTTGTTTTAATCAAACTGTTTTTTGTACGAGAGTACAAAACAAACTAAGGTTACGGTCAACAAGAACGAGAGTTTGAGATTTTGACCAGATAGTTGAAACTATGCATTAATCCTAAACACAGCGAGAGTGCTTTAGGATTAATTAGACTTTATTCATATTCAAAAATTACTTTTAAATTCAAAATGAGAACGCGAGAGCCAAGCATTCTGGTTTAGGAGTATGGTCAGAGTCAATAAAAACGAGAGTGTGAGACTAAGTCCTTTCTATAAATAATTTCTACTGAAGAATATTTTGACCAATAAGATTACACCAACTATCTATCGAATCCCCGAAGTTTGATGTGTTACATACCGATATCCCCTATATCATATATCTTTATTAATATTGTATTTACGTTTTAGCTGTTTCTCTATATCCCTCCAATCTTAGAACGATCATCATCCTTAGATTTACATAGTAACATTAGATAATAATACGTTCGATTATTAGTCCTTGCGGGTTAGATAATCTTTAAAACTACGCGATATGATTGTGCAATTGCAGTCACGATTCCCATAGACTTACTATGTCGTGATCAGATGCTAATGACTTATGTCTAGTTCCTAATGTGGTGCTTCCTCCTAAGTTCAAAGCACCAGACCTACCAAAATACAAGGGTTTTAGCTGTCTAAGAAGTCATGTCATCATGTACTGTAGGGAGATGGCATCCTACATTGGTAATGATGAACTTCTCATCCATTGCTTTCAAGACTGCTCATCTGGGGCATCCTTAGATTGGTATATGGGCCTGGAACGCAGTAAAATCAGATCTTGGAAGGACATGTTTGAAGCCTTTCTTAAAAAATACAAGTATAACCTGGACATGGCTCCCACCAGGTTACAGCTGCAAAATCAAGCCTGTAAGAGCAACGAAACATTCAAAGAATATGCTCAGAGATGGCGAGACATGGCTGCTATAGTTAAACCTGTATTTAAAAATTCCGAATTGGTTGATATCTTTATGGGCACACTCCAAAGATTTTACTATGAGAAGATGGTTGGTAGCTCATCACCCAACTTTGGCGACATAGTGACCATTGGAGAACGTATTGAGAATGGGCTGAAAACATGAAAGATTGCTAGTATTGACAGCCAGTCAGTGGCCAAAAAATCCCAGGGTTTTGCTAAGAAGAAGGAGGCCGAGGCAAGTGCCGTGACAACGAATGTCTATCCTCAAGTTCAAGCACTTATGGTTCTTATGCCATACTACCCTTATCCATACACTGTCACTGCTCAATATCAGCAACCTACATACCAACCGCAGTATCAACCGCCTCCACATGCTCCAATTTCTTAGAATCAACAAGATAATAGAAACCAGAGTCAAGGGAAAGGCAGATGTTATAATAAGAAGCGTCCCCAGCATGACCAGATCCCTGTATTGTATACTCAGTTGCTACCATATCTTGTTCAACAAGGGACAATTGCCAAAAGAGATACCACTAGCTGTTTATCCTTATGGCCCGAAGTATAATCCTAACATTTCTTGTGCGTTTCACGCCCGCTATATAGGACATTCAACCGAATATTGTGGGTTGTTCAAGACCAGAGTACAAAAGCTTATTGATCAAAAGATTTTGTCATTCTCTGAGGTGGGACCCAATGTCATAACCAACCCGTTGCCAAAACACTGTGGACAGATTGTGAATGCAATTAGTGGTGGAGATTGCTCAGACTCAGTTTCTTCTTCAGAGGAGTATCAAGGCTAGCAATATCATATTGATTCAATCATGTCTCATCTGTAATCTTTTCTTGTTTGTTAATTGATGTTCATTTGTAAAACTTGTCGGGTTTTTAGATGATAATAATAATGAAATAAACGTGCATGTTTTTCTTAAATCCATTCGTGTTCACTCATATTTTATTTTATCAATATCAAACTGTTTGTCAAAATAAAATAAAAGGAGAATGATGCAATTAAAATACACAATATCGTTGCCTGTATGATTTTGAATAAGACCGTGCTGATAATGTAAGGCATTGTTCAATCCCTAAACACCGGAGATATAATGAAGTTAATCCCTAGTCAACCCCTTTGGGCCTTGAAGTAGGAGTTTCTTTCTTTAACACATACAACCCTCATGCTTAACCAGGGGAAGGGTAGTCTTTAGTTAGTTTGGACTTGCATCCAAATTTCAGAAAGAGAATACTTCATCAAGTGATCAATCATATCGTATACCTCTCAAGAGGATGGAATCACAACTTCAAATGGTTATCTCTTACAAACAAAAGGAGTGAGATAGTCACGACCCGTGCAACAAATTGAGAAAGCAATATCACAGGATTTGCTCTAGTACAAAAAGAAAATAGAAATGAAATGAAAAATCAAAAGCAAATGAAAAGCCCATTAAGTCAAAAGTTTGAAAACAAGATTGGCTTAGGCAAAGGTTAGGGCATCCCGGTGGGCGGCCGACCCAAAGGATCAGCCCAGGAAAAAATAAGGGAAAGCAAAAAATGAAAAAAGGGACCAATAACAAAATCCTCAGCAAGAGTAAATCCATGTGACTGCAAACAAAAGCAGAAAGTGAGTGGCTATTGCTCCAAATTCTCATGGGCTCTTTAACCATCATCGCTGATATTCAAAACCCTTTTCTGAAAGATGGATGTTTGTTTTAAGCTAGCTGAATGTAAGATTGGAGAACATCACGAAGATCAGGTGGGTTATAATAGGTTTTGAGCCTTATATCCTCTCTTTCTTAAACCGTGAACCAGGCCACGTTACAACCCTCAAAAGACCTAATCGAAGCATGGTTTATTTCGAAAGCATACTATGGTAAGGTCACATTAAGCTGACTCCTAAAGATTTGCTTGTCATCTATATTGATGCTGATATGGCATTCTAATCAGTGATTCATTCACTAGATGTCATAATCTTAGTGAACACACATGAGTTTTAAAACTTGTATGCGCATGACATTATAATTATAATTTTTAAAATGAGCATTTTGCATACGAACAGTCAGTCAATCTGGGGCAACCACGTCGAGATTCTACAAATCTCTATAAATCAGCCAGACAAGGGCAAAGTTACTTCAAAGCTCACATTGGGGCAAGCAACTCCAAGAACACGAGAAGTCAATCACTCCCAAGATGATTGATCAAGGGAATGCAGTTTCAAGACGCCGGGGCAAGCTAGTTGAGATCTTCAGATGTTGAGACAAATCCATAATTTGTAACTGGGGAAGTTGGTGCAGATATCTAGTATATTGGGGCAGAGGCAGGCTACGTAGGTACAAGCTCTCTCCATGTTCCATACCTAATTCAGAGGCGTGACAACAATCTTTTCAGCTTGAAGTAGGTGTCGGAGAATAATGTCCAGATGACCTTATCCTAACCTAAAATTCCCACCTCCCTCTATATAAGCATCTAACTTAACCATTGCATAAATCATCATCATGTATAAATCATGTCGCTTCACTCATGCATATCATTCATAGCATGAAGTCGTGTGTGCAAATTAAAAGAATTAAAGCCCAATATTTTATTGGCATCTTCAGATTCCAAACTTGCATGGTCCCTTTTTGAAATTCTGGTATCAGATACAAGATGTCGAAGGTAATGTCACGACACTGATATCTGGTTATAAACAATGGATAAACAGAAACGGAATGGTAAAGCAAATAACACAAGCAATTGTTAACCCAGTTCAGTGCAACTCACCTACGTCTGGGGGCTACCAAGCCAGGAAGGAAATTCACTATAATAGAATTAGTTCAAAGACTATCCGTACACTTCACCAAGTTACAGTCTTTCTCACCTAATCTCTACCCGTGCAATTTCTACCTAAGCACTCTTAGATATGAGAACCCACTCACTTCCCTTACAATCACAAACCCGTGATCTTAAACAACAATCCCTTGTGAAAAGAAAATACTTTTCAATTACAATATTCTTGATTTTACTTCACAGTTTCAATCAAGAAGACACACTCTTGATCTTGCTTCAAAGCTTTGATCAAGAAGACAAATCAGTCCAATTCAATCATCAATGGATGACTTGAATGACCTACAAACACAAACACTAACTCTCTCTCTAAATTTCGCTCAGTATTGGTTGTGTGTACAATCAGGTTTTTTGAGTCCCTTTTTATAGAAACATTGGACAACTTGAAAACCCTAGATATATTTTCCAATCAAATCTTTTCATATCAGCTATAAAGATCTCCTTGGAAAATAAACAGATCTGGTTGATATCCCTGATAGAATGCGCCAGCTAGCCATATCTTCAATCAACCAATGATTGCCACCAATTGTGCAATCACAAAACACCAGACATTCACACTGAATGTTCTGTGTATAGGATGTCATGACATCGGGTCTGACATCTGGAAAAATCCTGCATAATCCAGTTTCCTTTTATAGCAGGTACAACCATATCAGTTACCATGACAATGAGTATGTCAACTGAAACAATCCTGCAGCATATGTCTTCCAATTTAGCTCCAGCAGGTACATCCAATATCAGAAGCCTTAGCATTGTAAGTGGCATTCTGAAACAATCCTGCTTGCATATGTTCTTCAACTCCAGCAGGTACATAGGATATCTCATGTTAAGACATCACACATGACATCTTGTGAACACTCTTTGTTTTACCAAAATTGCCGCCAACACTTAGAATCAACAAACTCCCCCTTTGGCAAATTTTGGCTAAAACATATATCTGTCCTTTTTGTTCACAAGGCAAACTATCAGCAGTTAAACCACATACCAGTAATTTAATCAGCAGCAGAAGCAAAAACAATTACTAGCTATGGCTACTAGTAATACACACATGCACAAGGGTACTTCTCCTCCCCCTAAATCTGTGCAACAATCAGAATTACTAGTTATGGATGCAACTAGTAAGACACACAAATGCACAATACACAATACACCAGGGTACTTCTTCTCCCCCTAAATCTGTGCATTCATCAAATAACAGCTACTGTAACTCCAGCACCTGTACCAGCCAGAATGTCATACTGACATCTGCTATAACATCAGCACCTGTGCACCATCTGCTACAACATCAGCACCTGTGCACCATATCAATAATAGTTGTCCTTCTGATCAGCCACATCCAACTTCCATATCAAGCACTTCTCCCCCTTTTTAGTCAAATTTGACCAAAGGTGACCAATGAGACAAAATAAATGTCTATTAGTCTAGCAGAGAAAGTTTAAAACAGATGTTATAACATTAAGCATGTTAAAACAAAAATCCAGGAAGTACACAACATCATTATACACAGCAGAAAGCTGAGATAATGGACAAATCCAAGGAACTCATTAAGAGCCCTAAATATTACATAACAAGCATCAAGAGGACTGCCACAAAATACAAAAAACAAACAAGACAACAACCTTCCAAACAGCAGCAACTTCCTTCCAGCACCCCTCCAAGCCTCCAATACAGGTAGGAACCATTAATCAGAAGAAGAAGTATCTCCTTCACCTTCATCTTCATCTCCAGCTACACCTTCAGAGTCTTCCAAGCTTTCAGAACTGGACTGAGATTTAGGTCTTGCATTTGAATCCTTATCAGCCTTTTCTGTGTCTTCCCTTTCCAGGCTGCAAATGAGAACTTCTAAAGCTTCTTTTCTGGCCTTGGCCACCCTTATACCATTGTCCAATTCCTTGCAGGTTTCTTTCAGTTGGTCAATCAAGCTTCCTTTAGCTGTAGACTCCCTTCTGGCAGATGTCATGACATCATTGACATGACTTCCCTCAAACAACTTATAATGAATGGACATTGGAGTTTTTCTCCGGCTTGGAATATCACTTGTACTCAGGATTCCTGGTTGCTGACTCAGGATGATGCCACAGATGATAGATGGGAATGCAATGGGCAACTTTACAACATTGGTGGAGGCATGTTTGATGGTTTGATAAAACACAAACTTTCCAAAATTGTAGTTGATCTTAGTTCCAATGGCATGAATGATCCTCCCAAGAGCAATGGAAATGGTAAATATGTGATTAGTAGGTACCCAATTTGCTGAACCAATCTTATGCAGAATGGCATATTTCACAGTGAGCTTACTAGCTGATAGGTGTTTCCTACTAGGCCATTCCTTAACTTGGCCAGCTGTAATAATTCTACAGACCTCATTGTCTGTGGTCTCTAGATCTACTCCTTCATCAGTCCCTATCCCTAGGAACTTGTTGATAATAGTAGGTGAAAGTTTCACACACTTACCCCTAACAAAAACTTTGCAGCCCTCCCTGCAGCTACTTTCAGATAGCTCCTCAGGAATATTCATAATGAATTCTTTGACCAACCCCTCATAGCACTGAGGCAGAGCAGTCACAGTTTTCATAAGACCAACTGTCTTAATTAACTCCATGACTTCCTTTACTTCACTTGCTTCTTTTCCCAATTCTCTTTCAATTGCTACCCTTCTTTGAGTCACAAACTTCCATTTGGCAGCACCACCTTCAACGTGAAACGAGATATTGTTAAGATGAATAGCAACCACTTTGTTTGAAGACTTCTTTACAGGCTTCCTTTTAACAGGGGAAATGTCTGAGACATCATATTCGACATCCTCATCAGATTCAGAACTCTCACTCTCCTTCATCTTCCTGACCTCTACTTTACTCCAAGTCTTGGAGGGACCTATACCAGCAACCCTTTTCTCCTTCCTACCTGTCCTTATCTCAGCCATACTCTTCCTTTTTCTCAATCTATCAGTTACACTTGTTTTCACCAGATTGACAACATGTCATCTTCTTCCTCAGACCCTTCTTCCTCAATGTCTTGAGCAGTGTCAGGGGACATACTAGGTAGGTTTCTTCCAAGAGAACATAGTCCCTCAGCAGCTACTTCCTTTTCTATTTTAGATGAGTCACCATCTTTCTTAGCTCGGGTTTCCACCTCAGGTGAGGGGTTCCTTCTAGACAGAGGGGTAAAAGTGTCTTTAACTCCATGCTCTTTATTCAGTATCCTAGTAACTAGGTTTCTTATGATGCGATCAGTAGAGTGCATGTCCTCTTTATCAGGCGATTCTTCAGGAGTGTTGCCTTGCTTAGCTCTAGCCATGGACGGGGAGCATGGAAAGTCACCTGGTATCATACGCAGAGGGGTTGCGTCTATCAACTCCTCTTCTAAAAATTCCATGGAGGAAGTTCTAGATGTTGACGGATGTTGAGACATGTTGTTGAACTTTTGAGAAAACTTTCTTTGCCCTAGCAGAGGTTCTTTGAGAAGTTTAATGAGGATGGAAAGAATTGTGTTCAGGCAGAGTGTGCATATGAAATAGATGCGATTTCCAATACTAGGAGATGATTCATTATTAATGTGGCTTTTTCTTTTTATTGGACAAACAATATTTTTCTTGCCTTTTCCACTCCACATTAATTGCCATATTTTCTCAAGAAGCCAAGCCCTTAATTTTCTCTTTTCCTCATACAAGTCCTTTGTAGTCAGGTTATCACAATACAATGTCATAGCATCGAGTGTGACATTGTAGATAATTCTCAGCAATTTCATCCATCCTGGTTGAGCATTGTTGTTTTCAACTGACATAGTTCCTTGTGTCTCAGTTCCAGCAAAGCTCTTACTAACGTCAGACTTCATACCACCAGTCATGTGTTCAGGTGTTTGTGCCATCATGACCTTTTCTTCCTTGAGGTTAGGTATTAGCACCCTTATCTGACATTTTTCCTTTCCCTTGATGATTCTTCTTGCAACTGTACTCATCTTAGAGGGGTTATCCATTTGAGAGCTCCATATGTAGCAGTTGTTGATGGTCCTGATTCCTTTCATAATTACTTCACTGTCTTTGTTCACAATTAGACATTCAGTTTTAGTGAAGATGATATTCAGACCTTGATCCCCTAGCTGACTGATGCTTATTAGATTTGAAGTCAAGCCCTTGACCAGTAGAATATTGTCAAGTTTAGGGGCTCCAGGACACTCAAGCTTGCCTATCCCCTTTATTTCTCCTTTAGCTCCATCACCAAAGGTTACATAGCTTAAATCATGAGGGTGAAGGTCAGTTATCAAGTCTGAGTTCCCAGTCATGTGTCTAGAGCATCCACTATCAAAATACCACTCTTCTTTGTGAGCTATTAGACTTGTAACATTAGTCTTAGGAACCAATTGCTTCTTGTTGATAGGCCTGTGATATTTGGGTTTGGGTAGATAGTGGATTTGTTGATGACCATGGCTAGGATAACCATACAGCTTATAACAGGAAGACTTAGAGTGTCCAGCTTTCCCAGAGTAATGACATCTCCATCTTTGGTGTTTGCCATACTGGTGTTTTCTCTTCTGTTGTTGCTGATGAAGGTGGGTAGGGTAACCATACAGCTTATAGCAGAAGGCCCTTGAGTGTCCAAATTTCCCACAGTAATGACATCTCCATCTTAGGTGTTTGTATTTTTGCGGTTCTTTCTTCTGATGGTGTGATATATGATGTAACATCTTGGAACCGCTCTTACTATTGCTGCATTTAGGTTTAGCTTGAGGTTTGCAGCCAGTGTAGCTACTTTCAGCCTTGGTTTTAGGGAACCCTAATCCAGATTTGACTCCTGTACTTTGTCCAGTTTGAAGAATCTTGTCTAAGGAGTCAGATCCATTGTTCAGCATCCTTACATACTTGGTTGTCTCTTCTAGTTTTGAGTTTAAGAGCACAACTTCAGTCTTTAGCTTGAGGATAGTTTCCACATGTTCTGCTTTTTCTTTCTCCAGTTGGGCTATCTTCTGGCTCTGAACTTGTTGATCTTCATCTAGCTTGACCTTTAGAGCCACAACTTTTGTTTTCAATTTGGAGATGGTTTCCAAGAATTCTACCTTCTCATTCTCAAGTTGAGTTATGTCTTTTTCTTGATTTAAAGACTGCTTGTTCAGTTCAACACTTTTCTGACACAACTCTCTGTAGGTAGAGGCCAATTCCTCAAAGGTTACTTCACCATCACTTGACTCTTCATCAGATTCCCATCTTCCTGTCAAAGCAGTCACAAGATTTGCAGCCTCTTCAGTATCACTCTCATCAGACCATGTGGCAGCAAGACTCATCTTCTGTTTCTTAAGGTAGGTCCCACATTCAGACCTGATGTGTCCATACCCATCACATTCATAGCACTGAACCTCTTTTCCTTCTTTGGGCTTCTCATCTGCTCTTTCTTTTCTTCCAGCATTGTTGGATTTACTGATGTCAGACGGGATGTTCTTGACATTTGCCTTGGATCTGACATCCATTTTCCTTAACAATCTGTTAAACTGTCTCCCCAGCATAGCAACTTCATTTGCCCATTCTTTATCCACATCTTGACTGTTTTCCTCTTCTGTGTTGGAAAAAAAGGCAATGCTCTTGGTTTTCTTTTCAGTTCCCTCAATCAATCCCATCTCAAAGGTTTGGAGGGAGGCAATTAACTCATCTACCCTCATGTTGGATATGTCTTGAGACTCTTCTATGGCAGTCACCTTCATTGCAAATCTCTTAGGGAGTGACCTAAGTATTTTTCTCACTAACTTTTCATCTGTCATCTTCTCTCCCAGGGCTCCTGAGGCATTAGCTATCTCAAGGATACTCATGTGGAATTCATGAATGTTTTCATATTCTTTCATCCTTAAGTTTTCAAACATGGAGGTGAGCAGCTGAAGTCTAGACATCTTTACCCTAGAAGTGCCTTCATGAGTGGTCTTGAGAATGTCCCAAGCATCTTTGGCCACTTCACAGTTATTTACCAGCCTGAAAATATTCTTGTCTACACCATTGAATATTGCATTCAAGGCTTTAGAGTTTCCAAGAGCAAGATCATCCTCCTCCTTGGACCATTGTTCTTCAGGCTTCTTTTCAGTAGTAGCTTCTCCTTCTTTAGTGACTACAGGGTGCACCCATCCTGTCAAGACAGCTTTCCAAGCCTTGTTATCAAGGGATTTTAAAAACGCTACCATTCTAGGTTTCCAATAGTCATAGTTAGAACCATCCAGGATTGGTGGCCTATGAACAGATCCTCCATCTCTTTCCATTGTACCAGAAAGTATTGCCCCTAGATCTCACCCAGAACCAGAGCAGGATGCCTGCTCTGATACCAATTGAAATTTTGGTATCAGATATAAGATGTCGAAGGTAATGTCACGACACTGATATCTGGTTATAAACAATGGATAAACAGAAATAGAATGGTAAAGCAAATAACACAAGCAATTGTTAACCCAGTTCGGTGCAACTCACCTACGTCTGGGGGCTACCAAGCCAGGAAATTCACTATCTGTACACTTCACCAAGTTATAGTCTTTCTCACCTAATCTCTACCCGTGCAATTTCTACCTAAGCACTCTTAGATATGAGAACCCACTCACTTCCCTTACAATCACAAACCCGTGATCTTAAACAACAATCCCTTGTGAAAAGAAAATACTTTTCAATTACAATATTCTTGATTTTACTTCACAGTTTCAATCAAGAAGACACACTCTTGATCTTGCTTCAAAGCTTTGATCAAGAAGACAAATCAGTCCAATTCAATCATCAATGGATGACTTGAATGACCTACAAACACAAACACTAACTCTCTCTCTAAATTTCGCTCAGTATTGGTTGTGTGTACAATCAGGTTTTTTGAGTCCCTTTTTATAGAAACATTGGACAGCTTGAAAACCCTAGATATATTTTCCAATCAAATCTTTTCATATCAGCTGTAAAGATCTCCTTGGAAAATAAACAGATCTGGTTGATATCCCTGATAGAATGCGCCAGCTAGCCAATTCTTCAATCAACCAATGATTGCCACCAATTGTGCAATCACAAAACACCAGACATTCACACTGAATGTTCTGTGTATAGGATGTCATGACATCGGGTCTGACATCTGGAAAAATCCTGCATAATCCAGTTTCCTTTTATAGCAGGTACAACCATATCAGTTACCATGACAATGACTATGTCAACTGAAATAATCCTGCAGCATATGTCTTCCAATTTAGCTCCAGCAGGTACATCCAATATCAGAAGCCTTAGCATTGTAAGTGGCATTCTGAAACAATCCTGCTTGCATATGTTCTTCAACTCCAGCAGGTACATAGGATATCTCATGTTAAGACATCACACATGACATCTTGTGAACACTCTTTGTTTTACCAAAATTGCTGCCAACACTTAGAATCAACACTTTTAAAACCAACTAGTTTGACGGTACTTCCAAAACCCAACTTGCTTGGTGTAAGACCCCAATTTTGTCCCTAAGATCCCTCATGGCATCATAACATTGGACTTGCATTACCTCAAGGATCATTAGCATCTTGGTTCCCTTTGCCTTTGGGTGGGACCTCTTGTGAGTGGTTTGAGATCACCAAGCATGCTTGAATTTTATATCATTGCTTTTCTCATTTTGTTTACTAACTAAAAGCACAAAAATATGTCACTGACATCTTTTGTTTGTAGCTAGAGCAATCACAAGGTTCAAAGCTTCTAGGAGATCATCTGTGCAATGACATGGCCAAAAGAAGATGAAGGCAAGCATGGTAATGGTTCCCAAAGCTCTCATCCATCAAATATGCCTTCCTAGCATCTCAATTCATCATTTTGATCAAATCAAGTCAAAGGGTTTGAAGTCTTGTTCTTCAAGGAAACCCTAATTCATCTGTGCATCACAATGCCTTGCTCTTGAAGCAACCTCAGCCCATGATCAAATGCAATCAATGGAAGTTATTTAATTCATCATTTCATGCATATTTGAACTTATTTGAGTATCCTCAATCATCAACTCATCAAGATATGAGTCAGGGACTTGAGAAGTTGATCAGTCAATTCATCTGACTATTTTGAAATGCACTGAGACCTAACTTTTTATGTGTTGGTCAAATGGATATGATTCCAAAAGAAACAATGTTCTTAAGGACAATATGAACAACTTTCATGTTCATCAAAAATTGATTTGAAGCTTGGAAGGTCATCTCCCATTCCAAGACATTATAGGTCATTTTGGCTGAAACCCTAATTTTGGGTCAACTTCCCAAGGACATAACTCATTCATTTTCTATGATCTTGAGGTGGGATCAAATGCATTGGAAACATTAAGATGTCTACTTAAAATGTTATGTTGAACAAAATTTCAAAATATCAAAGAACATACATGTGATAATGCAAGACATTATAGGTCCTTTTGGACCAAATGCATTGAAAGGCAAAAAAGTCCAACTTCAAGTGCCCATAACTCTTTCATCAAAAATCCAAATGATGCAAAATTTAAGTCCATTTTGATTTTCTTGAAAAGATCTACAACTTTGATGTTGGAGGTTTTCTTCATTTGAGGTTTGCATCATCAAAACAGAGGGGCTTGAACATAGGCCAAATTTGGACACCTTGCCTTGACATGTTTTGCACATTACACTTTAAACTCAAAATTCACCAATTTCCACACATCAAATGGATTTTTTCCCAACATAACAATTGTTCCTTACATCAAGACCTTTCCAACCATTACCTACATGCTTATGTTTGGATTTTCTAATTGGCATTTTCGAAGAGTTCAATGTTTAGGTTCAATTATGGAATTCACATCATAACTTCATGCACAAGCCAATGCAGCTCTAATCACACGTCCAAACCATTGGCATTTGAGTTCAGCTTGCATTTTCATCCATTTTTGGGCTTTGCACGAGCCTGTACAGGCCCATGCATGAAGAGTCCAAGTTCCATGCACACGAATTTTCTCCTTGCTTGCATCAGCCTTGGCTATAAATAGCATGCTTCATTCTCTTCAAAAACCAACCTAATGGCGCCTGAAGCTCTGCACAAGTGAAATCCCAACCTCCATTAAAGGAATTCTGAGTTTTCATTTCAATTTTACAGTTCAGATTTCAACTTCATTTGTTGATCTCTGAATTTAAATTCCTAAGCCTTGTTTCCTTGTTACCTCAAGAACACATTGCACAAAAGATTTGGAGTGGATCAAGACCTGTAAAGCTGCACTTCAAAGGTTGTTGTTCAAACTTATTTGCTTCGAATCTCTCATTTCTTTGATCTTTTTGTCTGGCCAAAGTGTTTTATGAAGTCCTCACTTGAGAGGCAAGCTAGTGGTAGCTTCAATTTTGTTCTTCTTTGATCTGCATTTTTCATACCTGAATCTTCCACCTCAGATTTCTCAACCTATAGGAATCTTGAGTGTGATTCAAGGTTACAGGGGTGATGTACATCACCCCAGCTTCATTTTGGTATAAGGATCGTGCAAAATGGTGAAGGTTTGAAAACCTACAAATCTGGCCGGAATTTGGAAGCTCACCGAAGAAAAAGGTGGCTCCGGTGGCATCCATTGCCAGTTTGAATCTGGATCGTTGGATCTCATCTCCAGATTCAATCTCAGCCTTTAGATATTATGAATTTTTTTAATTCTTTATGTGGCGCGTTTGACCAAGGTTCACCATGAGCGCGCGTTTCAGGACCATCAGATTGGCCACGTCAATTAATGAACGTGATCCAATGCTTCCTGATTTTCCATTTTTTTTAATTTCTGATTTTATTTTCTTTAATTCCTTTTTATTTCAAAAATTCATAACTCTCTCATTTTTAATCCAAAAAATATGGGACCAATTGCATTAGTCTCCAAATAATTTCTAGTTTCTAATTCTGATTTTTATTTTTCTTATTTTGTCATTTGATATTTTTTGTGAATTTTCTCTCTTCTGGTTATTTTTAATTCATTTTAAATAGTTTTTGATATTCAAAAAATACAAAAATATTTTCCTAACCTATTTGAATGATGATGAATCTATGAAAAATATTCTCATCAATTTTTTAATTGATTTGAGATTTATTTGAGATTTTAGTTCAATTAGGTTATTTTTATTCATTTTTAATTGATCAAAAATAGTTTCTGACTTTTAAAAATGCTGAATTTTTTTGTCAAACTTCGTTTGACCTTGTTGAACTTGGGATAAATTACTTGGACCTCTCAAGGTTGATTTGAAGTAATTTTGAAGTTTGACCTTTCTTTTACTTTTAATTCAAGTTTATTTTAATATTAAAAATGCCAAAAACATATTTTGTTCATTTCTTGACTTCCAATCTTCATCCCACTTCTGTTTTTGATTGTTTGACTTTGACTTTCAATGTTATTGGTCAACATATGATGATTGGTACATTGTACTTCATTTAATGCATTTGTATTTTTGCCATTTTTTTTATTTCCATTATTCATCTCCTTCTTTTTTTTTTCCTTTTGATCAATGAGTTGAAGGTTGATAAGTTAGCATTGATTAGGGAGACTTAATCTTCCTTAATCCAAATCTAATTCATCATGATCAATTGATCAAGTGAATGGCTTTGCATTAAGGATAGGTTGTTTCCTAAATCATGCAAAAGGCTTAAACCAATACAAGATCATTTCTCTTCTTCTTTTTGGCATGGCAGGTTGTTGGAACTTGGTTCACTAATCAAGACTTCTAACTTGTGTTGTTGCCTACATTATTATTGACCGGCCTCAGATAGTTGTGACTTCTATATAAGTCCAATTACGATTGCTTAACATAGCGCTAAATTTGCCTTATGGCACACTAACTATTAACTACTAACAATTAACATTTATTTTATGCACTTTACTTTTATGCAATTTACCATTCTTGCACATATTATTCATTTGCTTTTTTCCTTTGCTCATTGGAGCACATGTTTATGTTAATGCCATTTGCCTTTTGCCAACATGGGTATATAATTGTGTATATATCTTTTGTGCTTGTGTTTGTCTGTTTGGTGTGAATCAAATGCAAAGAATTGAACAAAATGGACTTAGAATTTAGGACCTTACCCAAGCAAATGGAATTTGAAGAGCAAATAGGCCTCATGCCTTTAGAGTGCTTAAATGTCAAAGAGTAACTAGGCCTCCTGCCTTTAGAATGCTTAAAGCTTAAGGATGAACTTTGAAAGGACCATATTCTAAACTCCCTCTTGTCCATTCTTTGATTGATCATAGAACTTTTTGATGTGTGTTTTCTTGTGCTAGGATTTCCAACTTGAGCCTAATTGAGGAACCATTACCATGAGCTTCTAAGAGAGAGAAATCCAAGATACATTGAGGAGACTTCCAAGAATTCATATGATTGTTGATTGTTTGAGTCTATGCTTGTGATTGCTTATTCCAAGGGATGGGAGCTACTTGGATCATCAATATGATTTCAAGAAAGGAACTCCATTAATGGTTTTGTTTCTTATTCCTTACCTCTTGTATGCTTAGGACTTTAGCCCTTCTTCTTCTTCTCTCCACTCTAACCCAAGCCAAAACTTTTTGTGCAAACATTTAACTATTGTTTTCAAACATTAGAAACCTAAGCCTTAGGCTTTTGATTTTCAAACCTTTTTTCACAACACTTATTTTGAATTGAATCTCTAAGTCAACTTTGACCATTTTTGTATATGCTTCTAATTGGTAAATATAACCCATTCAAATGTCTTTTTGTGGTTCCAATGGCCACTTTCTTAATCAAATTTTCCATAACCTTTAGCTATTAGGTTTGAGTTATCCTCGTGGTAGATGTAATACTCACCTATATCCTTAGTGATGGACAATGAGTCTTCCATGATTATTATAGGGTTAACCCCTCACTAGCATGTTGAAACTATCCTCACATGGTGGATTTGTGGTTTTAGGTTGAGTTTTCTCCCTTTGATAACAAAAGACCTTAAGGCTTTAGGACCAATCAATTTACCAACTCATTTTGAGATTTTTACCCCGAACTACGAGGTTTTGATCCTAATCTTTTTGAAGATGGTACGTAGGCAATGGGTTTATCCATCCAAACACAAAATGTAAATAAACTTGTATATTATCTTCAATCATGTTTGCACAAACAAAATTTTCATAAAATACAAACCTTACAACAAGTATGAAAAGGGCTCCCTAGGAGTACCTAGGATGTTTTCGGTGCCTAACACCTTCCCATTACATAACCAACCCCCTTACCCAGATCTCTGTTTCTCTTTTACTACTTTTTTTGTTAAAACTTTTAGGTTTTTGTTCGCTTTCTAACCATTCCTTTGGATAAATAGAAGTGCGGTGGCGACTCGACTTGTATGATTTACCTTGGATTTAGTCAATATCTCTAATGGTAACGAATACCCCGCTACAGAAAAGTGGCGACTTTGCTGGGGAGAAAATTGTCTAGTGGGTTTTGCCTATTTTTCATATTTTATTGTATTGTATTGTTTTGTGACATATTTTTGTGCAATTTGGGATTACTGTATTGTATGTAATGATTGAATTGCTTGAATATTAATTCCTTGTATGCTTGGTGATCTTTGTGAGATGACTTTGAAGGAGAATAGCCATCCAAGGCGCAGCGGAATTTAAAAATTTCTCCATTTAGTTATCCTTAAGAATGGGCATGATCAGTGATAGAATCGTTACCTCTTGTGGCGATTCAAACCTTTGGTGCAGATCTCTGATAATGATCAAAACCTTTGATACAGATCCACGGGGCGATCACGAACGTTGAACGATGACAACGTCTCTACTCAGTCCACACGAACGGATTCCTTCAATCGCAATGCTAGTTGTTATGAATGAAGGCTTTGAGTGAGAGAGAGATACGAAATTCCAACTCTTCAGTTGTGTTGTCTGTCTCAGTGAGTTACTGTGGAGTGACAATGCTTCTACCCAAGGGGTTCTATTTATAGAACCACTTGTGTGGGCTTCAAGCTAAAAAGCCCACTTAAGTGTACCTTACCATATTTCGTTTCCACTTAAGTGCACCGTACCTTACGGTGTTCCTTAGTTACTCTATTTCTCATCAATCTGTCCTTTGTGTGTGACCCTATAGGTTTTCGCGACCTTGGCAATTATATTAAATCACACATTTAACATAATAAACAGTGAGCGGTATCTAGCAACACATCATTGCTACCCAAGTCACGAAAATGTCATGTGATCTGACAAAACCTCCTGTGATAATAATTATGTGTATAATTACCCCTTTGCCCTTATGTCTATATTGAACACAAGGTATAGACCGTGTCACCCTTGTCCAGTTCAATATTGGGCCCATAGACATTTATCCTGTTACGCAGGATTGGCAAATTCCATCTAGGACACTCATGTCCCTCAGCATGGTTCGTGGAGTACCCATCAACTGTCTTTATGGTTATCCAGTTACGGACAACGTTAGATCAGCAACAAAGCACTCGACTCTACATCTAGGATCCATAGTGGTTTCAGGTCGAAGAGTGGTATACACTATTATCACCATGAGAATAACTTATGACACTTTGCATAACTTTCTATATAGTATTCTCATAGCGGGTCAATCCGGTATAAATATTACTCCTAATATTTATACCTATGTTTAAGACTTGATAAGTCTTTATCCATGATCCATGAGATGTGATCATCAGTCTACAAACATAATAGTCTTAATGCTTTAATGTTATCCCACTTCACACTAAAGCTCGACTACGGATACTTTAAGAATAGTGTCCTTATGTTTAATGTGTTCTCATGATTAAGTCACAGTTAATACATTAAACAGACTATCTATTCCAGGGACTTTATTAATCAACCATAATAAAGAAAATGCCTTTAAATAATTCGATACAAGTACCAAAAGTATCGGCCTCTAGGGCTTACACCAACAATCTCCCACTAGCACTAGAGCCAATCAGGCATACCGCGTATGCCCATTGATCTAGTATGGCCATCATGCTTCTGCTGCGCAAGAGGCTTTGTCAGTGGGTTCGCAACATTGTCAAGTGTAGGTACTTTACATATTTTCACACAACGTCTAAGTATGTGTTTGGATCGTTGGTAAGATCTAGGCTCCTTAGCTTGTGCGATAACACCATTGTTATCATAATAGAGACCAATGGGATCCACAATGCTAGGGACTATGCCATGTTTATTGATCCTAACAGCTTCCTTTGCTGCACTTAAGGCAGCAATATACTCGGCCTCGGTTGTAGAATCAGGAACTGCATCTTGCGTTGAACTTTTCAAGCTCACAGTGCCACCATTTAAGCAAAACACATAACCAAATTGGAATCATTCATATTAAAGCGTCTCAGCACTTTGTCTATGTACTCTGACTTAGGCCAAGCATTTCATGATCTATCTCTATAGATTCTGATAGGCTGCTTCACCCAGATCCTTCATAGAAAAGCATTTCCCCAACCAAGACTTTACTTGTTGCAGGGTAGGGATATCGATTCCAATGAGTAATATGTCATATACATATAATACCAGGAATACGATCATGCTCCCACTAACCTTCTTGTAGACACAAATGACGAATCCATACATTTTTACTGTTTCATCAAGGCGAAGATTCCATGAGTAGGTCACAGGCTCATCTTGATCCATAAGTAATACATCACCTTGATCAGATATCCATATATCTCAGGCAGGTGATGTATCCTGCCTGACCTACGCTGGTCTTGTTCTACTTGAGCAGGTTGCTCTTACACAACTACTTGTGTTTCCTTCTCTAATTCCTCCATAGGTGTATCGATGCTTTGTGATTCTTGAATTTCTTCAAGCTCTACTTTCCTCCCACTGGTTCCTTTGGAAATAAAATCCCTTTCTAGGAAAACTCAAGTTCGAGCGACAAACACTTTGCCCTCAGAAGGATTGTAGAAATAATATCCTCTTGTTTCTTTAGGATACCCCACAAATAAGCATTTGTCAGATTTGGGCTCAAGCTTAGTTGAAATTTGTCGTTTCACATAAACTTCGCAACCCCAAATCTTCATGTAAGACATATGTGGTCTCTTACCACTCCATAACTCATATGGTGTCTTTTCAACCTTTTGGATGGAACATGGTTAAGTGTGTAAGCTGATGTCAATGGTGTATGTCCTCAAAAGGAGTTTGGAAGATTGGTGTGACTCATCATGGATCGGACCATGTCCAACAGGGTTCGATTTCTTCTCTCAGATACACCATTCCATTGGGGTGTTCCAGGAGGAGTGAGTTGGGATAGGATCCCACACTCTTTCAGATGGTCATCAAACTCTAGGCTTAAATATTCACCACTTCGATCTGATCGAAGAGTTTTAATATTCTTACCTAGTTGGTTTTAACTCGTTAGGTTTCACCCTTTTTTATTAATGTTATTAATAGGCATTTCAAGATCAAGGACATATAGTCCATTGTTCATTTGTGCAGTAGCATAGAATATATCATTCAAATAAATTGAGCAACAATTGTTCTTTATTATAAATGAAAAACCAAACTTGTCCAAACAAGCAATGGAAATAATATTCCTGCTAATTGCAGGTACATAATAACAGTTCTCTAACTGAATTATTAAACCACTAGGTAAAGTCAATACAAAAGTTCCTACGGCTAAAGCAGCAACCTTTGCTCCATATCCAACTCGTAGGTTGACTTCACCTTTTGCCAAATCTCTACTCCTTTTTAGTTCCTGCACATTTGTACAAATGTGAGAACTACATCCAGTATCTAATACCCATGATGCAGAAGTAGATAAATTAATAACAAAAATACCTGAAGTTGAAGTCTCTACTCCATTCTTCTTATCTTCCAGGTACTTTGGGCAGTTCCTCTTCCAGTGTCCGGTCTTACCGCAATGGAAGCAGGTGCCTTCTTTTGCTATGTCTCCTATAGGCTTCAAAGCAGCAGTGGGTCTGGGATTGGCAACTTCCTTGTCCTTCCCCTTATCACTCTGCTTAGTGGGTCTTTTGTTCTGTCTCTTTCCATTTTCGATCATCAGAATGGACTTCCCTTTTGACTTCAGATTCTGCTCGGCAGTTCTTAACATGGCGAGCAGTTCAGGAAGAGATTTGTCCATATCAATCATATTGAAATTTAGGACAAATTGACTGAAACTATCTGGCAACGATTGCAAGATCAAATCAGTTGCAAGTTCCTTTTCGAGGGGAAAACCCAATCTCTCAAGGTTTTCCACATACCCAATCATATTGAGTACATGGGGACCTACAGGGGCTCCCTCAGCTAACTTGCTTTGAAAAAGGGCTTTTGAAACTTCAAACCTCTCATGCCTTGCTTGCTCTTGATAGAGCAACTTCAGGTGTTCGATCATATCGAATGCTGACATGTTCTCATGTTGCTTTTGCAATTCTGAGTTCATGGTAGCCAGCATGAGACAAGCAGTTTCATTGGCATCATCGACATGCTTCTTATAAGCATCTCTTTCTGCCTTAGGTGCAGAACTAGGAGGTTCCTCTTCAGGAACAGGTGTCTCCAAGACATACAGCTTTTTATCATGTTTGAGGACAATCCTCAGGTTTCGGTGCCAATCCAGAAAATTTGTCCCAGACAATTTTTCCTTATCAAGATTGATCGCAGGATGTTGTTAGAGGTGTTTGCTGTCATGGTAATCTACATAAGGATTAATGAAAATATAAGTATCATTGACATATTCAATTAGGCCTTTAATTAAATATGCTCCCACTATTTTACTCAAAACAAATGACCCTCATCATCTGATTCGAAAAATCCCGTTGGAAGATTTTCTAGTGGGTCGAGATCCATATTTCACTTCGTTCTAAGTCCGCGTAGGCGGATTACACAAAACTAGGTTATTTAGGTAGGAACTCCTTCCAATTGTATCTCATACAACTCTCGAAAATTTCAGTTGGGTGAATAACTCCTTATTCCAATCCATCATATGGATCATTCCCAACTCTTGCTTCTAAACATATATATATAATCTTATTATAATTTGTTTAGTTAAGTTTGACCCATTGTTTTAACAGTTGGATATTACAATTATCCCATCGCACCTTACTAATATAGAACATGCACCCCGGCTTAAACTTATCATTCCCGCGTAGGCGAAACCTACATTATTCGATACTAGTCTTGATGAGTGTTAAAACTTGGAAAGCTTAAACTTAATATTTATTTTGAGGGAATTGTAATTTTTCTGATCTCACCGGCTTGTTTATCATATAAACCGTCTCTCACATGCATCAACATACATTCACATGCATCAACATACATACAAACATAATGGAACAGTTATGGCCCCTAGCGCAATTGTTCTCCCAAGCCAATGAGAGAACCTAAGCTAACCTACAACGATCTAAGCTTCTCCAAGCAAGATCTTCAAGGTTGTCCTCCTTTGGCACTGACTTCTTTGCTTTCTTCATATCATTACATTACAAAAGAAACTCGTTTTACAGACGAGGGAGTGAGATGAGAAAAGAAGTTACATTTGGGAGATTAAGAGAGAGGCATGACACGCAGGTCGTATTTTAAAAACCCAAAACAAAACAAAGGAAAACTAAGGCCATAACCGATCACCACAAGACAATAATAAACACTTTATTATTATTATTATTAATTCCTTTAATTAATTAAAATCAAATTAAATTTCAACGACCGATCACACTACGCAGAGTTAGCCGGGGGTCCGATGCCCGGACAGGGGTCAAGGGGGCAGCGCCCCTTGCGGGGTCGAAGGGGCAGCGCCCCTGCTCGAAAATTTTAATGAACAATTCATTTAAAATTGACGTCGTTTTTCGTATCAACACTTGATACTTCAAAGCACTTTTTCTAGCCGAACGGGTGAATTTTTCCTTGCGTTAACCGGTTAACCATATGCGTTAACCGGTTAACACTGTTTGAAAACTTTTAAAAAATTCTTTTCTGCCTTGCGTTAACCGGTTAACCAAATGCGTTAACCGGTTAACACTGTTTGAAAAACTCAGAAAATTGAATTTCGTCTTACGTTAACCGGTTAACCAAAAGCATTAACCAGTTAACACTGTTTGAAAATTAAAAAAAAATTATTTCGCATACGCGTTAACCAGTTAATACTGTTCCAAAAAGTGTTTAGGAAGCACAACTCTTGTGCGTTCAAACCCCAATCGCATAACTCTCTGACAACACAACCCTTGTGCCGTCACTAACCCTGATGCACCAATTTCAGATCGTCAAACACATCTCGATTGTTAATTCAGTATGATTGATCAACACGTCATTGCTTCACCATACTAATGTTGGATCAAAAAGCAAACGACCATTGATCGCTCAAAGGAAAACAATCATCGAGGGTTTGAATGAACGAAACGAGAACATTATATCATATATAATGTATTTTGCATCAGGATTACATATATCACATATATGTAACTTGATCGATCTCAATTTAACCTTTGATTCATTCTGTCTTTGATCATATTATTACAGAACAAAAATAGTTATCAGATTCATGGTTTCGTAAGTGGCTCTGATACCACTGAAGGAGAATAGCCATCCAAGGCGCAGCGGAATTTAAAAATTTCTCCATTTAGTGATCCTTACGAATGGGCATGATCAGTGATAGAATCGTTACCTCTTGTGGCGATTCAAACCTTTGGTGCAGATCTCTGATAATGATCAAAACCTTTGATACAGATCCACGGGGCGATCACGAACGTTGAATGATGACAACGTCTCTACTCAGTCCACACGAACGGATTCCTTCAATCGCAGTGCTAGCTGTTATGAATGAAGGCTTTGAGTGAGAGAGAGATACGAAATTCCAACTCTTCAGTTGTGTTGTCTGTCTCAGTGAGTTACTGTGGAGTGACAATGCTTCTACCCAAGGGGTTCTATTTATAGAACCACTTGTGTGGGCTTCAAGCTAAAAAGCCCACTTAAGTGTATTTTGCCCATATCTCATAATATGCCAAAATCACTTAAGTATTTGGTACCTTACCATATTTCGTTTCCACTTAAGTGCACCGTACCTTACGGTGTTCCTTAGTTACTCTATTTCTCATCAATCCGTCCTTTGTGTGTGACCCTATAGGTTTTCACGACGTTGGCAATTATATTAAATCACGCATTTAACATAATAAACAGTGAGCGGTATCTAGCAACACATCACTGCTACCCAAGTCACGAAAATGTCATGTGATCTGACAAAACCTCCTGTGATAATAATTATGTGTATAATTACCCCTTTGCCCTTATGTCTATATTGAACACAAGGTATAGACCGTGTCACCCTTGTCCAGTTCAATATTGGGCCCATAGACATTTATCCTGTTACGCGGGATTGGCAAATTCCATCTAGGACACTCATGTCCCTCAGCATGCTTCGTGGAGTACCCATCAACTGTCTTTATGGTTATCCAGTTACGGACAATGTTAGATCAGCAACAAAGCACTCGACTCTACATCTAGGATCCATAGTGGTTTCAGGTCGAAGAGTGGTATACACTATTATCACCATGAGAATAACTTATGACACTTTGCATAACTTTCTATATAGTATTCTCATAGCGGGTCAATCCGGTATAAATATTACTCCTAATATTTATACCTATGTTTAAGACTTGATAAGTCTTTATCCATGATCCATGAGATGTGATCATCAGTCTACAAACATAATAGTCTTAATGCTTTAATGTTATCCCACTTCACACTAAAGCTCGACTACAGATACTTTAAGAATAGTGTCCTTATGTTTAATGTGTTCTCATGATTAAGTCACAGTTAATACATTAAACAGACTATCTATTCCAGGGACTTTATTAATCAACTATAATAAATAAAATGCCTTTAAATAATTCAATACAAGTACCAAAAGTATTGGCCTCTAGGGCTTACACCAACAAACTTCTATACCCGGACTCGAGTGCACTTAGGATAGGAGAATGGCGTAGTCTTGTTGACTTGTATGGAGTTATTCCTTAGCAAGTTGACTTGCAAGTCCATTCACTTGGTGGAGGTCATGTTGGGATCAATAATGTCACACAAGTAAGTTGTGGTTAGACATTACTCTTTCCAATTTGACCTTAGAAGCCAAGGACCTTAGTTTACCAAGCCCATCTTGGCCTATTCTTAGGATGTAGTGCGAAAGTCGTTCAGGTGTAAGATTTGATACGATTGTTACGCGATACTACGCTCATAAGAGTCTCTCTTGAGAATATTTTTGGAATACGAGTAGTCGTTTCTCCGATAATATCCGAAAGATGGGATGATGACTATGGGAACCTCTTGTAGAACATGTTTGGCAGGTTTAAACCCTAGTACATTCCCTTTGGGTGGTTCTTAACCAAGACTCTATGCTCGTGACTCGCAACAAACCCGTGATTCATGGTTGATCCGTTCATATATCCTTAATATCAATGGAACTTGGCTGTTGATAAGGTGTAAACCATAATCCACCAAAATGGATGATTGATATTAAGGATAATATGATTCATCCCATGACCTTTGTTTGGTGTGCTTTGCTTGATCCTTGAGTGTGATTGTTGCATTCATGCATTCATGCACTCATTTGCATCCATATCATCAATAATGAAGAAAATTTTCAAGGAACTTAAGGGGGTTTATTTGCAAATTTTTAGACATGGAAAGACAAAGAAGGAATACAAAGAAGTACAGCTTCAGACAACCAGACTTGAAAGAGCTAAGGAATTTGACATCCTATGTATTAGATCCCTTGGGTTTCAAGGCTTGTTTTGGGAAGCTTCTTCCTCATCGGACTACTCAGGTGGACGAAGGGTTGATGAGTGTATTGGTGCAGTTTTATGATTCCTTGTACCGCTACTTCACATTTCCGGATTTTCAGCTTTTGCCTACACTTGAGGAGTATGCCTACCTTGTGGGTATACCTATTCTAGACCAGTTGCCGTTCAGTGGCTTGGAGAGTACTCCTACTTCTCAAGAGATAGCTGATATGCTTCATATAGAGGAATCTCTGGTTGGTGCTCATATGACTACCAAAGGTGGAATTCAAGGTCTCCCTTCTGAGTTCCTCATCGTTCAAGCTACTATGTATGGGAAGGCCATGAGTGAGGATGCCTTTGAGGCCATATTTGTACTTCTCATCTGTGGGTTAGTGTTATTCCCCAACATCGACAAGTTTGTGGATGTGAACACTATTAGGATCTTCTCTACTCTTAATCTCGTTCCGACTATGTTGGGTGATACCTATTTATCTTTGCATATGAGGAATGCAAAGGGTGGTGGTGCCATTGTGTGTTGTTTGCCTCTGTTGTATAAGTGGTTTATTTCTCACTTACCGCAGACGGTCGCCTTCAAGGAAAACAAGGGATGTCTACGGTGATCCACGAGACTCATGTCTCTCACTAATGATGATATCTCTTGGTACATCCGTGTGTATGGTGGTGTGCAGATTATCGACTCTTGTGGTGAATTCTCTAATGTACCTCTTCTTGGTACATGTGGTGGGATTAAATACAACCCTGTTTTGGCACGTCGTCAGCTTGGGTTCCCCCTAAAGGATAAACCCAATAACATTCTATTAGAGGGTGTGTTCTTTCAGGAGGGTAAAGATCCCCAAGGCTTGAAGGGCAGGATGGTCCGCGCTTGGCGCAAGATTCATAGGAAAGGACACAAAGAGTTAGGTCCTAAGAATTGTGTTGCTATGGAGTCTTAAACTGCTTGGGTTAGAAAGAGAGCGTCCGAGTATCTCATGCCTTACGAGTATCCAAGACCTACACCTTTGCTTATGGCTGGGCCTTCAACCCTCCCTGACCAAGGAGTAGAGGAGTTGAGAGACGAAGACCGATCACGTGCTTGGATCCGTGAAAGAGAGGAGTTGCTTCAGCAGATTAAGGAGAAGGATGCTTTGATAGAGTTCCTCGAACATCAGGTCATTGATGATCCTGATGATGCTTGGACTTCTCTACTTCCTCAGTCTTCCAAGTTTTGGAAGAGGAAGTATGATCGACTCGCCAAAGAGAAGGCGGATATGAAGGCAGCCTACGAGAGGGAGGTGAAGAGGCTTCGTGCATCTTATCTTCCTGTGTCTCGAGCTTTAGATGATTGTTTCTAAGGATCCACAGGATGATCATTTTCCTTTTCTCTTGTATATGATTAACAATGCTGTACTTCTTTGATATAAAATATTTCCCAGATATTATATAAAATTGTTTAATATTTCCAAAATTTGCAAATAGAACCCTAAAGTTCCTTTGAAATAAAAGAAAAAACCATATGCACAAGCATTGCATGCATCATGTGCATAAGCAGGTTTTGTTCCCGGCTTCTTGTCTTGTGGTCTAACTCTGTGTTCTTCATTTATTTCAAAGACAAGCTGACTCACTGGTACTACACCAGAGCCAACATTTCAAGACTGATGGATCATCTGGAATAAGAGAACCGCGAGCTGAAAGAGGAAGTGGCCAGATTAAGTTCCTTGATGGAATCATTCATGGCTGCCCAAAGCCAGTCTTCTGCGACACCTTCAACTCCTCCCCAGAGGACATTCATCTCTAAGATCGTCTCCTCGACTGTGCCTGCAGCCAGTGCATACTTTGCTCCGACAGCCATGCCAGCCGGATTCCCATGGGGGATGCCTCCCAATTCATGGCCGAGGGTCCTGCTCCCACCTTTGCTTCTATGCCGGCATCTAGCCCGGTCCTTGCTGTTCCTCCTCCTATCGTGCATACTCTTCCCAGAGTAGACGACACCATCTATCATTCTGAGCTGTCTGAGGGCCCAAATGTCTATGAGAAGATGGATGCTATGGACGATCAATTTCTTGAGCTTCGCAAGGAATTGAAAACTCTCAGAGGAAAGGATCTTTTCGGCAAGTCTGCTGCCGAACTCTGCTTGGTTCCTAATGTGAAGATTCCTGTGAAATTTAAGGTCTCTGACTTTGAAAAGTACAAGGGAAATACTTGCCCTCTCAGCCACCTGGTCATGTATGCCAGGAAGATGTCAACTCAGACCGACAATGACCAATTGCTCATCCACTACTTTCAGGACAGTCTGTCCGGTGCCGCTCTGCGTTGGTACATGGGTTTAGACATTGCGAGCATCCGATCCTTCAACGATCTTGGCAAGGCCTTCGTCAAGCAGTACAAGTACAATATGGATATGGCTCCCAATAAGGATCAATTGAGGGCCATGTCCTAGAAGGACAAGGAAACATTCAAGAGTACACCCAAAGGTGGCGAGAGTTAGCAGCGCAGATCGTGCCTCCGCTAGAAGAGAAAGAGATGACTAAGATCTTTTTAAAGACCTTAAGTTCTTTTTATTATGAGCGGATGATTGCTAGCGCTCCTTCTGACTTCACCGAGATGGTGAATATGGGTATGCGTCTAGAAGAAGGGGTTAGAGAAGGACGTCTGACTAGAGAAGAAGGCTCTTCTGCCAAACGTTATGGGGCATTTGCGAAGAAGAAAGAAGGAAAGGCACATGCTGTGACTTCCCATGTGAAACCAAGAAGACCCTCTGTGAGGAGGAAAACCGTGCGTCCCGCCGGTAATCAACATCAGGTGGCTCATATAGCACCTGCCTTCAGAGATAATCAGCAGTACCAGCAACATAACAACAATCAGCAACCACATCAGTAATATCAACATCCATAGCACCGTCCGCAACAGCAGGCCTACCAACCTCGAAACAGTAATCAAACTAGCACGAGTTACAAGAGGAAAGGGTCACCTTCGATCCTATTCCGATGACGTATGCAGAGTTATATCCCTCTTTGATAGAGAGAAAGTTGATTACTCTGAGAGACCCACTGGCTATACCTGCTAACCCCCAGTGGTGGTATAATCCCGAATTACACTGTGTTTACCATTCTGGTGCTCCCGACCATGACGTGGAGAATTGTTACCCTTTGAAGACCAAGGTTCAAGACCTTGTGAAGTGTGGCATTCTGTGTTTAGAGGAAGTAGGTCCTAACGTAAAGAAGAACCCACTGCCCGAGCATGGGAAATCTGTCAGCATGGTCCAGGGCTGCCCTGGCAAATACAAAGTCAAATATGTCAGTCATATTCGACAATCTCTGGTCGAGATGCATCGTCTGCTGTGTGATTATAGTCATTATGAACATGACCATGATAGATGCCGAGTATGCTCTGTTAATCAAAGAGGTTGTCGCCAGGTGCGAGAAGATGTTTAAGAAATGTTGGACGAATGAGTCATTGAGATCCTTCAGAACAGAAATGTTGATGAAGATGCTAACGAGGTCAACGTAATTTCTCCAGTATTTCGGATCCCCGAGCCTGTTATCATCAAGTATGATGGTAGCAAGCAAAAGGCTTCTCCTGCTCTCGTCATTAAACCAGCCGGACCATTACCTTACTCCTCCGAAAAGGCAGTTCCCTGTCACTACAATGCTGTAGCAGTGGAAAATGGGAAGGAGGTGTCCTTGCCATCTTCAGCTGTTGTTAACATTGCTGATGTTAGCGGTCTGACCCGTAGCGGTCGTGTATTTTCAGCACTGCCAAAGCCCCAGGCTAATGCTGATTCTGTTGAACGCCCGATTGGGAATGTGGTGAGCACTCCGAATCTGGCACTTGTTGTTAAGCCCTCCTCTACATTGAAAACTCCTGCTTCTGTTAGCCCAAACGGAAATGTGAAGAAAGACTGTGATGAGATGCTGAAGCTCATCAAAAGAAGCGAGTATAATGTTGTAGACCAGCTTCTACAAACGCCATCTAAAATATCGGTGTTATCATTGCTTTTGATTTCAGAACCACACCGAGAGGCTCTGCAGAAGGTTTTGGATGTGGCATATGTGGATCATGATGTCACGATAGAACAATTCGATAGCATTATTGTAAACATCACTACTTGTAACAATTTGAGTTTTTGTGACTCTGATCTCCCCGAGGAGGGAAGAGACCACAACTTGGCATTGCACATATCTATGGGTTGCAGAGACGACGCCATGTCCAATGTGCTGGTGGACACTGGGTCATCATTAAACGTATTGCCAAAATCTACTCTCTCAAAACTGTCATATCAAGGGCCTCCCATGAGGCAGAGTGGAGTGGTTGTGAAGGCTTTCGATGGGTCTCGCAAAATGGTGATTGGGGAATTTGATCTCCCAATCAAGATCGGACCAAGTGATTTCCAGATTACCTTCCAGGTTATGGACATTCACCCATCGTATAGCTGTCTCTTGGGAAGACCATGGATTCACGAGGCAGGCGCCGTGACATCCACCATACACCAGAAACTGAAATTTGTAAAGAACAAGAAGCTGGTGGTGGTAGGGGGAGAAAAGGCTCTCCTGGTTAGCCATTTGTCTTCCTTCTCCTATATAGATGTTGAGGATGAAGTCGGAACTCCGTTCCAAGTTTTATCTATTGCTGAACCTATTGAGAAGAGAGCTCCTTCATTTGCTTCCTACAAAGATGCAAAGTTGGCCATTGAGCATGGTGCAACTGCTGGTTTAGGGAAGATGATTGAACTAGAAGACAACAAGTCTCGGGCTGGCATAGGTTATTCATCTGGGGTCTTCAATACGCAAGGGCTATTCAAGAGTGGAGGGTTCATCCATACCAGTCAAGACGAAGAGGCTGCTGCCATCTTGGAGGAAGACGAAGAGGATTCTGGCAACTTCGTCATCCCTGGGGGGATCTGCAATAATTGGGTCGCTGTGGATATTCCAACAGTTATCCATAAGTCAAAGTAATGTTCATTGTGTTTGAAAACCTTCCTCCCATGCCAAAAGGAGGAGTGATGACATTGTTGGCACATTAATACAATGATATTTTCATTCAATAAATTCATGTTAAATCTTTGTTTTTCCAATTATTTTCCCTTTTTGCTTTTTTTTTGCATGAAATTGGTGATCACATAAAACCTAAAAATAGAATAAAATCAATCTTTTCATCTGCGTAATGATTGCCTTGTTTGAATTCTAAAGCTTTTCATATCCAAAATCATTATGCATGTTAATCAAACCCAATGAACATAATGACCCAACACCATCTCCCAACTTTGAACTCCCTGTATTTGAGGCGGAAGAAGATGATGTTGAAGAGATTCCTGACGAGATTACCCGTCTACTTGAGCATGAAGAGAAGATCATCCAGCCGCATCTTGAGAATCTGGAAACAGTCAACTTGGGGTCTGAAGAGTGTGTGCGAGAAGTGAAGATTGGGGCACTTCTAGAAGAGTCTGTTAAAAAGGAGTTGATTGAATTGCTACGAGAATATGTTGACATCTTTGTTGGTCATATGAAGACATGCCCGGTCTAGATACTGATATTGTGCAACATTTCTTACCCTTGAAGCCTGAGTGTGTGCCGGTAAAGCAGAAGCTCAGAAGAACTCATCCTGATATGGCAGTAAAGATCAAAGAGGAGGTTCAGAAGCAAATTGATGCAGGGTTTCTGGTGACTTCTACATATCCTCAATGGGTGGCCAATATTGTGCCTGTGCCTAAGAAAGATGGAAAAGTCCGGATGTGTGTAGACTATAGAGACTTGAATAAAGCTAGTCCGAAAGATGATTTTCCTCTACCACATATTGGTATGTTGGTAGACAATACAGCTAAATTCAATGTCTTCTCATTTATGGACGGATTTTCCGGATATAATCAAATCAAGATGGCACCCGAGGATATGGAGAAGACAACATTCATCACACCTTGGGGAACGTTCTGTTATCGAGTGATGCCCTTCGGTTTGAAGAACGCCGGAGCCACGTATCAACGAGCTATGACCATCTTGTTTCATGATATGATGCACAAGGAAATCGAGGTATATGTTGATGATATGATCGCTAAGTCAAGAACGGAAGTTGAACATGTAGAGCACCTGTTGAAGCTTTTTCAGCGTTTGAGGAAGTATAAGCTCCGTCTGAATCCCAAAAAGTGTACATTTGGAGTCCGTTCTAGCAAGCTATTGGGATTTATTGTTAGTGAGAGAGGTATTGAGGTTGATCCTGCAAAGGTCAAAGCAATACAAGAGATGCCTGCGCCCAAAACTGAGAAGCAAGTCCGAGGTTTTCTTGGTCGCTTGAATTATATTTCCAGATTCATATCCCACATGACTGCCACATGTGCACCGATATTCAAACTCCTCCGGAAAGATCAGTCTCATGATTGGACCGAGGATTGCCAGAAAGCTTTTGACAGTATTAAAGAGTATCTGTCTGAGCCTCCAATTTTGTCTCCGCCCATGGAAGGAAGACCATTGATTTTGTATCTGACTGTTCTTGAGGACTCAATGGGTTGTGTCCTTGGTCAGCAAGACGAATCAGGAAAGAAAGAATATGCTATTTACTACTTGAGCAAGAAATTCACCGATTGTGAGTCTCGATATTCAATGCTTGAGAAAACCTGCTGTGCTTTGGCTTGGGCTGCTAAGCGCTTACGCTAGTATATGTTAAATCATACGACTTGGTTGATATCCAGAATGGATCCAATCAAGTATATCTTCGAGAAGCCTGCTTTAACAAGAAGGATTGCCCGTTGGTAGATGTTGTTATCTGAGTATGATATTGAGTATCGAGCTCAGAAGGCTATTAAAGGTAGTATCTTGGCTGACCACTTGGCACACCAGCCGATTGAGGATTATCAGTCAGTTCAATATGACTTCCCAGATGAGGATATTCTATATTTGAAAATGAAGGATTGCGATGACCCTACACTTGATGAAGGGCCAGAGCCTGGTTCCAAATGGAGTATGGTATTTGATGGCATTGTAAATCAGTATGGAAATGGTATTGGGGCAATGATTATTACTCCTCAGGGCATACATTTTGCTTTTACAGCAAGGCTAACTTTCAAATGCACGAATAATATGGCTGAGTATGAAGCTTGTATTATGGGATTGGAGGAATGCATTGATCTAAGGATCAAGCATCTTGATGTATATGGTGATTCGGCCCTCGTTGTTAATCAGATTAAGGGTGAATGGGAAACGAATCAGCCTGCTCTCATTCCATATAGAGATTATGCGAGGAGGATTTCAACATTCTTTACTGAGGTTGACTTCCATCATATTCCTCGAGATGAGAATCGGATGGCAGATGCTCTTGCTACACTTGCTTCGATGATTGTGGTTAAACTTTGGAATGAAGTCCCCAATATCACTGTGATGCGCTTGGATAGACCAGCTTATGTGTTTGCGGTAGAAGAGGTGAAAGATGATAAGCCATGGTATTACGACACCAAGTGTTTCCTTCAGAACCAAATTTACCCGCCTGGAGCATCCGTGAAAGATAAGAAGACTTTGAGGAGACTGTCAGGCGGTTTTTACCTCAATGGTGATGTGCTTTATAAGAGAAACTTTGACATGGTCCTGTTCAGATGCGTGGATAGACACGAAGCAGACCTGTTGATGACTGAGGTCCATGAGGGTTCATTTGGTACTCATTCCAACGGACATGCCATGGCTAGAAAGATGTTGAGAGCAGGCTACTATTGGCTGACAATGGAATCTGACTGCTACAAATATGTGAAGAAATGCCATAAGTGTCAGATTTATATGGATAAGATTCATATTCCCCCGACACTTCTGAATGTGATTTCATCACCATGGCCTTTCTCCATGTGGGGAATTGACATGATTGGCATGATAGAGCCGAAAGCGTCTAATGGACACAGATTTATTCTCGTCGCAATTGATTACTTTACCAAGTGGGTTGAAGCGGCATCATATGCAAATGTGACCAGGCAGGTGGTCGTGAAGTTTATTAAGAATCAACTCATATGCCGTTATGGTGTGCCAGATAAGATCATTACTGATAGTGGATCTAACTTGAACAACAAGATGATGAAAGAACTGTGTAGTGAGTTCAAGATTGCGCATCACAACTCTTCTCCTTATAGACCCAACATGAATGGGGCTGTTGAAGCTGCTAATAAGAATATCAAGAAGATTATCCAAAAGATGGTTGTCACGTATAAAGATTGGCATGAGATGTTGCCATTTGCTTTACATGGATATCGTACGTCTGTCCGCACTTCAACAGGGGCAACCCCTTTCTCTCTTGTTTATGACATGGAAGTTGTACTCCCAGTAGAGGTGGAGATCCCATCAATGAGAGTCTTGATGGAAGCCAAGTTGACTGATGCTGAATGGGTTCAGAGTCGTTATGATCAGCTGAATTTGATCGAAGAGAAGAGATTAACTGCCATGTGCCATGGACAATTATATCAACAAAGGATGAAGAAAGCTTTTGATAAGAAGGTCAAGCCTCGTGTGTTCCGAGAAGGTGACCTTGTGCTCAAGAAAGTCTTGCCTTTCGCGCCCGATTCCAGGGGTAAGTGGACTCCAAACTATGAAGGTCCATATGTTGTTAGGAGATCCTTTTCCGACGGTGCTTTGATACTTACAACTATGGATGGGGACCATTTCACTCGTCCTGTGAATTCAGGTGCATTCAAGAAATACTTCGCCTAAAATAAAAATAGAATAGCTCGCTAAGTTGAAAACCCGAAAGGGCGGCTTAGGCAAAAATGAGCGTCTCGGTGGATTAAAAACCCGAAAGGGCGGTCCAGGAAAAAGTTAGAGACATAAAAAATGAATATATGTATCCCGCTAGATTGAGTACCTCACCTTGGGGCAATCTAGGCAAAAATTAGGGATTTGGCAAGTAACTGCATCCTGACAAGACTTTGTTCTACAAGACGTCTTCTGTTAAAGAATTCCGCTCAGTCATCATCAACTGAAGCTTCAAATACATCGGATTCAGAATTGGTGGAGAAATGGTTATTATGTTTGTAATTCTGGCGTAGTCAGAATTCAAATGTTCTACTCCAAGTCATGACATCTGATCCAACATTGTAACTAATACAGCAAGACAATTATACAAATTAAAACCCTGTACTCAAGCACGCTTTCACAGTTGTCATGACATCTGCTATTTGTAGCATCTCAAATTTGCACCTCCCATTTTGTACATTCATTTTCATGATTAGGTCATTAACATTACATAGTCCACTGCATAGCATTGCATTGTCCTTTGCCCAAGTGCAAGTCATCAGTTAACTGGCTAGAAGGATCAGTTGTGCAAGCAAGCAAGTGCATTCTTATTGAGGCAAAGCCCTAGGGTTGATTTAACAAGTTCATATGACCTAGGGATCATTTTTAAGTGGTTTGGCCAAAGGTTGGATGCTCAGAAGTCATCAGTCATTGCACAATCCATCTGAAACCCTAGAAAGTCAATTGTGGTCAACTATGCATGAAATCATGGATTTGAAGGTGGGAGACGGTTTGGAAGGCCTCAATCATGTCCATACAAGTCTCATTTGACATGTCAAAGATCAACATTGAAGAATTTGAGGTCAGATGAAAAGTTTCCAAAAATAGTAAGTGACCTGTAATTTCAAACTGCCAAAAATGGAAAGGTTTTCTCCTCAAATTTACATGTCCAAGAAAGCTTCAAATGGAATTTTGTCCAACATGAAAGTTGAAGATCTTGTTCTCACCTTTCCAAAAAGTCCAAGAACATTAATTTCCCATGTGTGGTTGAGAAATTATGGATTGATCTTTGTCAAGCAAATTTGAAGTTCAAAAGAGGATAACTTTCACACCACAAGGCCAAATGGAGTGGGGTTTTTTGCTACATTCTCCTTTTAACATGAGCTATCATAATCATGCATTGCCATTCATCAAAAATCATCACAAAGATATTTCATTTTCCACTTGATTTGAATTTGAATTTTGGTGGGAAAAGTTGAAGTTGAAAAATAAGCATTGCATTCATTTCCAACCAATTTTATTTGCATCCAAATTGATTTTGAAGCCCATTCCAAGTGAAACACGAGCACTGTTCATGCCATGCACATGCATAAGGGGTGTTTTGGCCAAATTGCATAAACATGCTAATTTCACTAATCCACTTACATTTTGGTTAATAATGATTATGGGCATGATTAACAGGTGCTATATATTCCTAATCCTAACTGAATTCATCATTAACATTCATTTTGCACCAGATCTAGATCCAAATCACATTTTGCTCTCAACTTTTTCTCTCCATTTTTCTGCAATTTCTTCACAAAACCTTGCTTGATCTTTGGCTGTTCCATCATCCACAAGCATCTTGGAGTTGAATTGAAGCAAGAATCCTCCATTTTAGTGTTGTTTCTTGGACTGTTAAAGCAAGCACCATCAATGGCAAACGCGGATTTGAACTACATCAAGCATTGTTGAGCTACAATCCATCATCCATTCATCTATTGAGGAGTTATAAAGCATCTGTTTCAGCTTCTTCAAGCCTAAACTGCACGATTCCATCACTGCACTTCAATTAAGGTTAGTTTTCGATGATCAAGATTCATGAAATTGTGCTATGCGTTTGGTAGATCTTGGATTGTAGAGTAGCCTGAGCTTTGTAGAATTGATTTTCATTAAGAATTAAGAAAGATATGTGGATTTGAAGTTTGGCATGTGAATCTTATTCTGTTCGATCCGATCATTATAGTGAGAATTAGGTTTAATCGTGTTTAGATTGTTGATGTACATGCTAAGACGAAGCTATTGATGTATCGTTTGTTGATTTCTGTGAAAAATGTTCATAGGCTGGAAATTTTATGAAGAACAATGAAGAACCCGAATTTTCTTGCCCAGAACCCGTGTTTGATCCTCATTTCGCTTTGCCTGCATGGTTTTCATGTTTACCGCGCATGTATTGGTCCAAGTGTTATGTTCTGAGTGGCCAGCGTTCATTTAAATGAAACGCTGCGTTTAGAGTGAGCGCCACAATTCAAATTCGAACGTGGTTCGAGTCTTGGCTGCAGCATTTTCAAATTGGCTTTGGCATTTTATTCATGTTATGCTTCATGTTCACACCATGCCATTTCACATGTTTTTTTATTTTTTTCTCCACATTTAAAAATTCATAACTCCTAAACTATTAATCCAATTCACATGAGATTTTTTGTGCCATGATCCTTGCCATGTCTGCTATTTTATGGTGATTTTTCCAGAATTTGTGTATGTGTGGATTTTTAGTTTGGCTAGTGAATGTTCATACATGTGTTTTGTTGCACAATGCTTACCATTTTGATTGTGAAATGATGATGCTTAATCTAATGGAGCTGAAAATTTGCATGCCTAATCTAGACACCTTTAGGGATTTTTTGGCATTGAGTTTGTGATTTTATCATATCTGGGTGTGGAGATATGCTATGATGAATATAGGTGTGACAATTTGTGTCACACCTTTGTTTGCTTGACTTGCTGATTTTATTTACCATGCTTATTGAATGCCAAATGATCTGAATTTTTGCATGTTGAATCTTCTGGATGTTAGGTTTGAGTGTGAACTTTTGTGGACATTTTGGATGCATTTCCAATTTGTTTGAGAATTTCTTTTCTGTTTGACCAATTGTGGACTTTTTGTGAGTCATGATCTTATATGATTTGTGAAATTCTTGTTGTTTATTGGATGGACCTGAAATTTTGCACATGTATTCTAGACACCTTGAAGTTTTCCATGGCTTTGGTTTGATGTCCATATCATGTTTGGATTCTGTTTTATGCTTGCTTGAAGTTGATGCATGAGTTTGTGCCCTATTTGAGCTTGTATGTGCATACCTTGCCTTATGGATTTTATTTGACATGCTTCCACTTATCGAAATGACTTGAATTTTGGTATGCTGATCATGTTATGAGTGCTATTTAGCCATGATTTTTCTTGAGATTTATTGGAATGTTTTGAGTTAATGTGGATTGGATCATTCTGTTTGGTTCTATGAGCTTTGAATATGCATGCTTTGCACTAAATGCTTTATGAAATGAAATTGGTTGATGATATGAATGTGAGACCACTTGGACATTGTTCTTATTTGATTGAGCTTGATTCTTGCCAATTTTCATGTTCTGTTGTGAATTATTTCTCTCATTTTGACCCTAGGCCTTGTCCTAGAGGTTTGCTTCTCACATTTGAGCTTTGTTTCAAGTTAAAAAAGCACAATTGCCATGCTTGATGATATTCACTCATTTGGAGTTGATCCATTGCTTGTTGATGACTAATCTTGAGTTTGTGTTGTAGGTTTTGAAGCTTAAGCCTAGGCCTTGTGGCTTGCACCTTTGTGCCTTGATGCTTGTTTGTCTGCTTATGTACAGTTGTCTGTTGACTTGTAACTGTCTGTTTGACTTTTATTTGAGTTGTGTACTGATTATGTTGGATTGTTTTCAGGTACCTTAGTTGCTTTAGTTCCTTTGTGAACTTGCTTTTGCTTTGCTTGATAGCTTGAGCATTGAGGTATAATGTCTCTAACTCCATGTAGTCTGGAAGACCTGGCCTGTTATTTGGCCAGGCACCTGTCTGAAGTCCTCCTTAAGAGGCAATGCTTGTGCTTGTTTATCTTTGTCCCCTGTACATATCAAAGACCTCCTAAGTGAAAAGGCATTGGCAGACACAAGAGATGTGTAGTCCATCTCCTGCTATTCAGTGTGTCATCCCTTGGCTCACATCACATGTTGATGCCTTGTGGATCTTAACCCAAGATCAGTTGAGTCAGTCATAAGTGTAGAAGGGTTCCCACATTCTGGACCCACACTTCATCTGTCATGAAGCTCTCCCAGACCAGGGATAAGAGCTGTGAGGCACACCCCTCACTTCCAATTTCATCTGCTTCACCCTAACTCTCAATGTTAGGGTTAAGAGCTAACATCACCCTGATACAGTGGCTTGTTTGTCGAGGTTGACATGACCCCTTGACTAAAGCCTAACCCTTGTGTGAGCCCACTTTGTTTGTATATAGGGTGTGCTATTTGTGATTGTTTGCTTTGTCTGTTTGTGCTGCTTAGGGTAGCTTGCTCCCTGTGCAAGTTAGATAGCAACCTTAACTTAGGGATGATATGCATGATAACATCTAGGCTCGAGTTAGTCTCCCTAGTTGTGTCTCCCTTTGCTTCTGGTTAGGCTAGTCCTTTGTCCCTGCGTAGGGGAACTACGTCGCCCTGATCCTCATACCAGATGAGGTACGTAGGCAGGAGATGAGCTGTTCTCTCCGGGCGCCCTTTTTGTTTTGTCTCTTGTGTGTGTGTTAGGAGATGGATGTAAGCCCAACGATTGGCATTCCGTATCCTTCTGTTGTGTGCTTGGAGTCCGATGTAAGTCCAGCGATTGGCATTTGGTTTCCAGTGTGGGTGTGTTTGGTTCGGAGTCTGATGTAAGTCCAGCGATTGGCATTCGGTTTCCAAGTTTGCCTTTTGTGTGTGGAGTCTGACGTAAGTCCAGAGATTGGCAGTCGGTTTCCTGTGTGGTTTTGTTTGGCGTGCGTTAGCCGAGCTACGAGTGCTCTGATTCTTCTTTAGTCCGAGAAGATACGTATGCATAGGATGCGACATCCTAGCGAGCACGTTTTCCCCTAGTCCGAACTACGTCGACTCTGATGTCTGTGCCTGACAGACTACGTAGGCCTAGGATGCGATATCCTGCCGAGTTAGCTTCTTTTGTTTTCTTGTGTCTCTTTCAGCCAGTGCAGTTGTTTGTGAGCAGCGTTTAGCAACCACATTCCTTCCTTTTGTGCGTGGATCCCGTCGAGTACGACGGATGCGTAGGCGTGCTAATACCTTCCCTTCGCATAACCGACTCCAATCCCATTCTCTTTGGTCGCGAGACCATGTTCTTCTTCAGGTTTACTTCGAGCGTTTCCTTTCCCTCTTTTGGGATAAATAACGCACGGTGGCGGCTCTGTTGTCTTCGTTTCCCGCCGGTTTTTCGCGTAATGCGACAGCTGGCGACTCTGTTAGGGACATAGAGAAGTTGACCTCTTGCTGGTCCATCTTCCCTAAGCGAGTCTCTCATAGCGCTCTCTAGGTTAGGGTTTTGGTTGCTGTTTGCTGCTTTATTTATTGCATTCATTTATTTATTGTTTGCATTTATTGTGTGCATTACTGTTTGCATTCATTCATATTCATCTGTGCTGGTTGTGCTGTGTTTCTCTGTTTGGGGGTGGGAGTTACTCGAGGTAAAAGGCCCAATACCCAGGCTATGAGTGAAATCTAGGAAACCTAGGAATAGAGTGATTCATAGGAAGCGGGTGGTATGCGCCACTTAGCGGAACATTTATATCACGAGCAGTTCAGACCCTGGTGGGGATATTATCGTTACATACTTCGGGTGTGTATATGATGATATTCTGCAAAAGGTTATTTATGCTGCGTTTCTCTCGACCTTACCCTGGCCTAGATGACACCCGTGAGTGGGGAGGGAATGATCATTATTACAGGTACAGTTGGTGACTTGTCGGTGACTTGTTGGTGACTTGTGGTCCTGTTGGTGACTTGTGGTCCTGTTGGTGACTTGGTTCCTCAGATTGGGTTCAGATGACAGTTTAGCAGATGACTTTGGGTTTCAGATGAATTGTGGTTCCGAGTCCGAGCCGAAGCTTCGATCCTGTGCTCCGACATGCACAGCCTGCCAGTTTTGTCTGCATCATTTGCATCATAGCATGTTTATTTTCAAAAGAAACGCAATAAAAAAAGAATTGAAAGAAAAAGAAAAAACTAATCTCTGCATGCATATCATTTCTCAGGTACATTCTAGAGTCTGTTCACTGACAGAGATGGCAACAGTCCTAGAGCCGAAGCAGAAGACTTGTTCCTATAGCTTTCACCGTGAGCCCTTGACGTCTCTGATAGAGTTGAGCAACCTTGTGATCAGTGGTAATCAGAAGGGGTTTGTTGATCAGTATGGAGATATTCTGACACTGTTGAAGATGGTAGTTGATCTAGTGCCGTTGCAGACTCTTCTTCAGTTCTACGACCCAGAGCTTCGTTGCTTCACTTTTCAGGATTATCAGTTGGCGCCTACTCTCGAGGAGTACTCTATTCTGCTGAATATTCCGATCCGGTATCAGGTTCCTTTCTTGGACGTTCCGAAGGAGGTTGACTTCAAGATTGTTTCCAGAGCTCTCCATTTGGGTATCAAGGAAGTCAGTGATAGTTGGAAGTCCAGTGGGGACGTTGTGGGTTTGCCTTTGAAGTTTCTGCTGAGAGTTGCCAGAGAGGAAGCAGAGAAGGGGAATTGGGAAGCTTTTCATGCCCAGCTTGCCATTATGATCTATGGGATTGTTTTGTTTCCGAGTATGCCCAACTTTGTTGATTATGCTGCAGTCAGTATCTTTCTTGGAGGAAACCCAGTTCCTACTCTGTTAGCTGACACTTACTATGATATCCATAGTAGGCATGGTAAGGGTGGAGCTATCAGATGTTGTCTCCCACTGTTGCTCAGATGGTTCATGTCTCTCCTGCCAGTCAGTGGACCTTTTGTAGAGGCTCAGAGCACTCATAGGTGGACTCAGAGGGTTATGTCTCTTACTTCATATGATATCAGATGGCAGTCATACCGGATGGACGTGCGTGATGTTATTATGAGTTGTGGAGAGTTCAGGAATGTGCCACTTGTGGGGACTAAGGGTTGCATCAATTACAACCCGGTTCTTTCTCTTCGCCAGTTGGGGTTCGTGATGAGTGGAAGACCGCTTGATGCTGAGATAGCTGAGAGTGTGTACTTTGAGAAGCGAAGCGGCCCTGTTAGGTTGGAGCAGATTGGAAGAGCTTGGAGGTCTATTGGTGTCCAGAATGGATCTGTCTTAGGGAAGAAGTTTGCCATTGCTATGCCTGACTACACTGAGTGGGTCAAGAAGAGAGTGGAAACTTTGTTGTTGCCCTATGATAGGATGAACCCGTTGTAAGTGCAACCACCTTTGATTCTTGCTGAGAGTGTACCTGCTGAGCAGTACAAGCAAGCCCTGACGGAGAACCGCCGATTGAAGGAGAAAGAGCAAGATGCCCAGATGGAGTTGTATCAAGCCAAAGCTGATAGGTTGAACCTGACTCATCAACTCAGAGACATCCAGAGTGTAGATGTTGGTGGAGTAAGGAGCAAGAAGAGATCCTATGAAGAGATGGAGAACTTGTTGGATGCAGAGCACCGAGAGTGTTTGAGGTTGCAGAGAGTTGAGGCCAGTTATCTGAAGAAGATCAGAGACTTGGAGAAGCAACTCAGAGACAGAGATATCCAGTTGAAGAAGGAAGTCGACTTGAGACTTGCATCAGAAAACCAACTTGGAGGAGAAGTTGTAGAGCTTAGAAGACGGTTGAAGGAGAAGATTACTCCCTTGCCAGAATGTTCAGAGTGTGAACTGTTGATAGACCAGTGTCACTACTTGAAGACGCTCATTCCTGGAAGTCATTTGTCTTAGCTTGTATTCCTGATGTTTATGTTGAGAATTACCCCCAGGCTTGTTGGGTGGGATTCGTTTGTTGTACTTTGTTGGATCTTTGTTGACTTTGTTGTATGATCCATGTTGATCATTTATAGATGAGGTTGTTGGTTTTGCTCTGTACTCATTGCTCTTGTGTATGTTGTTCTTGTGCTGCTGTGTTGATTCTTGTTGCAGGTTGCCATCTTTTGAAGATGAATCAGGCTCTTTGAATGTCTGAGAAATGATCATATCATGTGCATCATATGCATTAGCATCATACTCATATCATATTGCATAACAGGTGCTCTTGTTCGCGACTTCTCACTCTGGTTCCTGTGTCAGGCAGGATAGCTGATCAAAGACCGCATTGTTATTCAACCAGACTTAATCACCAGAGAAGCATGGATCAGGTTCAGACCGAGTTGGCTGAGATGAGGGCGAACATGGCCCAGTTTATGACAATGATGCAAGGGGTTGCGCAAGGTCAGGAGGAGCTTCGAGCCCTGGTTCAGAGACAAGAGACCGTGATTCAGACGTCCAACCGTGCTTCGCCTGTTGTTGCACCTGCTCATGAGAATGTCAATGTTGCCGCTCCCGCTAACGACTATGCCGTCGGGGATGAACTAAGGGGGATAAGGATTAATGGACAACCTCTTGCTGCAGAGACTGTCAACGTTAGAGCTACCCGGGCTCCTGTTCGTCATCCTGCTCCTATTATCGACAGACAAGAGGACATGTTCACGCTGTTGAGTGAAGATGATGAGGTGGTCAGAGTTGAGGATAGGGATCGTAAGGTTGATGCCCTGGCTGAGAAGATTCGTGCGATGGAATGTCAAGACTCCCTTGGCTTCGATGTGACTAATATGGGGTTGGTTGAAGGGTTGAGGATCCCTTACAAGTTCAAAGCACTGTCTTTTGACAAGTACAACGGTACTTCTTGCCCTTGCACCCATGTGCAGGCCTATTATCGGAAAATCTCTGCGTATACCGATGATGAAAAGATGTGGATGTACTTTTTCCAAGATAGTCTATCTGGGGCTTCTTTGGACTGGTACATGGAATTGAAGAGAGATTCTATCCGATGCTGTAGGGATCTGGGTGAGGCATTGTTGAGGCAATATAAGCATAACATGGACATGGCGCCTAGCCGGACTCAGCTGCAGAGTCTATGTCAGAAGTCAGGAGAAAGCTTCAAGGAGTACGCCCAGAGGTGGCGTGAACTGGCTGCTAGAGTTCAACCCCCTATGCTGGAAAGGGAGTTAACTGATATGTTTATTGGCACGCTGCAGGGTGTTTTTATGGACCGGATGGGAAGCTGCCCATTCGGTAGTTTTTCTGATGTTGTCATCTGCGGAGAGAGGACAGAGAGCTTGATCAAAGCTGGTAAGATTCAAGATGCTGGTTCCTCTTCTTCAAAGAAACCTTTTGCTGGGGCACCTCGCCGTAGAGAAGGTGATACCAATGTTGTTCAGCACCGCAGAAATCCGAACAGAAATCAGTACCGTCAGGTGACTACAGTGACCATTCCTGCACCTCAACAACGTCAACAACCGCAACAACCAAGGGTTCAACAACAAATGCCACAACAACAACAACAACATCAACGTCCGTATCAGCCGAGGCAGAGGATGCCTGATAGACGTTTTGACTCACTACCCATGACCTATGCTGAGTTACTGCCGGAGTTGCTCAGACTAGGGTTTGTCGAGTTGAGGACAATGGCGCCGTTGACAAAAATACCACCTAGGTATGATGCCAACGTGCGTTGTGACTTTCATTCTGGTGTGCCGGGACACCATATTGAAAACTGCAGGGCTTTCCATCATAAAGTCCAGGACCTGATTGATGCCAAGACTATCCATTTCGCTCCTGTACCGAATGTTGTTAATAACCCTATGCCTGCGCATGGTGTTCACCGGGTAAACTGTATTGAAGAGGCAGAAGCTGAAGATCTGATTGTTAGAGTTGAAGATGTTCAGACTTCTCTGCTTGTTGTCAAAGGCCGTTTGTTGAACGGGGGTGTCTACCCGGGCTGTGATGAGGATTGTTTGGGCTGTACAGAATCCGACAATGGGTGTGATCAGTTGCGGGCTGGTATTCAGAGTTTGATAGACGAGGGTTGTTTGCAGTTTGTCCGGGCTGATAATAGAGATCGTGGGGCAGTGTCAACTGTCACTATCTTTTTCAAACCGTCTGAAGGACGTGGGCAAAGGGTTGGTAGTGCGCCTACAACTAGTGGTAATCCAGTTACCATATCTGCACCAGTTTCCTCCAGTAATCTGACAACAATGGTTGCACCGGTCAGAAGGGTTGTGGATAGTAGGGCCGTACCCTGGAAATATGATAATGCTTACCGAAGCAACAGAAGGGCTGAGAATCGGGTCAGGCCGTCGAATCAAGCGCCTGTGATAATCAGTGTGCCAGTTAGTAGAACTCCTGTGGTTGTGAGTCTCGTTGTGGACAACGTTGGTGGACCAGGAGGGTTTACTCGCAGCGGACGATTGTTTGCTCCCCAACCGTTGAGGGATGCCAATGCTGAGACTTCTGCTAAGTCGAAGGGCAAACAGGCTGTGATCGACGAGGAACCGGCTCAGAAGGAGGTGCCTGAGGGTTCGTTGGAACAGGACGTGGAGGAATTTATGAGGATCATTAAGAAGAGTGACTACAAGATCGTAGATCAGCTCAACCAAACTCCGTCCAAGATTTCAATTCTCTCTTTGCTGCTGTGCTCTGAGGCACATCGTAATGCCTTGCTGAAGATGTTGAATATGGCGTATGTACCTCAAGAGATTTCCGTCAACCAACTGGAGGGTGTGATTGCCAACGTGAGCACCAGGCATGGTTTGGGTTTCACTGACCTAGACTTGACGCCTGAAGGGCGTAATCATAATAAGGCCTTGCATATCACTATGGAGTGCAAGGGTGCTGTGTTGTCTCACGTACTGGTAGACACCGGCTCGTCGTTGAATGTCTTGCCCAAGCAAATTCTGAAGAAGATATCTGTTGAAGGGGTTGTGCTTACTCCTAGTGACCTGATCGTTCGTGCATTCGACGGATCCAAACGTTCTGTTTTTGGTGAAGTTACCTTGCCGGTGAAGATAGGTCCGGAGGTTTTCGACATTATCTTCTATGTTATGGACATTCAGCCCGCCTACAGTTGTTTGTTGGGGCGTCCATGGATCCATGCAGCAGGGGCAGTTTCGTCGACTCTCCACCAGAAGCTCAAGTATGTCTGGAACGGTCAGATTGTGACCGTGTGTGGCGAAGAAGATATTCTGGTGAATCACTTATCCTCGTTCAAGTATGTCGAGATGGATGGCGAGATCCACAAAACTTTATGCCAGGAATTTGAGACTGTTGCTCTCGAGGGGGTGGCGTGTGCTGATCAGAGGAGGCCGGGTGCTTCGATTGCTTCGTATAAGCAAGCCAAAGAGGTTGTTGACTCTGGTAAAGCTGAAGGCTGGGGCAAGATGGTGGACTTGCCTATTAAAGAAGATAAGTTTGGTATTGGCTATCAACCTTTGCAAGCGGAGCAGGGTGTACAAGCGGGTCCGAGTACCTTTACCAGCGTTGGGCTGATGAATCACGGTGACGTCTTTGCAGCCGATGTTGAAGATGGTGACAGTGATTATGATCTCGACAACTGGGTTCGCCCGCGTGCACCAGGGGAAGTGATCAGCAATTGGACAGTAGAAGATGTAGTCCAAGTTACTCTTCAAACAGAGTAATTTTCTTTTGTTTTTCATTCTGCACAAAACCCTACGTTTTGCCCAAGGCGTAGTGGTTCATTGTAGGGCCACATCATGTTTTACAATTTTTATCATTAATAAAGGACGTTTTGCAAACAATTTTGTGATCCCTGTCTTTCTATTTTTGTTTCCTCTTTTTCAAAAAAAATAAAAATGGCAATGTTTTTGTTTTTGTGACTTTATTGAACTCTTTTTCTAAAACAAAGCATTAAACATGCAGAAGTGATTTCACGGCACCTACTATGAACAGTTCTGTTATGGCTCAGTATGATTTCAATAATCCCATCTACCAAGCTGAAGAGGAGAGTGAGGAAGACAGTGAACTCCCTAAAGAATTGGTTAGATTGTTGAAGCAGGAGGAAAGGGTCATCCAACCTCATCAGGAGGAGTTGGAGATTGTGAATCTTGGTACTGAGGACGCCAGAAGAGATATCAAGATCGGGGCTACTTTGAAGACAGAGGTCAAGAGCAGATTGATTGAGATGCTGAGAGAGTATGTGGAGATATTCGCCTGGTCTTATCAAGATATGCCTGGGCTGGATACTGATATTGTGGTGCATAGACTACCTCTCAGAGAAGATTGTCCTTCGGTCAAGCAGAAGCTTCGTAGAACGAGTCCTGATATGGCAGTGAAGATCAAGGAAGAGGTTCAGAAGCAGTTCGATGCTGGTTTCTTGTCAGTGACGACGTATCCACCGTGGGTAGCCAACATCGTTCCCGTGCCGAAGAAGGATGGCAAAGTCAGGATGTGTGTCGATTACCGGGATCTGAACAGAGCGAGTCCGAAAGATGATTTCCCATTACCTTACATTGATGTATTGGTGGATAATACGGCTCAATCCTCAGTATTCTCTTTCATGGATGGTTTCTCTGGGTATAATCAGATTAAGATGGCGCCAGAGGACATGGAAAAAACGACATTCATTACACCGTGGGGCACGTTCTGCTATAAGGTGATGCCATTTGGGCTGAAGAATGCCGGTGCTACCTATCAGAGGGCAATGCCGACTCTCTTTCATGACATGATGCACAAAGAGATTGAAGTGTACGTGGATGATATGATTGCGAAGTCACAGACAGAAGAGGAGCACCTGGTAAACTTGCAGAAATTGTTTGACATATTGGTAAAGTTCAAATTGAGGCTGAATCCGAACAAGTGTACGTTTGGCGTGAGATCAGGGAAGCTGTTAGGCTTCATTGTCAGTGAGAAAGGGATTGAGGTTGATCCAGCAAAAGTCAAAGCTATTCAAGAAATGCCTGAACCGAAAACAGAAAAGCAGGTTCGTGGGTTTTTAGGGAGATTGAACTACATTGCAAGGTTTGTATCTCACCTAACTGCCACGTGTGAACCAATATTCAAATTGCTAAGAAAGAATCAAGCAATCAGGTGGAATGATGACTGTCAGAAAGCTTTTGACAAGATAAAAGAGTATTTACAGAAACCTCCAATCCTGATACCTCCAGTTCCAGGGAGACCTCTGATAATGTACCTGTCAGTGACTGAGAACTCGATGGGGTGCGTATTGGGACAGCATGACGAGTCTGGTCTAAAAGAGCATGCCATATACTACCTTAGCAAAAAGTTTACCGACTGTGAAATCAAATATTCACAGCTTGAGAAAACTTGTTGTGCTTTGGCCTGGGCTACTCGCCGACTGAGGCAGTATATGTTGAACCATACTACCTTGTTGATTTCCAAGATGGATCCAGTGAAGTACATCTTTGAGAAGCCGGCTCTCACCGGACGTGTTGCCCATTGGCAGATGATCTTAACAGAGTATGATATCCAGTACACGTCTCAGAAGGCCATCAAAGGTAGTATTTTGTCAGACTATCTCGCCGAACAACCGATTGATGATTATCAGCCTATGATGTTTGAATTCTCTGATGAAGACATCATGTATCTTAAGATGAAAGATTGTGAAGAGCCTCTTGTCGAGGAAGGACCGGATCCTGATGACAAGTGGACATTGATGTTTGATGGGGCCGTGAATGTAAACGGTAACGGTGTTGGTGCAGTGCTGATCAATCCTAAAGGTGCTCATATACCTTTTTCTGCTAGATTGACTTTCGATGTCACCAACAATGAAGCTGAATATGAGGCTTGTATCATGGGGATAGAAGAAGCCATTGATTTGAGGATCAAGACGCTTGACATCTATGGAGATTCTGCTCTAGTGATCAATCAGGTCAATGGAGATTGGAATACCAACCAGCCGCATTTGATTCCTTACAGAGATTACACCAGAAGAATACTAACGTTCTTCAAGAAGGTGAAGTTGTATCATGTCCCCCGGGACGAGAATCAGATGGCTGATGCTTTGGCCACTTTATCCTCTATGATCAAAGTTCATTGGTGGAATCATGTGCCACATGTTGCGGTGAATCGACTCGAGAGGCCTGCGCATGTGTTTGTAGCCGAGTCTATTGTGATTGATGAGAAGTCGTGGTACTATGATATCAAGAACTTCCTCAAGAGCCAGGAGTATCCTGAAGGTGCGTCAAAGAATGACAAGAAAACCCTGAGAAGGCTAGCTGGAAGTTTTTACTTGAATCAGGATGATGTGCTGTATAAGAGGAATTTTGACATGGTCTTGCTCAGATGCGTGGATAGACACGAAGCAGACATGTTGATGCAAGAAGTGCACGAGGGTTCGTTTGGTACCCATGCTGGTGGTCATGCAATGTCGAAGAAGTTGTTGAGAGCCGGTTATTACTGGATGACTATGGAATCCGATTGTTTCAAGTATGCTCGGAAGTGCCATAAGTGTCAAATTTATGCTGATAAGGTGCATGTACCACCAAGCCCTCTGAATGTCATGAACTCGCCTTGGCCGTTTGCCATGTGGGGCATTGATATGATAGGGAAGATTGAGCCTACTGCTTCTAATGGACATCGCTTCATCTTGGTTGCGATTGACTACTTCACCAAGTGGGTGGAAGCAGCTTCCTATGCTAATGTTACCAAACAAGGGGTTGCTCGGTTCATCAAGAAAGAAATCATCTGTCGTTATGGAGTTCCTGAGAGAATCATCACTGATAATGGTTTGAATCTCAATAACAAGATGATGATAGATCTTTGCAAAGATTTCAAGATTGAACATCATAATTCTTCTCCTTACAGACCAAAGATGAATGGTGCTGTAGAGGCGGCAAACAAGAATATCAAGAAGATTGTGCAAAAGATGGTCGTGACGTACAAGGATTGGCATGAGATGCTGCCTTTCGCTTTGCATGGGTACCGTACTTCAGTACGTACGTCGACCGGGGCAACCCCGTACTCCCTTGTGTATGGTATGGAAGTTGTCCTACCTGTTGAAGTGGAGATCCCTTCTCTGAGGGTCTTGCTAGATGTCAAGCTGGACGAAGCTGAGTGGATTCGAACAAGGTTTAATGAGTTGAGCCTTATCGAAGAGAGACGGCTAGCAGCTGTGTGCCATGGGCAGTTATATCAGAGAAGGATGAAGCGAGCCTTTGATCAGAAAGTGCGTCCTCGGAGCTATCAGATCGGTGATCTAGTCCTGAAGAGGATCCTTCCTCCCGGTACAGATAACAGGGGCAAGTGGACTCCTAATTATGAAGGTCCATATGTTGTGAAGAAGGTTTTCTCCGGTGGAGCCTTGATGCTTACAACTATGGATGGTGAAGATTTTCCGTCCCCTGTTAACTCAGATGTAGTCAAAAAATACTTCGCATAAATGGACCCGCTGGACAAAAAGAATAAAAGAGTCCAGGCAAAAAAGGGCATCCCAGCGAACCAAGAAACAAAAAGAAAAGGTTCGGGCAAAAATTAGGGATAAAAATGAGGGATTAGAGCGAAGAGGGGTAAAAATTAGGCATGGGCGGCTTAGGCAAAAATGGGTATCCCGGTGGATTGAAAACCCGAAAGGGCGATCCAGCCAAAAGAGGGATTAGAGCGAAGACTACAGTCCGAGTTATCTGTACTTCATTGTGCTTTGTCGTCTGCCATCTCGAAAGATGTGATTGGTCCAGTCATTCTTCTCAGAAAGCAAGGAATTTGAGAGAAAACTGATGATCTGTGAGTTATAACAGAATTGGGAAATAGTGGATGCCGTGTTCACATTGCCATTAGGATAGATTTTTCCTTTTGTGCGCAATTACCTCTTTCTAGGAATTGCTTCCCAATGTATTCGCCTTTTCGGGCACATTTTTCAATCAATAAAAGTCGTTATTCAGATAAATAGCTCTCTTGTTTTCTATTTTACTGTTTTGTTTGCAAAAACGTCCGAATTTTTGATAAACATTGCATATAAAAACATGAAGGCTAAACAATAACTTGCAGAAAGATAAAACATTTGAAAATCATTTTGAATGTTGAGGACACTTGAGCGTATCTTGTCCATGTATCCCCTAGGGCATTTTGTTGTGCTGTTTTGCAGTTTGTCACCTGTAGGGATGTCTCCACAGCAGATATTTCCCAAGCAAGTATGGAAGCTGTCAGAGCTATGTTCCCCTGCAGAGACGCCTTTGGATATTGTCTTCTATCCCCAGCAGATCTAAGGATTGCCTATCCCCAGCAGGCCTGGAAGTGGGTGTATTCCCCAGTGAGTACTTCCCCAGTTGAGATCACCACTGAGTTGGAAGGATGTTGTATCCCCAGCGGAAGTGTCAGTGGAGTGTTATTCCCCAGCAGTCGGGTTTGAAGTATTGTTATCCCCAGCGTGGTCGTGAGCTCTCATCCCTAGCAGGGTTGTGTATGTCTCTCCCCAGCATAGAGTCTGGTATATTACTTTCCACACCAGAGTTATGCTCTTCCTCAGCAGAGTTGGTGTGCCGTCCCCAACATAGTTGCTTTCCCTAGCAGATCTCCCGAGCAGAGATTGGTGTTGATAATTTTCCTCAGCAAGTCCCCGAGTGGAGCGGGTTCAAAGAAATTTATCTCCAGCAGCTATCCTACCTGTGGATTGGATGAGTTTCCCGTAGTGGAATGATATTTGCATCCCCCAGCTGAGTCTATCCTACTTATGGATTAGATGGGTCGTCCCCAACGGAGTAGCATTTATTCCCCATAGCAGAGTTTATCCTATTTGTGAATTGGTCGGCTCTCTCCAGTGAAGTCGCCTGGTTATACCTAGCAAAGTCGCGTTATTACTCCCCAGCGAGTAGTTTCACCAGAGAGTTACTTTGTTTACTTTCCCTAGTGGAGTAGTATTGATGGTTCCTCAGCACAGTCGCCGTTGGGTAGTCTTCAGCAAAGTCGCTTTGGTTGTTTCCCCGAGTGGAGTCCCTAAGTGGATTGGGTCCTGTGAAGGATATCCCCAGTGGAGTCTATCCTTTCCCTAGCGACAATGTTATTTCTCCAGTCTGAGTGAGAAGTCGGTGCTCTCCCCGCAGAGTATTCCTCAGCAGAGTCTCCCCACAGAGTCGGAGTATCTGATTAATTTGGCTCCCCAGCCGGAGTTTATCATTTTGCATTTTGCATGTAGTGATCATTGCATCCTCAAAAATCGTGTAGCATTTCCATTCAGTATGGAGCATTACGCCATAGAAAAATTCAAACATATGCATTCATGTGTTCGAAACCAATCAGACCGTATCCCCGGCAGAGGCGGATTTTTGATCAACATCTGCACGACACGTTTGCTATAGTTGCTCTTGACAGCATTCGGGATTGATACCCCAGAGAGGTTTATTTCCTCATCCGTTGGCGAAAGGAAAGCCTGTTTCTCCCCAGCGAGATTCCAGCAAGTGTTTAGCCTTGCCCTGGCATGTGTAGATGTCATTTTGTGATACTGGTCGGTGTCATGTCAGCACCCGCGTGTGTTCTTTCTTTGGTGTTGGTAAACACCATTTTTCGGTGTACACATCGAGTATTTCCCAGTCATTCGTTAATATCTGGTCTTCTGTTGGTGTCCGTAAACATCATCTTTCGATGTTCGTAATACCCTTATTCTTCCCCAGAAGAGTCCTCCTCTCCGTTGGTGTCGATAAACGTCGAGTTTTTCCCAATCGTCCGTTGACGTTTGGTTGAGTCTTGTTCTCTCTCCCCAGTAGGGTCACCTCTCCATTGGTTTCGATAAACGTCGAGTTTTTCCCGATCATCCGTTGATGATTTGGTTGTGTTCATTATCCCCAATAGGGGTTACCTCTCCGTTGGTTTCGATAAACGTCGAGTTTTTCCCGATCATCCGTTGATGATTTGGTTGTGTTCATTATCCCCAATAGGGGTTACCTCTCCGTTGGTTTCGGTAAACGTTGAGTTTTTCCTATGCGTATGACGACGTATAGTCGCTTATTCCCCACAGATCATTAGTTAATGGTTGTTGATTCCCCCAGAGTTACCTCTTCGTTGGTTTCGATAAACGTCGAGTTTTTCCCGATCGTCTGTTGACGGTTGTTGGTGATATATTTCCCCATGCAGAGTTACCTCTCCGTTGGTTTCGGTAAACGTTGAGTTTTTCTCATTCGTTCGTTGACGTCTGATTGTGTATCCTATTCCCCAGTCATTCGTTAATGTCTGGTTGCTTCCCAGCCAGAATCCCCAGTAGAGTCGTCGGTGGACGTCCTATTCAGTTTCCGGTTGTTATACCCCTTCCTTAGTGAAGTGGTTTCTCCTTCTCCGTTGGTGTCGATAAACGTCGAGCTTCTCCCGTTTGTCCGTTGATGTCTGGTTACCTCTCCGTTGGTCTTGGTAAACGTCGAGCTTCTCCCGTTCGTCCGTTGACGTCTGGTCGAGTTTTCTCCTTCTCTGTTGGTGTCGATAAACGTCGAGCTTCTCCCGTTCGTCCGTTGACGTCTGGTCGAGTTTTCTCCTTCTCCGTTGGAGTCGATAAACGCCGAGCTTCTCCCGTTCGTCCGTTGACGTCTGGTCGAGTTTTCTCCTTCTCCGTTGGTGTCGATAAATGTCGAGCTTCTCCCGTTCGTCCGTTGACGTCTGGTCGAGTTTTCTCCTTCTCCGTTGGTGTCGATAAACGTCGAGCTTCTCCCGTTCGTCCGTTGACGTTTGGTCGAGTATTTCCATTCATCCGTTGATGTCTGGTCACCTCTCCGTTGGTCTTGGTAAACGTCGTGTTTTTCCTGGTCGTCCCCAATAGAGTTACCTCTCCGTTGGTTTTGGTAAACGATGAGTTTTTACCACTACGTCCGTTGACGTATGGTTGTATCATTCCCAGTTCATTCGTTAATGTTTGGGTACCTCTCCGTTGGTTTCGGTAAACGTTGAGTTTTTCCTAGTTGTCCGTTGGCATCTAGTTGTGATTTCTATCCCCATTCATTGTCTTGCGGTGTATGGATGTGGTTGTACCTTTGAAAAAAAATCAAAATCCCCAGTAATAAATATCAGATCCCAGTGGACATTTCTGTTGGTGGATCCCCGCATTGTGCAAATTTCTACGGTTCTTGGTATTCAATCCCTGTTTACCCTGAAAGTCTGACAGTCGTTGCTCTCATCCGTTCGGGTTCCCAGATGATTGAATAGGGGAAGCTGTAGCATCTCAAATTTGCACCTCCCATTTTGTACATTCATTTTCATGATTAGGTCATTAACATTACATAGTCCACTGCATAGCATTGCATTGTCCTTTGCCCAAGTGCAAGCCATCAGTTAACTGGCTAGAAGGATCAGTTGTGCAAGCAAGCAAGTGAATTCTTATTGAGGCAAAGCCCTAGGGTTTATTCAACAAGTTCATATGACCTAGGGATCATTTTGAAGTGGTTTGGCCAAAGGTTGGATGCTCAGAAGTCATCAGTCATTGCACAATCCATCTGAAACCCTAGAAAGTCAACTGTGGTCAACTGTGCATGAAATCATGGATTTGAAGGTGGAAGACGGTTTGGAAGGCCTCAATCATGTCCATACAAGTCTCATTTGACATTTCAAAGATCAACATTGAAGAATTTGAGGTCAGATGAAAAGTTTCCAAAAATAGTAAGTGACCTGTAATTTCAAACTGCCAAAAATGGAAAGGTCTTCTCCTCAAATTTACATGTCCAATAAAGCTTCAAATGGAATTTTGTCCAACATGAAAGTTGAAGATCTTGTTCTCACCTTTCCAAAAAGTCCAAGAACATGAATTTCCCATATGTGGTTGAGAAATTATGGATTGATCTTTGTCAAGCAAATTTGAAGTTCAAAAGAGGATAACTTTCACACCACAAGGCCAAATGGAGTGGGGTTTTTTGCTACATTCTCCTTTTAACATGAGCTATCATAATCATGCATTGCCATTCATCAAAAATCATCACAAAGATATTTCATTTTCCACTTGATTTGAATTTGAATTTTGGTGGGAAAAGTTGAAGTTGAAAAATAAGCATTGCATTCATTTCCAACCAATTTTATTTGCATCCAAATTGATTTTGAAGCCCATTCCAAGTGAAGCACGAGCATTGTTCATGCCATGCACATGCATAAGGGGTGTTTTGGCCAAATTGCATAAACATGCTAATTTCACTAATCCACTTACATTTTGGTTAATGATGATTATGGGCATGATTAACAGGTGCTATATATTCCTAATCCTAACTGAATTCATCATTAACATTCATTTTGCACCAGATCTAGATCCAAATCACATTTTGCTCTCAACTTTTTCTCTCCATTTTTTCTGCAATTTCTTCACAAAACCTTGCTTGATCTTTGGTTGTTCCATCATCCACAAGCATCTTGGAGTTGAATTGAAGCAAGAATCCTCCATTTTCGTGCTGTTTCTTGGACTGTTAAAGCAAGCACCATCAATGGCAAACGCGGATTTGAACTACATCAAGCATTGTTGAGATACAATCCATCATCCATTCATCTATTGAGGAGTTATAGAGCATCTGTTTCAGCTTCTTCAAGCCTAAACTGCACGATTCCATCACTGCACTTCAATTAAGGTTAGTTTTCGATGATCAAGATTCATGAAATTGTGCTATGCGTTTGGTAGATCTTGGATTGTAGAGTAGCCTGAGCTTTGTAGAATTGATTTTCATCAAGAATTAAGAAAGATATGTGGATTTGAAGTTTGGCATGTGAATCTTATTCTGTTCGATCCGATCATTATAGTGAGAATTAGGTTTAATCGTGTTTAGATTGTTGATGTACATGCTAAGATGAAGCTATTGATGTATCGTTTGTTGATTTCTGTGAAAAATGTTCATAGGCTGGAAATTTTATGAAGAACAATGAAGAACCCTAATTTTCTTGCCCAGAACCCGTGTTTGATCCTCATTTCGCTTTGCCTGCATGGTTTTCATGTTTACCGCGCATGTATTGGTCCAAGTGTTATGTTCTGAGTGGCCAGCGTTCATTTAAATGAAACGCTGCGTTTAGAGTGAGCGCCACAATTCAAATTCGAACGTGGTTCGAGTCTTGGCTGCAGCATTTTCAAATTGGCTTTGGCATTTTATTCATGTTATGCTTCATGTTCACACCATGCCATTTCACATGTTTTTTTATTTTTTTCTCCATATTTAAAAATTCATAACTCCTAAACTATTAATCCAATTCACATGAGATTTTTTGTGCCATGATCCTTGCCATGTCTGCTATTTTATGGTGATTTTCCCAGAATTTGTGCATGTGTGGATTTTTATTTTGGCTAGTGAATGTTCATACATGTGTTTTGTTGCACAATGCTTACCATTTTGATTATGGAATGATGATGCTTAATCCAATGGAGCTGAAAATTTGCATGCCTAATCAAGACACCTTTAGGGACTTTTTGGCATTGAGTTTGTGATTTTATCATTTCTGGGTGTGGAGATATGCTATGATGAATATAGGTGTGACAATTTGTGTCACACCTTTGTTTTCTTGACTTGCTGATTTTATTTACCATGCCTATTGAATGCAAAATGAACTGAATTTTTGCATGTTGAATCTTTTGGATGTTAGGTTTGAGTGTGAATTTTTGTGGACTTTTTAGATGCATTTCCAGTTTGTTTGAGAATTTCTTTTCTGTTTGACCAATTGTGGACTTTTTGTGAGTCATGATCTTATATGATTTGTGAAATTCTTGTTGTTTATTGGATGGACCTGAAATTTTGCACATGTATTCTAGACACCTTGAAGTTTGCCATGGCTTTGGTTTGATGTCTATATCATCTTTGGATTCTGTTTTATGCTTGCTTGAAGTTGATGCATGAGTTTGTGCCCTATTTGAGCTTGTATGTGCATACCTTGCCTTATGGATTTTATTTGACATGCTTCCACTTATCCAAATGACTTGAATTTTGGTATGCTGATCATGTTATGAGTGCTGTTTAGCCATGATTTTTCTTGAGATTTATTGGAATGTTTTGAGTTAATGTGGATTGGATCATTCTGTTTGGTTCTATGAGCTTTGAATATGCATGCTTTGCACTAAATGCTTTATGAAATGAAATTGGTTGATGATATGAATGTGAGACCACTTGGACATTGTTCTTATTTGATTGAGCTTGATTCTTGCCAATTTTCATGTTCTGTTGTGAATTATTTCTCTCATTTTGACCCTAGGCCTTGTCCTAGAGGTTTACTTCTCACATTTGAGCTTTGTTTCAGGTTAAAAAAGCACAATTGCCATGCTTGATGATATTCACTCATTTGGAGTTGATCCATTGCTTGTTGATGACTAATCTTGAGTTTGTGTTGTAGGTTTTGAAGCTTAAGCCTAGGCCTTGTGGCTTGCACCTTTGTGCATTGATGCTTGTTTGTCTGCTTATGTACAGTTGTCTGTTGACTTGTAACTGTCTGTTTGACTTTTGTTTGAGTTGTGTACTGATTATGTTGGATTGTTTTCAGGTACCTTAGTTGCTATAGTTCCTTTGTGAACATGCTTTTGCTTTGCTTGATAGCTTGAGCATTGAGGTATAATGTCTCTAACTCCATGTAGTCTGGAAGACCTGGCCTGTTATTTGGCCAGGCACCTGTCTAAAGTCCTCCTTAAGAGGCAATGCTTGTGCTTGTTTATCTTTGTCCCCTGTACATATCAAAGACCTCCTAAGTGAAGAGGCATTGGCAGACACAAGAGATGTGTAGTCCATCTCCTGTTACTCAGTGTGTCATCCCTTGGCTCACATCACATGTTGATGCCTTGTGGATCTTAACCCAAGATCAGTTGAGTCAGTCATAAGTGTAGAAGGGTTCCCACTTTCTGGACCCACACTTCACCTATCATGAAGCTCTGCCAGACCAGGGATAAGAGCTGTGAGGCACACCCCTCACTTCCAATTTCATCTGCTTCACCCTAACTCTCAATGTTAGGGTTAAGAGCTAACATCACCCTGATACAGTGGCTTGTTTGTCGAGGTTGACATGACCCCTTGACTAAAGCCTAACCCTTGTGTGAGCCCACTTTGTTTGTATATAGGGTGTGCTATTTGTGATTGTTTGCTTTGTCTGTCTGTGCTGCTTAGGGTAGCTTGCTCCCTGTGCAAGTTAGATAGCAACCTTAACTTAGGGATGATATGCATGATAACATCTAGGCTCGAGTTAGTCTCCCTAGTTGTGTCTCCCTTTGCTTCTGGTTAGGCTAGTCCTTTGTCCCTACGTAGGGGAACTACGTCGCCCTGATCCTCATACCAGATGAGGTACGTAGGCAGGAGATGAGCTGATCTCTCCGGGCGCCCTTTTTGTTTTGTCTCTTGTGTGTGTGTTAGGAGATGGATGTAAGCCCAGCGATTGGCATTCCGTATCCTTCTGTTGTATGCTTGGAGTCCAATGTAAGTCCAGCGATTGGCATTTGGTTTCTAGTGTGGGTGTGTTTGGTTCGGAGTCTGATGTAAGTCCAGCGATTGGCATTCGGTTTCCAGGTTTTCCTTTTGTGTGTGGAGTCTGACGTAAGTCCAGCGATTGGCAGTCGGTTTCCGGTGTGGTTTTGTTTGGCGTGCGTTAGCCGAGCTACGAGTGCTCTGATTCTTCTTTAGTCCGAGAAGATACGTATGCATAGGATGCGACATCCTAGCGAGCACGTTTTCCCCTAGTCCGAACTACGTCGACTCTGATGTCTGTGCCTGACATACTACGTAGGCCCAGGATGCGATATCCTGCCGAGTTAGTTTCTTTTGTTTTCTTGTGTCTCTTTCAGCCAGTGCAGTTGTTTGTGAGCAGCGTTTAGCAATCATATTCCTTCCTTTTGTGCGTGGATCCCGTCGAGTACGACGGATGCGTAGGGGTGCTAATACCTTCCCTTCGCATAACCGACTCCCGATCCCATTCTCTTTGGTCGCGAGACCATGTTCTTCTCCAGGTTTACTTCGAGCATTTCCTTTCCCTCTTTTGGGATAAATAACGCACGGTGGCGGCTCTGTTGTCTTCGTTTCCCGCCGGTTTTTCGCGTAATGCAACACTATTGTATTACCTTAGAATGGAAGAACACCTAGTTCTTTCCTTCTTGTACAAAGACACAACAGAGATCAAACACCACACTTACTTCTGTTGTGTTTGCACAGTTATCAACATGATATATCAATATTGATTTGAACATCACCTGTTACTGTATTCCAGTTTGCTGGCTTAGTACTCGTGTTTCCTAAACTAAAAGTCAAGCATGTTAACCTAATTTCCACACATTATGGAGCTGACAAATAGGCTATTTGTTAGGTTCATTAATTGTAGGTTAGTTGTTATTTTCCTGGATTTTAGCTCAGCTGTTGGATTCCTAAAAATAGCCTGAGAAAAATGCTGAAACAGAAAAACTAATTATCCTACAATTTAGCACAAACTGTCAGGTGTGAATGTCACAACATTCAGTTTGACATCCAAAACATATACCTCATGCTGATTCTGTTATGTTCCTGAAAACAGACTGTGCTAACTTTGCTATACGGTGAAAGACTAACCAGTCTCTACTTCAGTATCAGCCTACACGAACAATTGTCAAGACATCCAGTTTGACAGTTTCACTATGATCCTATGGCCAGGTCTGTTATCCTCTTGAAGACCAGACTTAACTAAATACTGAACTGAGATCATCATACCTATTATTCAGTATATGTTGTTAATGATGAATGTCAAAACATTCTGATTGACATTCAAACAGAAGGCTATGTATCAGGTCTGTTATTAACTTTATAAGCAGACTGAAATACAACCTGAGTTATGGTAGACAGGATTATAACATGCAGAAGGTAAACAAACACAGGAAATTGTTAACCCAGTTCGGTGCAACATCACCTACTCTGGGGGCATACCAAGCCAGGAAGAAGGTCCACTATCAGCAGTATTAATTCAGAGTTAAACTCCCCCGTTTACAACTCTTCACTTAATCCCTACCCAATGCAATCTATACCTAGGAACTCCTAGATAGAAACCTCCAGTTTCCATTCCTATCACTACAAATACAATGTAATGTTAAACAACTTGAACTTGCTTCACAGCTTCGTTCAAGCACATAATCACTCTTGCCTACAGGCTTTGAGTTACAAAAACTCTCAGCTTTGAACACTAAGAAATACATGGTAACCTTCCCACAGGTTGGGAGGTTTACCTCACACACACCCCTAAACTTTCATTCTATGAGGCTTACAAAAAATAGGTTACAATTTTCTATTTATAACCTAATCACCCAACTGGATTTGGGCCTTCAGAAATCACAACAAGCTTCTTCTTTGCTGTTACAAAGCCAACAGAAAATTTCTGATACAAATAAGGTCTTCAATCCTAAAATCTCTCCATATATATCTCCATATTTGGAGCCTATATATATTCTGATTGAGTCTTTAAGACCTCCACATGGGAGTTAGGATATTCACCAAATATCCTCACTAATCCCAGAATATATACTGAACTAATTAATTCAGTTTTCTACACATGTACGATGTCACAGACACAATGTCGTGACATCGTACATGACATGTTGGTCCAGATGTTGAACTTCTTCAACCCAACATATTAAAACAACAGAGATGATTACATTATTTGTTTTACAAAATTAATGCTAATCCTAAGGTATTAACAATCTCCCCTTTTGGCAAATTTTAGCTAAAACAAATAAACATTACACTGGACAATACATCCCAATATGGGTATGCTCTTCATCTCTGTCGTTGTCTCCACCACCACAAACACCAGAGTTGGTGTACATGAGGAAGTAGAGGTACAAATGTCAGTTGCATCAGAACCCTTCCTCTCAACGGTAGAGCTTCCTGAAGAATATGTAATGCTGAGTACATAGATAGTGTAACTCAGATCACAAGACACAACTGTCCTCTTAACTCAGATCACAAGACACAAGTGATATGCCCAGTTAGTGACTTTTGTGCCTAAATCCAACTTCTGCTTGCTACCATATTTTACTTGCTTCTGGGACATTCTCAGGACTATATTTCTCTCCCCCTTTTTAGCTAAACATTTGTAAATGAACCCCTCACAAAACCAGATCCAGGCGCAGTTTGCCCAAACCTTAACATACCCCATGGTTTAGAGGGAATGTAGTGTTTCTCTTGTGAGAAGAAGAGTGCTATTACATCCTTTAAATAGTCCAGCCCGTGCTTAGGAATTAACGGTAGGAAAAAATGCTTGGTCAATATTCATTAATATTTGCTGAGAAACAGTCAGAGAATCACCAACAAAATCTCAGACTATCTTTGAATACCTTTTATAGCTCTTGACTGTTTCTTTTCCAAAACAACAGTTCCAGTGCATGGAGACTATTCCATATATGCAGTCAGACACGTTGCACGCGATGTCTTAACATTCAATACGACTTTTGCCTGTATTCTTCCTATCATCATTTCCTTAGACCACTTTCGTACCTCCAGTAGGAGCTGGACATCTGGCATCACTACATCCAGAATCACACACAACAGTAGGTGGTTACTCCCCCTGAACCACACATCTGTATCATCCAGGCTTGTCCTAATATATCAACAATATTAGACACATCACATCTATATTTCCTCATGACTGTGAGTTTTAGAGGGAAATAACAATATTGTCCAAGGCAATGTCATGACATTCGGTCAGACATTCATCTGCTCACTCAGCCTTGATACTCACCACATCATCTCACTAACTAACAAGGTGCCATAGCTTGTTATCTGAGAACACATTGACCACAAGCTTGATGATTACTTGCAGCACACGGACAAAACTCCCCCTGTCATGAACAACCAACTCTCCTCTTGAACTTGGAGATCACACATGAACATATCCAACACCCCACAGTTGGACCTGCACATACTTCCTGATTCAAAGAGAACCCAGACCACTTGATGAATGGAAAACATAAGACGCATCTTCATGTCTTCAAGAGCACACCCTCTGTTCAACCCTCTTAGCTGAACACATCCACACTCTATGTCAATCTCTCTTCTAACCAGAGCAGAGAACCACTTCACAAAATGTTCTAACATGAGTTAGGACATCCTTCACAACATAACTCCATCTGATACTCTTAAGATATCACTGAGTTATTGTCTTGATCCACAAGATCCCAGACAGAACTTGGAACATATACATTCTCATCCCATTACAAGAGATAATCTTCCATAGATAGCTCAGAACTCCTACCACATGCTCCAAGAGATGAATAGAAAACACCTCATTTTGTCTTCAACTTACTACTTTTCTGCTCAAAAGTAATTTGTGTCAGACTTTCCTCAAGAATAATCAGTTGCCAGATGTTGATCATCTTGATTCTTCGTACTCACTTCTGAGATAGACCAACTGCCACTGGTTGATTACCTCATTCATGAATCCTCATATGAAAAATTCAAATGCCACTTTTTGACCTCTCCAAGTTTATCAGACTTCTCCCAAAGATAAGTTGACCTTCCACGTGAGACTTGAACTTCAAGCTTTTTGAAGTACCCAATCTACAGCTCTGTAGACCCTTCTATCTGAATTTGATGTGCCACTTCACCAACTAAGATTCTGATGTTGAACCAAATGTCACAACATTGTGTTTTAACATTTAGCTGTTGAATTCAGCTCCTTCTTCTGCCACTTGAAGGAACTTCCTCCCTACACAGAACAAGAGTTCAATGCTCTCATAGACTTGATTGTGGAACCAAGTTTGAGTAAACACCCTCCATCCTGCAAGTTTGCAGTTAAGTCATCCAAGCTCACATCTTGATGAACCCCTGCTTCTTCTCCAAAGACATCAGACACTCTGATGCATGAGTCTTCAGAAGGACCAGTTAGAGACTAACCCTTCAGCTATACCAAGGATTCCACTTCCTAAAGCAAGGCTGTTTCCATGGTGTCAAGAATGTTGCCACTTGTTCTTAACTCCACAGTGTGCATTAGCCAATGCACTTCCTTACCTAGATCAGAAATAGACTGATCCAATTAACCACCATCAGGACTATGATGTCTTCTTCTTCTTGTACACACCAAGGCTGAACATGTTTCTTGCCAGGAAACCTTTTCAGAGATCATATGCTTTTGCTGCCACCAAAGAGATAGATCATAAACCAATGTACTATCCTTCCTGTGATTCTGCACAGGGTCTTGAAGAAGAGATGTTCCAACATCTTTAAGAACATCAGTTATCTGGAGCTCCAAGGATAATCAATTAAATACTTGTACTTGGCACAAGTAGACATTGATCTTAAATCCTTTCCCAATTATCCTTTCAGATACTTCCACCATAAGAATACTTTGAAAATACTCTTCTTGTGTCAACATCTTTTGCTTGCAAGCACCTCAATAGTTTTGAGAATCTTTCCAGATTAGACTCACCCTTAGGAATGAGAGAGATGAATCCTTCCTTGCAAATGTGTCACACAACAACCAGAACCCATGTGACACAGGTCAACAGCCAACCAGACCCTAGGCTGACCAAACGTGAGGAGGTTAACCAAAACTCCCCCTCAAATTAACAATCATGGAAACTCCACACCAATATCCATGCATTGTACACAAATGTCTCAACATGACATACACCATCCCTACTAGTGGCAAATAACTCTATGAGTTATAACTATACATACTTCAATCACACCAATCAGACTCCAGCTGACCATAAGTACTAGTGACAACAAATCAACACCAGTTAATAGTAGATATGCATTGCCAGAGCATACAACCTCAACCAGCCTCTGAATCTTCATATTCTCACTCCTTGAAAGAACTGCCACTTCTGATCGTGGTGTTTGAATAACAAGATTCATGGTTCCAATCCTCTTAAATGAAATAGCCATCAGGTTACCCCATTATTGACTTCTAACATCCAGAGGGCTTGTCTTCCCACACAACATAGTACTCCAGAGAACAGTTATCCAGCCCTGATCAATCTACAGGAATCAGACAAACAGCAGGAAATTGCACAATGTCATATCTCAACCAGCTCCACTTCTAGAGATCAGACTTCTAAAAGTGACCTTCTTGAGCATACACACAGTTGACCCTACCCTTGTCACTTTAGCACACACAGATGTCTCCTCTTCCAGGTCAGGAGTAGGTTCCAAACAAGAGTATCTCTTTGTTTGAAGCCTAAAACCATCTGCTCTTCAACCAGTAGGTGCATACTTGTTGAACAACATGTTCTAACATCACATAGAACATTAGTTTCACCTGCTTGGAACAAACCCTCCTTGAAAGTCTTCAAGGTCTTCATATGCACTACCCAAGTGAGTAAAAGACTCAGTGATCAGGTGATTCTTACCATGATGAGTGGACTTAAGGAGACTCAAGTATCTTTGACATCCTCAGTAGATTATGATGAAATCTTGAATACAGCAGCCTTTCATCCATATGAGGGGAAACTGCATCAGAGTTTGAGTTTTGCTAGGTATTATGCAATGGAAATCATAATACAACTCAACCTATGAATACACACTTCACCAGATCAGCCTCCAAGAGCCTACCAAGTTTGAATATGATTCAAAGCTAGCACAACTGTCCCACACACAGGCCAATTTCTAATCTCCAGAGGCAGGTGCACACAGTTTCGGTCATGAATAGTCCATCCACCTACTTCAAGGGACCATTCAGGGAAATCACAGAACCTTCTACAGGTTCCAACATCAGTACTAACATAACTCCTTGCAAGATACCAGAAAGTATCACCCATGGATCTCATCCAGAAACAGAACAGGATGCCTGCTCTGATACCAATTGTAATTCTGGCGTAGTCAGAATTCAGATGTTCTACTCTAAGTCATGACATCTGATCCAACATTGTAACTAATACAGCAAGACAGTTATACAAATTAAAACCCTGTACTCAAGCACGCTTTCACAGTTGTCACGACATCTGCTACTGTATTACCTTAAAATGGAAGAACACCTAGTTCTGTCCTTCTTGTACAAAGACACAACAGAGATCAAACACCACACTTACTTCTGTTGTGTTTGCACAGTTATCAGCATGATATATCAATATTGATTTGAACATCACCTGTTACTGTATTCCAGTTTGCTGGCTTAGTACTCGTGTTTCCTAAACTAAAAGTCAAGCATGTTAACCTAATTTCCACACATTATGGAGCTGACAAATAGGCTATTTGTTAGGTTCATTAATTGTAGGTTAGTTGTTATTTTCCTGGATTTTAGCTCAGCTGTTGGATTCCTAAAAATAGCCTGAGAAAAATGCTGAAACAGAAAAACTAATTATCCTACAATTTAGCACAAACTGTCAGGTGTGAATGTCACAACATTCAGTTTGACATCCAAAACATATACCTCATGATGATTCTGTTATGTTCCTGAAAACAGACTGTGCTAACTTTGCTATACGGTGAAAGACTAACCAGTCTCTACTTCAGTATCAGCCTACACGAACAACTGTCAAGACATCCAGTTTGACAGTTTCACTATGATCCTATGGCCAGGTCTGTTATCCTCTTGAAGACCAGACTTAACTAAATACTGAACTGAGATCATCATACCTATCTTTCAGTATATGTTGTTAATGATGAATGTCAAAACATTCTGATTGACATTCAAACAGAAGGCTATGTATCAGGCCTGTTATTAACTTGATAAGCAGACTAAAATACAATCTGAGTTATGGCAGACAAGATTATAACATGTAGAAGGTAAACAAACACAGGAAATTGTTAACCCAGTTCGGTGCAACATCACCTACTCTGGGGGCATACCAAGCCAGGAAGAAGATCCACTATCAGCAGTATTAATTCAGAGTTAAACTCCCCCGTTTACAACTCTTCACTTAATCCCTACCAAATGCAATCTATACCTAGGAACTCCTAGATAGAAACCTCCACTTTCCATTCCTATCACTACAAATACAATGTAATGTTAAACAACTTGAACTTGCTTCACAGCTTCGTTCAAGCACATAATCACTCTTGCCTACAGGCTTTGAGTTACAAAAACTCTAAGCTTTGAACACTGAGAAATACATGGTAACCTTCCCACAGGTTGGGAGGTTTACCTCACACACACCCCTAAATTTTCGTTCTATGAGGCTTACAAAAACTAGGTTACAATTTGCTATTTATAACCTAATCACCCAACTGGATTTGGGCCTTCAGAAATCGCAGCAAACTTCTTCTTTGCTGTTACAAAGCCAGCAGAAAATTTCTGCTACAAATAAGGTCTTCAATCCCAAAATCTCTCCATATATATCTCCATATTTGGAGCCTATATATATTCTGATTGAGTCTTTAAGACCTCCACATGGGAGTTAAGATATTCACCAAATATCCTCACTAGTCCCAGAATATATACTGAATTAATTAATTCAGTTTTCTACACATGTACGATGTCACAGACACGATGTCGTGACATCGTACATGACATGTTGGTCCAGATGTTGAACTTCTTCAACCCAACATATTAAAATAACATAGATGATTACATTATTTGTTTTACAAAATTAATGTCAATCCTAAGGTATTACCAATGTTCAATGTAGCCCTTTTCCAATATATATCACCAATTTCAAACTTGAAAAGATCTATGGAGTCTTGCCATTTGCAGACTTCCATTCCATCAAATAAATTTGAGCCTTTTATCCAATTATTTGCACTCTTGTTTGTTTCTATTCAACAAACATCTTGCATGCTTTAATTGAAAATATCATTGTTTTGAATAATCAAATTTTTCATAACTTGTTTTTAAACAAAGTGAACATTCACAATGACGAAAGGATACTTAGGAGATCCTCAGTGCTCTCCCAAGGATGGTATGATCCCCAACAGGTTAAGACTTTTGTTCGTATTCCTGGCATGACTGTATCTTCTTCCTCCGGAGCCTTTTGTGGTTTCCTACTGGTTAGAGTGTTTGGTGACTCTTCCCGTCAGCAGAGTAGCAACCTTTCCTACTCAGCAGATGTGATCTCTTTGGTGAGTATGGTACTTGGTGTTTGATCCCCAGAATCCCTTTATCCCTCGGATAGATTCCCTAGTAGAGTTGCTTATGTGGTGGATTTTATCTGTGCGATAACTCCTGTCCCCAGCTGGAATGACTGATGATTGTCCCCTGCAGGGATCTTTGCAACCTGGCTTTCTCTCTTGAGATGTAGTACCGGCTGTTTGAGTGCTTATTCCTTGGAGCTGTTTGTGTTAGAAATGTTTGTTTGTCAGCATTCATCATACATAAACCACGCATATGTGCATATAATTTTCAAACATTCGGATATTCATATTGCATTCTTTGCCATGTATCTTTGTTTGTTATTCCCTGCTAGTTGGTAATGCATTTCCCAAGCAGATGTCGGTGTCTGATCTGCCCATGAAGAGTCAGCCCCTTAAGCAGAAAGTGTTTATCCTTCCTTCCACATTCCCCACTGAGTTATATCCTCGTGGACGACGGTTGTTTTTGCTTCCTCCCAACACATACATTGGAATAGGTTTCCCTATTGAGTTATATCCTCACTAGGACGAGTCTTGATTCAGTTTGCCTCTTTGGTTTGATCCTAAATTGGCCTTCTTGTGACTGTTTCCTGCACTCCCCTGTGGTATAAATGAATAATTGCCTGGTAATTAGTGATCATTCATCTTATCCTCGGCGGAGTCTGTGGTTTTCTATCCAGTATCTGGTAGTTGTAAACCCTACTTTTTCCCCTTTGCAGAGTTAACCTTTTTGCTCATCCTAATTGATGACGGTTACTCTTCCGTGGTTTTCTACCCCGTATCCGGTAGATGTAATCCCCTGCTTGACGGTTATCATTATCCAATATTCGATGTTGATATTCCCCCATTCTCTTGGATAATTTCTCTGATTAGGCAGTTTATCCCCAGCAAGTCATCTTTCATGTACCGGTTGACGGTAATGTTTGTTGCTCCCCCTTGAATGGTCATCATTATATACCTAGTTTCGGTGTCCTGATGCCTTTCTTTGTCGGTCGATTTATCCTTTATTAACCCAGTAACCGGTTGTGGATAATCTTCCATGCGAGTGTATTATCTATGTTCTGACGGTAATAGATAATATATCTCATGCACTCTTTGGTCGAAGCTTTTTGTTCTTCCCCAGTTGAGTAAGATTCGTATCCCTGTTTTGGAATCGAATGTCCATCCCATAATCGAGTTTGCTTTTTTTTCCCTCTTTTTGGATGATGAGTGTTTTGGGAATATTCCCCAATTCACGCTTTGGTTGGTCACCTATTATATGCCCAGTAACTGGCATCCTTGGTGTTCCCTCCTTCTGCTCCCTATTATGACTTTTTGTCCCCTGTGAAGTCAGATTTTCCTGAGTTGAGATATACCTTTTAGGTCTTCCTCATATGATTTGGTTGATTAATAACTCTCACCCTTATACCGGTCTTAGATATTCATTCTTCCCGAGCATGTTGTTCTCTCATCCTTATACCGGTGTTCAGATCACACGTCTCTTTGAGCTTATTACCCAGTAACCGGTAATACCTCATCCCGTTGCTTCCCTAGGAGGGTTCTGTTGGGATTTTCCTCACCTGAGTCCTTAGTGGACATCCTCCACCTGAGTCCGGATTTTTATCTGAAGTGTCCGTTGTGGATAATTTTGGCTGTATTGGCATGTTCCCCAATACATGCATCTTCGAGTTAGCTCGAGTCTTTCCATTGATTTATTTCATGGACTCTCTCCGTGTCTCTCAGCAAGTTTCAAGTCGTGGCCTGCTCACGCATTTCTATCCTTTTACTCCCCGGCGGAGTCTCTGTTCCATTTATGAGTGTGTTACTCCAGTGGATCTTCAATTGTTCCTGGTCTCTTTCTTTCTTTGCGGACACATATCCCCACAGAGTATTACCATTTGCATACATACATCTGCATCATGAGGTCTCTTAGGGACCAAAATTCGTCTCTTTGTTATTATTTAAGCCCATTCTACCCCGTCGAGACGAAGATTTTAACCTTCACTTCTCCGTCTAGAATGATCTTAAATAGGGGCATCTGTAAGATCCCAATTTTGTCCATAAGATCCCTCATGGCATCATAACATTGCACTTGCATTACCTCAAGGATCATTAGCATCTTGGTTCCCTTTGCCTTTGGGTGGGACCTCTTGTGAGTGGTTTGAGATCACCAAGCATGCTTGAATTGTATATCATTGCTTTTCTCATTTTGTTTACTAACCAAAAGCACAAAAATATGTCACTAACATCTTTTGTTTGTAGCTAGAGCAATCACAAGGTTCAAAGCTTCTAGGAGATCATCTATGCAATGACATGGCCAAAAGAAGATGAAGGCAAGCATGGTAATGGTTCCCAAAGCTCTCATCCATCAAATATGCCTTCCTAGCATATCAATTCATCATTTTGATCAAATCAAATCAAAGGGTTTGAAGTCTTGTTCTTCAAGGAAACCCTAATTCATCTGTGCATCACAATGCCTTGCTCTTGAAGCAACCTCAGCCCATGATAAAATGCAATCAAGGGAAGTTATTTAATTCATAATTTCATGCATATTTGAACTTATTTGAGTATCCTCAATCATCAACTCATCAAGATATGAGTCAGGGACTTGAGAAGTTGATCAGTCAATTCATCTGACTATTTTGAAATGCACTGAGACCTAACTTTTTATGTGTTGGTCAAATGGTGATGATTCCAAAAGAAAAAATGTTCTTAAGGACAATATGAACAAATTTCATGTTCATCAAAAAATTTATTTGAAGCTTGGAAGGTCATCTCCCATTCCAAGACATTATAGGTCATTTTGACTGAAACCCTAATTTTGGGTCAACTTCCCAAGGATATAACTCTCATTCATTTTTTATGATCTTGAGGTGGGATCAAATGCATTGGAAAGCTTAAGATGTCTACTTAAAATGTTATGTTGAACAAAATTTCAAAATCTCAAAGAAAATACATGTGATAATGCAAGACATTATAGGTCCTTTTGGACCAAATGCATTGAAAGGCAAAAAAGTCCAACTTCAAGTGCCCATAACTCTTTCATCAAAAATCCAAATGATGCAAAATTTAAGTCCATTTTGATTGTATTGAAAAGATCTACAACTTTGTTGTTGGAGGTATTTTTCATTTGAGGCTTGAATCATCAAAACAGAGGGGCTTGAACATTGGCCAAATTTGGACACCTTGCCTTGACATGTTTTGCACATTACACTTTAAACTCAAAATTCACCAATTTCCACACTTCAAATGGATTTTTGCCCAACATAACAATTGTTCCTTACATCAAGACCTTTCCAACCATTACCCACATGCTTATGTTTGGATTTTCTAATTGGCATTTTCGAAGAGTTCAATGTTTAGGTTCAATTATGGAATTCACATCATAACTTCATGCACAAGCCAATGCAGCTCTAATCACACGTCCAAACCATTGGCATTTGAGTTCAGCTTGCATTTTCATCCATTTTTGGGCTTTGCACGCGCCTGTACAGGCCCATGCATGAAGAGTCCAAGTTCCATGCACACGAATTTTCTTCTTGCTTGCATCAGCCTTGGCTATAAATAGCATGCTTCATTCTCTTCAAAAACCAACCTAATGGCGCCTGAAGCTCTGCACAAGTGAAATCCCAACCTCCATTAAAGGAATTCTGAGTTTTCCATTTCAATTTTACAGTTCAGATTTCAACTTCATTTGTTGATCTCTGAATTTAAATTCCTAAGCCTTGCTTCCTTGTTACCTCAAGAACACATTGCACAGAAGATTTGGAGTGGATCAAGACCTGTAAAGTTGCACTTCAAAGGTTGTTGTTCAAACTTATTTGCTTCGAATCTCTCATTTCTTTGATCTATTTGACTGGCCAAAGTGTTTTCTGAAGTCCTCACTTGAGAGGCAAGCTAGTGGTAGCTTCAATTTTGTTCTTCTTTGATCTGCATTTTTCATACCTGAATCTTCCACCTCAGATTTCTCAACCTATAGGAATCTTGAGTGTGATTCAAGGTTACATGGGTGATGTACATCACCCCAGCTTCATTTTGGTATAAGGATCGTGCAAAATGGTGAAGGTTTGAAAACCTACAAATCTGGCCGGAATTTGGAAGCTCACCGGAGAAAAAGGTGGCTCCGGTGGCCATCCATTGCCAGTTTGAATCTGGATCGTTGGATCTCATCTCTAGATTCAATCTCAGCCTTTAGATATTATGACTTTTTTTAATTCTTTGTGTGACGCGTTTGACCAAGGTTCACCATGAGCGCGCGCTTCAGGACCATCAGATTGGCCACGTCAATTAATGAACGTGATCCAACGCTTCCTGATTTTCCACTTTTTTTAATTTCTGATTTTATTTTCTTTAATTCCTTTTTATTTCAAAAATTCATAACTCTCTCATTTTTAATCCAAAAAATATGGGACCAATTGCATTAGTCTCCAAATAATTTCTAGTTTCTAATTCTGATTTTTATTTTTTTTTATTTGTCATTTGATATTTTTTGTGAATTTTCTCTTTTCTGGTTATTTTTAATTCATTTTAAATAGTTTTTGATATTCAAAAAATACAAAAATATTTTCCTAACCTATTTGAATGATGATGAATCTATGAAAAATATTCTCATCAATTTTTTAATTGATTTGAGATTTATTTGAGATTTTAGTTCAATTAGGTTATTTTTATTCATTTTTAATTGATCAAAAATAGTTTCTGACTTTTAAAAATGCTGAATTTTTTTGTCAAACTTTGTTTGACCTTGTTGAACTTGGGATAAATTACTTGGACCTCTCAAGGTTGATTTGAAGTAATTTTGAAGTTTGACCTTTCTTTTATTTTTAATTCAAGTTTATTTTAATATTAAAAATGCCAAAAAAATATTTTGTTCATTTCTTGACTTCCAATCTTCATCCCACTTCTGTTTTTGATTGTTTGACTTTTGATTTTCAATGTTATTAGTCAACATATGATGATTGGTACATTGTACTTCATTTAATGCATTTGTATTTTTGCCATTTTTTTTATTTCCATTATTCATCTCCTTCTTCTTCTTCTTCTTTTTCCTTTTGATCAATGAGTTGAAGGTTGATAAGTTAGCATTGATTAGGGAGACTTAATCTTCCTTAATCCAAATCTAATTCATCTTGATCAATTGATCAAGTGAATGGCTTTGCATTAAGGATAGGTTGTTTCCTAAATCATGCAAAAGGCTTAAACCAATACAAGATCATTTCTCTTCTTCTTTTTGGCATGGCAGGTTGTTGGAACTTGGTTCACTAATCAAGACTTCTAACTTGTGTTGTTGCCTACATTCTTATTGACCGGCCACAGATAGTTGTGACTTCTATATAAGTCCAATTACGATTGCTTAACATAGCGCTAAATTTGCCTTATGGCACACTAACTATTAACTACTAACAATTAACATTTATTTTATGCACTTTACTTTTATGCAATTTACCATTCTTGCACATACTATTCATTTTCTTTTTTCCTTTGCTCATTGGAGCACATGTTTATGTTAATGCCATTTGCCTTTTGCCCACTTGGGTATATAATTGTGTATATATCTTTTGTGCTTGTGTTTGTCTGTTTGGTGTGAATCAAACGTAAAGAATTGAACAAAATGGACTTAGAATTTAGGACCTTACCCAAGCAAATGGAATTTGAAGAGCAACTAGGCCTCATGCCTTTAGAGTGCTTAAATGTCAATGAGCAACTAGGCCTCCTGCCTTTGGAATGCTTAAAGCTTAAGGATGAACTTTGAAAGGACCATATTCTAAACTCCCTCTTGTCCATTCTTTGATTGATCATAGAACTTTTTGATGTGTGTTTTCTTGTGCTAGGATTTCCAACTTGAGCCTAATTGAGGAACCATTACCATGAGCTTCTAAGAGAGAGAAATCTAAGATACATTGAGGAGACTTCCAAGAATTCATATGATTGTTGATTGCTTGAGTCTATGCTTGTGAGTGCTTATTCCAAGGGATGGGAGCTACTTGGATCATCAATATGATTTCAAGAAAGGAACTCCATTAGTGGTTTTGTTTCTTATTCCTTACCTCTTGTATGCTTAGGACTTTAGCCCTTCTTCTTCTTCTCTCCACTCTAACCCAAGCCAAAACTTTTTGTGCAAACATTTAACTATTGTTTTCAAACATTAGAAACCTAAGCCTTAGGCTTTTGATTTTCAAACCTTCTTTTCACAACACTTATTTTGAATTGAATCTCTAAGTCAACTTTGACCATTTTTGTATATGCTTCTAATTGGTAAATATAACCCATTCAAATGTCTTTTTGTGGTTCCAATGGCCACTTTCTTAATCAAATTTTCCATAATCTTTAGCTATTAGGTTTGAGTTATCCTCGTGGTAGATGTAATACTCACCTATATCCTTAGTGATGGACAATGAGTCTTCCATGCTTATTATAGGGTTAACCCCTCACTAGCATGTTGAAACTATCCTCACATGGTGGATTTGTGGTTTTAGGTTGAGTTTTCTCCCTTTGATAACAAAAGACCTTAAGGCTTTAGGACCAATCAATTTACCAACTCATTTTGAGATTTTTACCCCGAACTACGAGGTTTTGATCCTAATCTTTTTGAAGATGGTACGTAGGCAATGGGTTTATCCATCCAAACACAAAATGTAAATAAACTTGTATATTCTCTTCTCATCTCTTCAATCATGTTTGCACAAACAAAATTTTCACAAAATACCAACCTTACAACAAGTATGAAAAGGGCTCCCTAGGAGTACCTAGGATGTTTTGGGTGCCTAACACCTTCCCATTACATAACCAACCCCCTTACCCAGATCTCTGTTTCTCTTTTACTAGTTTTTTTGTTAAAACTTTTAGGTTTTTGTTCGCTTTCTAACCATTCCTTTGGATAAATAGAAGTGCGGTGGCGACTCGACTTGTATGATTTACCTTGGATTTAGTCAATATCTCTAATGGTAACGAATACCCCGCTACACTTGGCATGTTTTAAAGCCCAACCTACTTGGTATCTTTTTCCAACCTTTAGGGTTGATGATCTTATTTTACAACCCTCAAGGTTGAGGAGTTCAGGATTAATAATCTTTTTCCAACCTTCATGATTGTTGAATATTTTTCCCACCATTAGGGTGATGATAAACTTTGTTTCCGGCCTTTAGGGGTGATGATCCTCCTGCTTCTAACCTTTGCGGTTGTTGAATCTTCTTCCAACCCTCATGGTTGATGAATCTTTTTCCAACCGTCATGGTTGATAAACTTTTTTCAATCTACGTGATTGTCGAACCTTTTCCAATGTGTAAGGTTGATGATCTTTCTTTTTCGAACCTCCGTGTTCGACTTTGTTTCCAGTTTTTGGACTGATGATTCATTTGTGAAACCACTTGTTTGCAAGGATATTTTGGAACTTTCATGGGATCCCTGATTAGCGTATGTGGTTTCATGTTTCATAAAATGGTAAATCATGCATACCGTGATCCTTATTTTACCATATCCCCACAGTGCATCAATAACATCCAGCAGATGAACCTGTAAAAAAATCAAGTTGCCATATCTATATCTCATACAACCGTCCCCAATGGGAAAATTTTCGGATACGTTAGTATTTAATCCTCTTCTACCTCGAATACCTGAAAAGCTTCCACAATTCTTGTATTCAGGTTCAAGAAGATTAAATAAGGGCGGCTGTTGTACCCCAAAAGCTAGGGTTGGCATATGGAACAACTTCAAAAGCATGGCTTGGCAATTCATTAGAGCATAGGGGATGTGAAACCCTAATCGTTTGATGGTAGAGGTTGTTGGTGTAAGCCCTAGAGGCCAATACTTTTGATACTTGTATCGAATTATTTATTAATAATAAAAGGCTTTTTCTTTATTATGTTTGTTTAATAAAGTCCCTAGAATAGCTAGTCTGTTTAATGTATCAAGTGTGACTTAATCATGAGATCACATTAAACATAAGGGAACTATTCTTAAAGTATCCGTAGTCGAGCTTTATTTTGAAGTGGGATAACATTAAAGCATGAAGACTATTATGTTTATAGACTGATGATCACATCTCATGGATCATGGATAAGGAGTTATCAAGTCTCAAACATAAGTATGAATATTAAGAGTAATATTTATACCGGATTGACCCGCTATGAGAATACTATATCGAAAGTTATGCAAAGTGTCATAAGTTATTCTCATGGTGATAATGGTGTATACCACTCTTCGACCTGAAACCACTATGGACCCTTGATGTAGAGTCGAGTGCTTTATTGCTAATCAAGCATTGTCCGTAACTGGATAACCATAAAGACAGTTGATGGGTACTCCACGACGCATGCTAAGGGACATGAGTGACCTAGATGGAATTTGCCCATCCTGCGTAACAGGATAAATGTCTATGGGCCCAATATTGAACTGGATAAGGATGACACAGTCTATGCCTTGTGTTCAATATAGACATAAGGGCAAAAGGGTAATTATACACATAATTATTATCACAGAAGGATTTGTCATATCACATGACATTTTCGTGTCTTGGGTAGCAGTGATGTGTTGCTAGATACCGCTCACTGTTTATTATGTTAAATACATGATTTAATATAATTACCAATGCCGCGAAAACCTATAGGGTCACACACAAAGGACATATTGATGAGAGATAGAGTAATTAAGGAATACCGTAATGTACGGTGCCCTTAAGTGAATTATAGAACATCGTAAGGTACGATGTACTTAAGTAGAATACGAAACATGGTAAGGTACCACGAGCTTAAGTGATTTTGGCATATTATAAGATATGGGCCATATACACTTGAGTGGGCTTTTTAGCTTGCAACTCACACAAGTGGTTCTATAAATAGAACCCTTGGGTAGAAGCATTGTCACTTTTGCAATTTCGTTTCTTTCTCTCTCTCACTCAAAGCCTTCATTCATAGAAGCTAGCACTGGGATTGAAGGAATCCGTTCGTGTGGACTGAGTAGAGGCGTTGTCATCGTTCAACGTTCGTGATCACCACAAGAGGTAACGATTCTATCATTGATCATGCCCATTCGTAAGGATCATTAAAGGAGAAATTTTAAATTCCGCTGCGTTTTGGATCGCCATTCTCCTTCAGTGGTATCAGAGCCACTTACGAAACCATGAATCTGATAACTGTTTATTTTCTGTATTAATACAATTAAAGACAGAATGAATCAAAGAATAAACGAGTAATTAAATCAAGATCGATTAAGTTATATATATGATATAAGTAATCCTGATGCAAAATACGGTATATATGATATACTGTTCCTGTTTCATTCATTCAAACACTTAATGGTTGTTTTCCTTTGAGCGATCAATGGTCATTTGCTTCTTGATCCGACATTAGTATGGTGAAGCAATGACATGTTGATCAATCATACTGAATCAACAATCGAGATGTGTTTGACGGTCTGAAATTGGTGCATTAGGGTTAGTGACGGCACAAGGGTTGTGTTGTCAAAGAGTTATGCGATTGGGGTTGTGACTGCACAAGAGTTGTGCTTTCTAACAGATTTTCAAACAGTGTTAACCGGTTAACGTATATGGTTAACCGGTTAACGCAAGACGGACTACTACTTTCTAACAGATTTTCAAACAGTGTTAGCCGGTTAACGTATATGGTTAACCGGTTAACGCAAGACGGAATACTGCTTTCTAACAGATTTTCAAACAGTGTTAACCGGTTAACGTATATGGTTAACCGGTTAATGCAAGACGATATACAATTTTCTAACAGTTTTTCAACAGTGTTAACCGGTTAACGCAAGACAGAATACACCCGTTCGGCCAACTCTGCGTAGTGTGATCGGTCGTCAAAATTTAATTTGGTTTTAATTAATTAAAATAATTAAAATTAATAATAATTATTATGTGTTTATTATTGTTGTCTTGTGGTGATCGGTTATGGCCTTAGTTTTCCTTTATTTTGTTTTGGGTTTTAAAATACGACCTGCGTGTCGTGCCTCTCTTTTAAATCTCTCAATGTAACTTCTTTTCTCATCTCACTCCCTCGTATGTAAAACGAGTTTATTTATGTAATGTAATGTTATGAAGAAAGAAAAGAAGTTAGTGCCAAAGGAGGACAACCTTGAAGATCTTGCTTGGAGAAGCTTAGATCGTTATTAGGTTAGCTTAGGTTCTCTCATTGGCTTGGGAGAACAATTGCGCTAGGGGCCATAACTGTTTCATTATATATGTATGTTGATGCATGTGAATGTATGTTGATGCATGTGAGAGACGATTTATATGATAAATAAGCCGGTGAGATCAGAATAATTGCAAATCCCCTCAAATTAAATATTAAGTTTATGCTTTCCAAGTTTTAACACTCATCAAGACTAGTATCGGATAATGTAGGTTTTGCCTACGCGAGGTGCATGTTCTATATTAGTAAGGTGCGATGGGATAATTTTAATATCCAATTGTTAAAATAATGCGTCAAACTTAACTAAACAAATTATAATAAGATTATATATATTTAGAAGCAAGAGTTGGAAATGATCCATGTGATGGATTGGAATAAGGAGTTATTCACCCAACTAAAATATTCGAGAGTTGTATTAGATACAATTGGAAGGAGTTCCTACCTAAATAACCTAGTTTTCTGTAATCCGCCTACGCGGACTTAAAACGAAGTGAAATATGGATCTCGAACCACTCTTCCAACTGGATTTTCCGAATCAAATGGTGAGGGTCATTTGTTTTTGAGTAAAATAGTGGGAGCATATTTAATTAAAGGCCTAATTAAATAAGTTATTGATACTTATATTTTCATTAATTCTTATGTAGATTACCATGACAACAAACACCTCTAACAACATCTTGCGATCAATCCTTGACAAAGAAAAATTTTCTGGGACAAATTTTTTGGATTGGCATCGAAACCTGAGGATTGTCCTCAAACATGATAAAAAGCTGTATGTCTTGGAGAAACCTGTTCCTGAAGAGGAACCTCCTAGTTCTGCACCTAAGGCAGAAAGAGATGCTTATAAGAAGCATGTCGATGATGCCAATGAAACTGCTTGTCTCATGCTAGCTACCATGAACTCAGAATTGCAAAAGCAACATGAGAACATGGCAGCGTTCTATATGATCAAACACCTGAAGATGCTCTATCAAGAGCAAGCAAGGCATGAAAGGTTTGAAGTTTCAAAAGCCCTTTTTCAAGGCAAGTTAGCTGAGGGAGCCCTTATAGGTCCCCATGTGCTCAAGATGATTGGGTATGTGGAAAACCTTGAGAGTTTGGGTTTTCCCCTCGGAAAGGAACTTGCGACTGATTTGATCTTGCAATCGTTGTCAGATAGATTCAGTCAATTTGTCCTAAATTTCAATATGAATGATATGGACAAATCTCTTCCTGAACTGTTCGCCATGTTAAGAACTGCTGAGCAGAATCTGAAGTCAAAAGGGAAGTCCATTCTGATGATCGGAAATGGAAAGAGACAGAACAAAAGGCCCACTAAGCAGGGTGATAAAGGGAAAGGCAAGGAAGTTGCCAAACCCAAACCCACCGTTGCTGCTTTAAAGCCTAGTGGAGGCATAGCAAAAGAAGGCACCTGCTTCCATTGCGGTAAGACCGGACACTGGAAGAGAAACTGCCCAAAGTACTTGGAAGATAAGAAGAATGGAGTAGAGACTTCAACTTCAGGTATTTTTGTTATTGAAATTAATTTATCTACTTCTGCATCATGAGTATTAGATACTGGATGCGGTTCTCACATTTGTACCAATGTGCAGGGACTAAAAAGGAGTAGAGATTTGGTAAAAGGTGAAGTCGACCTACGAGTTGGCAATGGAGCAAAGGTTGCTGCTTTAGCCGTAGGAACTTATGTATTGACTTTACCTAGTGGTTTAATAATTCAGTTAGAGAACTGTTATTATGTACCTGCAATTAGCAGGAGTATTATTTCCGTTTCTTGTTTGGACAAGTTTGGTTTTTCGTTTATAATAAAGAACAATTGTTGCTATCACTGGGAGATTGTGGGTGTAAGTCCTAGAGGCCAATACTTTTGGTACTTGTATCGAATTATTTATTAATAATAAAAGGCTTTTTCTTTATTATGTTTGTTTAATAAAGTCCCTAGAATAGCTAGTCTGTTTAATGTATCAAGTGTGACTTAATCATGAGATCACATTAAACATAAGGACACTATTCTTAAAGTATCCGTAGTCGAGCTTTATTGTGAAGTAGGATAACATTAAAGCATGAAGACTATTATGTTTATAGACTGATGATCACATATCATGGATCATGGATAAGGAGTTATCAAGTCTCAAACATAGGTATGAATATTAAGAGTAATATTTATACCGGATTGACCCGCTATGAGAATACTATATAGAAAGTTATACAAAGTCTCATAAGTTGTTCTCATGGTGATAATGGTGTATACCACTCTTCAACCTGAAACCACTATGGACCCTAGATGTAGAGTCGAGTGCTTTATTGCTGATCAAACGTTGTCCGTAACTAGATAACCATAAAGACAGTTGATGGGTACTCCACGACGTATGCTAAGGGACATGAGTGACCTAGATGGAATTTGCCCATCCTGCGTAACAGGATAAATGTCTATGGGCCCAATATTGAACTAGACAAGGATGACACGGTCTATGCCTTGTGTTCAATATAGACATAAGGGCAAAAGGGTAATTATACACATAATTATTATCACAGAAGGATTTGTCAGATCACATAACATTTTCGTGTCTTAGGTAGCAGTGATGTGTTGCTAGATACCGCTCACTGTTTATTATGTTAAATACGTGATTTAATATAATTACCAATACCGCGAAAACCTATAGGGTCACACACAAAGGACGGATTGATGAGAGATAGAGTAATTAAGGAATACCGTAATGTACGGTGCCCTTAAGTGAATTATAGAACATCGTAAGGTACAGTGTACTTAAGTAGAATATGAAACATGGTAAGGTACCACGAGCTTAAGTGATTTTGGCATATTATAAGATATGTGCCATATACACTTGAGTGGGCTTTTTAGCTTGAAACTCACACAAGTGGTTTTATAAATAGAACCCTTCGGTAGAAGCATTGTCACTTTTGCAATTTTGTTTCTTTCTCTCTCTCACTCAAAGTCTTCATTCATAGCAGCTATCACTGGGATTGAAGGAATCCGTTCGTGTGGACTGAGTAGAGGCGTTGTCATCCTTCAACGTTCGTGATCGCCACAAGAGGTAATGATTCTATCACTGGTCATGCCCATTCGTAAGGATCATTAAAGGAGAAATTTTAAATTCCGCTGCGTTTTGGATCGCCATTCTCCTTCAGAGGTATGAACTCAAAAAGGGGATACCTAAGCAATCCTCAGGGGTCTTCAAAACCCTAGTCCTAGGCTTTGAGGTTTATGAACCTTTTGGTTTGGATTGAGGTAGTGGAAACCCTAGTTGTGGTTCATGGCATTGATGCGCCACTTGAGTTGATTTCTCACCTGGTTTGAGATTCTTGATTTGATACATAACTTTGAACTTTGACCTAGTAAACCCTAATGCATGGTGTTATGTGATTGATTCAAGGCATGTTTTCATTCATGTTTCATTGACCTCATGGTCTCATGATCCATTTGATCCAAGTCTTATTTCATTCCCACTTTATCCATTACTTTCACCGTTTTATTAAGATGTCAAGATTCATTCATGCTTTGATTTATAGTCCCATTGATACAAATTCATTTGATCAAGTCATTCTATGACCCATTAATTCAATTTCATTCATTCATTCAAAGAAAGCCAAGCCATTATGCCTCACACATGACCCCATGCATCAAAATAAAGGGAAAAAACCATTTTGCATGATGGAAATCAATTACCATGTTTGGGAAATCAATTTCCCTGCTCTAGTAGCCAAAAATTTCATTACTGGATGATGGAAATCGATTACCATGTTTGGGAAATCGATTTCCCTGCTCCAGTAGCCAAAAAATGCATTTCTGAATGATGGAAATCGATTTCCATGCTTGGGAAATCAATTTCCCCTGGAACAGTAGTAAAAAAACAATTTTTCATAATGGAAATCGATTTCCATGCTTGGTAAATCGATTTCCCCGGGAACAATGGGCCAAACTACAACATTTTTCGGTAATAATGCAGTTTCTTTTGCACTCCAAAACAGTTCCAATGATAGCATCAATGCACATTGAAATCTCTACACAATTATGCAACAACTAACCATATCATTCATGCATTGGACCAAGCTCTTAACACTTTAATTAACCAACCTTTTCAACATTTATGAGTTACTCATAATAGTCCCAAACTAATTCAAAACCACATCAAACTAACTCTAAATTACACCAAACTAACTACAAACCTCTTCAAATTAATTCCAAACCATTTTAACTAATTCCAAGCCTCATTTAACAAATTCCAAGCCTCACAAAACTAACTCCCAAACCTCCATTTGATCCAAACCTATAACCTATCTAAACACATCACTCTCATTACACCAAGGCTCTCTCAGAATTTGATCACCACTCTCAAATTACTCATTGCAAATTCAACTTTTCTCACTTCATCTTCTCCAATTCCTCTCCATACACCAAAGCTCAAACCACCATTGGAGCAAGCTTCACATTGAAGTTTGTTAGGAATTGAGCTAAACCTCTTGCACTCAATAATCATCCTTACATTCACATAATCAACATCAACAACAACAATTCAATTCAGAATTTTTCAGAGTTGATTCTTGAATAGGAGGAGTTCATATTAGAAGTAGAAGATTAAAGGTTCAAAGTAGCATGCCTATGGTTTTCTCTTCTTCATCTTCATCACCTCCAAATTTCAACAAGTTCCAAGACAACCTCCGTCTTGTAGGTTGGTGAATCTTCATATTTGCTTGTTCGCTGAATTTTTGATACCACATTGGATCAGTCCCTTTGTAATCAAGTCTTTGAGTCCTAATCAATCAACTCAATCATTGTTCGCCTTGCCAATCCTCTTGTGCTTTGGCAAACCCCATAATCACTGGTCGTCTTATAAGACCTCTCGTGCTTAGACAAAGCTTTTGCCTTATAAATCCTCTCGTGTGCAGGCCAATCATTTCTTAATCCTTGTTCGTCTTATAAGATCTCTCGTGCTTCGATGACTCTCTTGCCTTGTAAATCTTCTCGTGTGTAGGCCAATCATTTCTTAATCCTTGTTCGTCTTATAAAACCTCTCGTGCTTAGACGACTCTCTCACCTTGTAAATCCTCTCGTGTGTAGGCCAATCATTTCTTAATCCTTGTTCTTCTTATAAGACCTCTCGTGCTTAGACGACTCTCTCGCCTTGTAAATCCCCTCGTGTGCAGGCCAAACATTTCTTAATCCTTGTTCGTCTTATAAGACCTCTCGTGCTTAGACGACTATCTCACCTTGTAAATCCTCTCATGTGTAGGCCAATCGTTTCTTAATCCTTGTTCGTCTTATAAGACCTCTCGTGCTTAGACGACTCTCTCGCCTTGTAAATCCTCTCGTGTGTAGGCCAATCATTTCTTAATCCTTGTTCGTCTTATAAGACCTCTCGTGCTTAGACGACTCTCTTTCCTTGTAAATTCTCTCGTGTGTAGGCCAATCATTTCTTAATCCTTGTTCGTCTTATAAGACCTCTCATGCTTAGACGACTCTCTCTCCTTGTAAATCCTCTCATGTTTAGGCCAATCATTTCTTAATCCTTGTTCATCTTATAAGATCTCTCATGCTTAGACGACTCTCTCGCCTTGTAAATCCTTTCCTGTATAGGCCAATCATGTCTCACTTGTCCTTATGGTTGATTACCATCATCGGTTAGTACCACGTTCCTGCTTGTTAAGCAATTCACCTTCGGGCAATCCTATCAAATCTCTCTTTGTTTTCAACCTTAGTGGGTTGATCTACGACTACTCTAATTTTCTCATTGCATGATGAGAATACGTAGGCATGAGTGTTCGAATCCTCCGCGAGCATACTTATTTATTATTCCCGCCTTAGGGAATTCCTTCCATTCATCTCCATGGAACATTAATCATGACATACATTCATGTACTACCTTCCTTCACTTTATGTGATATACCTTATCCTTTGAGCCAAATACAATATACCTTTGAGCTCCATCTTGCATCTCTTTGTGAACCAAGATCCGATTTGTTTGTCTTGTAAGTCCTCTCGTTTCTTAGACGAATATCTCCTTACTTACTTTGCAGCCGTATTCAGGCGACCCTTCCTTTTTTGGTTGTTCCAATACAGTGTTGTAGGCCCTCACTTGTTGGTTCATGCCACTTTACTCTTGGGTTCGTATGTCACCCCTTTTTGGAGTTCAAACAACATTATTCTTTGGTTCATACCATACTTTTCTCATAGTTCTTTTCATCTCCAGCCACTAGTTCTTTGAACTACGGAGCTCTGAATTCCTCATTGCACTATAAGGATACGTAGGCATGAAGGCCCAAATCCTCATCGAGCACTTTGTCTATTTATTTTCTTTTCCCTCTTTCTTTTGAGAGTAATATTCCTAATTAACACCTATTCGAGCGAGAACAATCAAAAAGGTTCCCATGGAATACCATGGATGTTAGGGGTGCTAATACCTTCCCCTTGCATAACCGACTTCCTTATCCAACATATTTCTTCCCCCGAGTTTTATCGATGTTTTCCCTTTCCTTCGGGAATAAATAAAGTTCGATGGCGACTCTGTTGTATGTTCGAGCGTGCGATACGTTCAGGTATATTTCTGCTAGCTCCAGAATGCATCATGAAATATCTGATGTTGAGTTTTATGCATGAATATGCATGCGTATGATTATAATCATGCTGACAAAACAACACAAATGATACAAATAACAAAGATTTGAATCATTACTACAACACTCGGCTAATCTCAACAAGATGGAAGCACCAATTGGAGAAAAATGCTAGGGATGAAAATAAATCATCTAGCTCCGAAGAAATCAACTCTGGCTGGGAAAAGTCATGGGGAACATGCTTTCAATAAATCATGGCAAACTCTACAAGAAGAGAGCACTGTTGAAGGATGATCAACCAAACATGTCGAGGATAGGGAAGGATCTGCTGAGGATACAAACAAATGAAAACTGCGGGGAATTTTAAGCCAATACCATGTCAAATGGGATACAACCTTGCAGGGGACGAAATCAAATACTACTCAGAATCAAACATTGTTGGGAAAGAGGGAACTTCTATCTGAAGATGAAATCTGCCGAGGAATAAGAGATAAAACTCTGAATGAGGAATTAAGCAAATTGTTGGGGATGTTGTGACAAAGACCGTTACATTCCTCAATAATCATCAAATTCTTCTCGGAAATTGTGAAATAAACTAATTCCAAGGAAAAGATAACCGGATATAACTCACACAAAGGAGAAATCGCCGAAGTTATATAACACAATCAAATAAATGCCAATGGGGATCTGGAAACCAAATAAAGGTTCCGGAGTACCCAGGGTACGGTCATCCAAATCACAAACTTGGGGATACAAAGCATGAGCACCTCAGTTGGGGAAGATGAATTTACAAAGGGGACCAATCATCAACTTAATCAGGGAAGAGACCCACTAACTCTACTGGGGGTGAGAAATTACTCGGGTAGAAACTCATCGACCAAGATGGGGATAAATGATGAACTATTGGGGAGGAAAATAGTTACCAAACCAATTTCTTGGGGGATACCAAAAATGCTTCACACTTCAAGACTTACCTGTCCTTAGATTGTTGTTGACATTTCTTGTTGAAGTCGATTATTCTTAAAGTGAATGCTTTTTTTATCATTTTAAGAAAAATATGTATTCATTAATTTGTTTCAAAATTATCATCATAAAAATTCAATTTTATTTAACAGAAGTAAATAAGAATAGAAATAATTGGATGAAAATCTCAACTTTATTTAATAGAATGGTAGTCCATGAATGACGGGACTCCATGGATCTTTACAAAGTTTGAAAATGGTAATTTACATGGAAAAGGGTTACATTGAATACAATGATCACTACTCTCCCTACCAACTTTGAAATCCGTTGTGCTCTTATCTTTGGTTGAGAATGACGAATCAGAACCAAATGACTAATCCAAATTGCTTCAAAGATCAGGACCAACCAGATGCAGTTACTTGCCATAATCCCTAATTTTTGCCTAGATTGTCCCAAGGTGGAGTACTCAATTTACTGGAATAAATTTTCTATTTTATGTCTATAATTTTTGCCTGGATCGCCCTTTCGGGTTTTCAATCCACCGAGACGCTCATTTTTGCCTAAGTTGCCCTTTAGGGTTTTTGACTTAGCGAGTTGTTCTTTTATTTTTAGGAAAAGTATTTCTTGACTGCATTGACATTCACAAGATGCATGAACTCCTCACCATCCATAGTTGTAAGAATCAAAGCACCGCCCGAAAAGTCTCTCTTCACAACATATGGGCATTCATAATTAGGAGTTCATTTGCCCCTAGCATCAGGTTTGAAAGATAAAATCTTCTTAAGCACGAGGTCACCTTTTCTGAATACACGAGGCTTTACCTTCTTATCAAAAGCTTTCTTCATTCTCTACTGATATAACTGACCATGACACATGGCAGTCAATCTCTTCTCTTCAATGGGGAGCACAACTTCCATGCCATAAACAAGAGAGAAAGGGGTTTCCTTATTGAAGTACGAATGAATGTATGGTACCCATGCAAAGCAAATGGGAGCGTCTCATGCCAATCTTTGTAGGTTCGAACCATCTTCTGAATGATCTTCTTAATGTTCTTATTTGCAAATTCAATAACCCCATTCATTTTGGGTCTGTAGGGAGAAGAATCATGATGTGCAATCTTGAAGTCTTTGCAAAGAGCTTCCACCATTATTGTTCAAGTTTGATCCATTATCAGTAATGATCTTACTCGGTACACTATAACAGCATATAATCTGATTTTTGATAAACTTTACAACAACTTGCTTGGTCACGTTTGCGTACGATGCCGCTTCAACCCACTTTGTGAAGTAATCAATAGCCACCAGAATGAAACGATGTCCATTCGAAGCATTGGGCTTAATCATTCCAATTATATCTATTCCCCACATGAAGAAGGGCCGTGGAGAGGAAATGACGTTCAACAGTGTCGGAGGAACATAAATCTTATCTGCATAAATTTGACACTTGTGGCATTTCTTCACAAACTTGCAACAGTCAGATTCCATTGTCAGCCAATAGTAACATGCTTTTAACATCTTGTTTGCCATAACATGTCCATTGGAATGAGTACTAAAGGAACCTTCATGGACTTTAGTCATCAATAGGTCTTCTTCATGTCTATCCACGCATCTGAGCAAAACCATATCAAATATTCTCTTATAAAGCACATCACAATTCAGGGAGAAGTTACCAACTAATCATCTCAAAGTCTTCTTATCTTTCAAAGATGCCCCAGGCGGGTAAATCTGACTTTAGAGGAAACATTTGATATCATAATACCATGGCTTTTTATCTTTGACTTCTTCAATAGCAAATGCATGAGCTGGCCTATCAAGTCGCATCATTGTTAAATTAGGAACTTCATTCCAAAATTTCACCACAATCATGGAAGCCAACGTTGCAAGAGCATCTGCCATCTGATTTTCATCTTGAGGGATATGATGAAACTCAACCTTTGTAAATAAAGTTGAAATCCTCCTCGCATAATCTCTATATGGTATCAAACCGGGTTGATTCGTCTCCCATTCACCTTTGATTTTATTTACAACCAAAGTTGAATCTCCATATACGTCGAGATACTTGATTCTAAGATCAATGGCCTCTTCAAGCCCCATAATGCAAGCTTCATACTCATCCATATTGTTTGCACACTTGAAGGGCAATCTAGCTGTAAATAGAAAAAGAGTTCCATGAGGAGTAATAATCACTTCCCCAATGCCATTACCATATGAATTAACATCTCTATCAAATACCATACCACAACAGGAACCAAGCTTTGGCCCTTCTTCAAGCAATGGTTCATCATAACCTTTCATCTTCAAGTATAAAATCTCTTCGTCAGGAAAATCATATTGCACTGACTGATGATCCTCAATTAGTTGGTGAGCCAAATGGTTAGCCAAGACACTACCTTTGATAGCTTTCTGAGATTGGTATTCAATATCATACTCAGATAACAACATCTGCCAACGGGAAATCCTCCAAGTTAGAGCAGGCTTCTTAAAAATGTACTTGATTGGATCCATTTTGGATATCAACCAAGTAGTATGATTCAACATATACTGACGCAGATGCTAGCATCCCAAGCCAATGCGCAAAACGTCTTCTCAAGCATAGAGTACCGAGTCTCACAGTCGGTGAACTTCTTACTGAGGCAGTAAATTGCATATTATTTCTTTCCAGATTCATCTTGTTGACCAAGAACACAACCCATACTCTCTTCACGCACAGTCAAATACATGATCAAAGGTCATTCTTCAACAGGCGGAGACAGAATCAGAGGCTCAAGCATATACTCCTTGATAATATCAAAAGCTTTCTAACAATCTTCGAGCCAATCACAAGACTGATCTTTCCGAAGAAGCTTGAAAATAGGCGCACATGTGGCAGTCATATGCGATATAAATCTTGAGATATAGTTCAAGTGGCGGAGAAAACCTCTGACTTGCTTCTCTATTTTGGGTGCAAACATCTCTTGTATTGCTTTGACCTTGGCAGGATCAACTTCAATACCCTTCTCACTGACAATAAAGCCAAATAACTTACCAGAACGAACACCAAAAGTACACTTATTGGGATTCAAGTGGAGTTTATATTTCTTCAAACGCTGGAATAACTTCAACAAATGTTCAACATGCTCTTCTTCATCACTTGATTTAGCAATCATATCATCAACAAAGACCTCAATCTCTTTATGCATCATATCATGAAATAGAGTGGTCATAGCTCTCTGGTACGTTGCACCAACATTTTTTAGACCGAAAGGTATCACTCTATAACAGAATGTTCCCCATGGTGTAATGAATATGGTCTTCTCCATATCTTCAGGTGCCATCTTGATTTGATTATAACCGGACAATCCGTCCATAAATGAAAAGACTTTGAATTTAGATATATTGTCTACCACCATATCAATGTGTGGCAGAGGAAAATCATCTTTCATAATGACTTTATTCAAATCTTTGTAATCAACACACATGCGGAGTTTTCCATCTTTCTTAGGAACATGCACAATATTGGCCACCCACTGCAGATACTCGGAGGTAACAGGAAAACCCGCATCGATATGCTTCTGCACTTCCTCTTTGATCTTTACTGCCATATCAATATGAGTTCTTCTCAATTTCTGTTTAACCGGCAGACATTATGGTTTCAACAGCAGTCTATGCTCCTTAATCTCATAATCCAACCCATGCATGTCTTGATAGGACCAAGCAAATACATCTAAATATTCACGAAGAAGATCAATCAACCCCTTCTTAGCTTCTGGACACAACTGAGACCCAATCTTGACTTCCTCCACATCATCTCGGAACCCAAGTTGACTAATTCAATCTGCTCCTCAAATGATTGAATGGTTTTTTCGTCGTACTCAAGAAAACGGGATAACTCATCAAATATTTCTTCATCATCAATATCTTCCTCAACTTCAAACACAGGGAAATCAAAGTTTGGAGAGGTAGTAGGATCATTATATTCAATGGGTTTCAGAACCAACCTGCATAATGATTTGATATTTTGATTTTAGAGAAGTGGAGTGCAAACAAATATTATGCAGATGGAAAGATTATTATTTATTTATGTTTTTTGTGATTACCATTTTCAGAGAAAGCAAAAAGTAAAGATAAAACATCATAGATGTGGATGAATAAAATTGTATTTTATTGATGATAATTAGAAAAATTCCCAACAATGATTACTTCTCCCTTAGGCATAGGAGAAGGGATTTTCTTAAAATAGTATAAAAAAATACTTAGAACGATGAATGACAGTAGGAACGTCAACAACAACCCAATTGTTGCAAGTCTGGCCATGCGTCACAAAGTTAGCGCAAGCTTAGTCTTCATCACCACTGTCTTTAATAATGGAAGCTGAGTGTTGATCAACCTCATGAATGAACCCTCCACTGCGGAATCCTGGTTGCATAACCTTGACATTGGCATTGAATGGCCCTGGTTGAAATCCTAGCCCAGTTCTGTTCTTGTTCTCGATGATCTCCAAAACACGACCCCACTTGTCAATACTGCCAGCCTGAATAGCCTATTGTGCATCTTTCAAAGAAGACATGGGTGCCCCATCTTTCTTCATTTCATCAACAATGGACAAGGCTTGGAATGTTGTTCCAACTTCCTCCTCAACATCAACATAAGTGAAAGACGACAAATGGCTCACTAATAATGCCTTCTCTCCACCAACAACGACAAACTTTCTGTTCTTCACAAATTTCAGCTTCTGGTGTAGAGTAGACGTCACAGCTCCAGCTTCATGAATCCATGGCCTTCCCAACAAGCAGCTATAGGCCGGGTGGATATCCATTACCTAAAAAGTAATTTGGAAATCACTCAAACCTATCTTCACTGGAAGGTCCACTTCTCCAATGACAGTTTTACGAGAACCATCGAACGCTTTGACAACTACGCCTATATACCTCATTGGGGCGCCTTGGTAAGAGAGACTTGAAAAAGTTGATTTTGGTAACACATTCAACGAAGAACCAGTGTCAACCAACACATTGGACAAAGCGTCTTCCTTGCAATTCATTGAACTATGCAATGTCAAATTGTGATTTCTGCATTCCTCGGGAAGCTCTTCATCACAAAAACTCAAATTGTTACAAGAAGTGATATTGGCAACAATGTGGTCAAACTGATGCACAGTTACATCATGCTCAACATAGGCCTGTTCCAACACTCTCTGCAATGCTTCTCTGTATGCTT